>NC_061117.1:195807508-196029899 GCF_002878395.1 Capsicum annuum | reverse complement strand
TAGACATCTGTTGCAACATGTTATTCATCTATAAGCCATTATTAGTAATAACTAATTGATTTAACTAAAATAAAATATGAATTAATAAGTTCAATTACAGTTTCAATTAATCTCATGGTAATTACACGATCAGCTAAGTATGTTCATCCTGAGTAGAGTGATCAATTGACCAATTTTATTTGAAATGATTCAAACTAATTCATCATTAGAAATAACTATATTGATTTAACTAAAATTAAAGATGAATTAGTAAGTTCAATTACGATTTCAATCAATCTCATGGTAAAAATGGTGCATTGATAAATGATGATTTGTTATTATTTCTATTGAATAAATCTTGCTATTGATTTATTTTTTCAACAAATAAACAATCTGTTGCAACAAATGAACAAGCTGTTGTAACATATGAACCATATGTTAAAAAAATGAATCGATTACTCCAACAGATGAGTCATATATTACAACAGAAGGGTCATCTGTTGTAACAGATGAACCGTATGTTGCAACAAGCAGATCATCTGTTGGAAGAACTCAAGGGTCATGACTTTTCGATCATTTAATTAAAAAAATGATTCGTAAATAAATAATATGAAAAAAATATGATAAACACAATTTTGTAGCAATTTAATTTAAATAACTAAAATACCAAAAAGATTAAAAGTTATGACTTTTCACCTTTTTTGTATTTAAATCTATTTTTTTAATTTAAATAATCGAAAGGTCACCAAGTTCGATTTAATTAAGAGATATAATTATTAAAAAAGAGGTGAACGATCGTGCTTTTTTGCCTAACACACTACACTACACTACACTACTCACTAATTCAATCTTTTATAAATAGGTCTCCTCAGCTCTATCTCTTGCATTTTGTCTTGCATAAAACCGCCATTATATCTTCAATCACTTCTCTTTCAAAAATAAATTTATTATTCGTCCGTTGAGGTATGTTTTATTTTCTTGTTCTAATATGAAAATTATTAACATGCATCTATTTTCTAGTTAAGTTTCATATTTTTTTGGTTAAACTACCAGTTGATACTATATGTGGTTTAGTGTTTTACGTTATTTGTTTATGAATGTTCTAGATATGACTGATCTGATTTGGTACATGACGATTCTACTTGATACTGTGTAGGAACTTGAAAGGCTGGTTTATGAACTCGAGTGAGAGTTGGGCGCTGCGACAGTAAGGGTGCTTCATGGGATTCGAAGGCTGAGGGGTCTACTGCCCAATAGATTTTCGATTGAAAATAATAATAATAATAATAATAATAATAATAATAATAATAATAAATAATAATAATAATAATAATAATAATTAGGTTATATATTTTTTATCATTTGTAATTTATTTTATCAGATCTACCTAATGTTGTAAATATTTTTTATGTAATGAACGAGAAAATCTTTATTTGATCGACTGAGTTTATTTTTATCTTTTTTCATTCTGCCTATTTTTTAAAAATGTTGAGAGGTGTAGGTTTTTTAGCATTCCGGAGTGGAAAGAGTCAATTACAAGAAAAAAAGTGTTTGGTTGAGAGCAAGGTCATAGACTAAAATTAAATAACAACACAAGATAATTTACTATTACAACAAAATTAAAAATAGATTGATAACAGATGGCCCATCTATTGCAACAGATAGGTAATCTATTGAAAATGACCAAGTAGATAAAGACATATACTGCAACAACTTGATCGTCTGTTGCAACAAATTAGTAATATGTTGAAAATGACTAGACATATAAAAATATATGTTGCAGCAGATTAGTCATCTATTGCAATAAATTAGTAATCTGTTGGAAATGACAAACAGTTAAAGTCATATATTACAACAGATTGGTCATCTGTTGAAATGAACAATAGATAAAGTCATTTATTACAACAGATGACCAATCTATTGCAACATATGTGTATATTTGTTTGATAATTTTCAACAGATGACTTATCTGTTGCAACAGGTTAAATCTACTGCAATAGGTTATATACTAAAAAGATCATGTAATTACTATGAGATTAATTGAAATTGTAATTGTTAAATCAATTTAGCTATTACTAATAATGACATAATTTGAATCATTTCAAATAAAATTAATCAATTGATCACTCTACTCAAAACGAATACACTAAGATGATCGTGTAATTAATATGAGAATAATGAAATCGTAATTGAACTTATCAATTCATCTTTAATTTTAGTTAAATCAATGTAGTTATTACTAATAATGTCTTAATTTGAATCATTTCAAATAAAATTGGTCAATTAACACTTTACTCAAAACGAATACACTTAGATGATCATGTAATTACTATAAGATTAATTTAAATAGTAATTAAATTATCAATTCTTCTTTAATTTTAGTTAAATCAATTTAGTTATTACTAATAATTGCTTAATTTTAATTATTTCAAATAAAATTGACCAATTGATCATTCTACTTAAGACGAAACACTTAGTTGATCATGTAATTACTATAAAATTAATTAAAATTGTAAGTGAACTTACTAATTTATCTTTGATTTTAGTTAAATCAATATAGTTATTTCTAATTATGGCCTGGTTTGAATTATTTCAAATAAAATTGGTCAATTGATCACTCTACTTAGGATAAACATACTTAGTTGATCGTGTAATTACCCTGAGATTAATTGAAACAGTAATTGAACTTATTAATACTAGTTAAATTAATTTAGTTATTACTAATATAATGGCTTCATATGAATCAATAGATGACTAAGATGTTGCACAATATGAGTAATCTGTTGAAAATGACCAAACAGATAAAGACATCTGTTGCAATAGAGTGGTCAGCTATTTCAACAGACTAGTAATCTGTTGAAAATAACAAACAGATAAAGTCATATGTTGCAACAGATTGGTCATCTGTTGGAAATGACCAACAAATAAAGACATTTGTTACAACAGATGACTAATCTATTGCAACATATGTGTATATCTGTTTGATTATTTTCAACAGATGACTTGTCTGTTGCAACAGATTAAATCTGTTGCAATAGGTTATACACTTAAATGATCAAGTAATTACTATGAGATTAATTTAAATTGTAATTATTAAATCAATTTAGCTATTACTAATAATGGCTTAATTTGAATCACTTCAAATAAAATTATTCAATTGATCACTCTACTCAGAACGAACACACTAAGATGACCGTGTAATTAATATGATAATAATTGAAATCGTAATTGAACTTATCAATTCATCTTTAATTTTAGTTAAATCATTGTAGTTATTACTAATAATATCTTAATTTGAATCATTTCAAATAAAATTGGTTAATTGACACTTTACTCAATACGAATACACTTAGATGATCATGTAATTACTATGAGATTAATTGAAATCGTAATTAAAATTATCAATTCATCTTTAATTTTAGTTAAATTAATTTAATTATTACTAATAATTTCTAGATTTTAATTATTTCAAATAAAATTGGTCAATTAATCATTCTACTTAAGACGAAACACTTAGTTGATCATGTAATTACTATAAAATTAATTGAAATTGTAAGTCAACTTACTAATTCATCTTTAATTTTAGTTAAATAAATATATTTATTTCTAATATGGTTTGGTTTTAATCATTTCAAATAAAATTGGTCAATTGATCACTCTACTCAAGACGAACACACTTAGTTGATAGTGTAATTACCATGAGATTAATTGAAACTGTAATTGAACTTATTAATTCATGTTTAATTCTAGTTAAATAAATCTAGTTATTACTAATATAATGGCTTAATATGAATCAATAGATGACTAACATGTTGCAAAAGATAAGTAATCTATTGAAAATGACTAAACAGATAAAGATATCTGCTGGAAATGACCAAACAGATAAAGACATCTGTTGAAAATGACCAAAAAAATATAGACATATGTTGCAACAGATGACTAACCTGTTGCAATAAATGATTCATTTATTAAAAATTATCAAACAAATATAGACATCTATTGCAAAAGATGACTAAGTTGTTGCAACAGATGACTCATCTGTTAAAAATTATCAAACATATAGGATATATGTTGAAAAACAATTTAAAATACTAAAGCTCAAATGTTTTTAAGAGAACTCAAATGTTTGTCCCCTTGTCTAAGGTCTTGTCTTTAATTTTAGTTAAATCAATTTAGTTATTACTAATAATTGCTTAATTTGAATCATTTTAAATGAAATTTATCAATTGATCATTCTATTAAAGACGGATACATTAATTAAAATTGTAAGTGGACTTATCAATTCATCTTTAATTTAGTCAAAATCAATTTGGTTATTACTAATAATGACTTAATTTGAATCATTTCAAATAAAATTAGTCGATTGATCACTCTTCTCGAGACAAATACACATAGTTGATCGTGTAATTACTATGAGATTAATTAAAATTGTAATTGAACTTATAAATTCATCTTTAATTTTAGTTCTATCAATTTAGTTCTTACGAATAATGGCTTAATTTGATTCATTTCAAATAAAATTGGTCAATTGATCACTCTACTCATGATGAATACACTTAGTTGATCATTTAATTACTATGAGATTAATTAAAATTGTAGGTTTATCTTTAATTTTAGTTAAATCAATTTAGTTATTACTAATAATGACTTAATTTGAATTATTTCAAATAAAATTGGTCATTTGATCACTCTGCTCTGGACGAATACACTTAGTTAATCATGTAATTACGATGATACTAATTGAAATTGTAAGTAAACTCATTAATTCATGTTTAATTTTAGTTAAATCAACATATTTATTACTAATAATGGCTTAATTTGAATCATTTAAAATAAAATTGGTCAATTAATTATTCTACTAAGGATGAAACACTTAATTGATCATGTAATTACTGAGACTAATTGAAATCGTGATTGAACTTACTAATTCATTTTTAATTTTAGTTAAATCAATATAGTTATTTATAATAATGATTTAATTTGAATTATTTCACATAAAATTGGTCAATTAATCATTCTACCCAGTACGAAACACTTAATTGATCATGTAATTACTATGAGATTAATTGAAATCGTAATTGAACTTAGTAATTCATCTTTAATTTTAGTTAAATCAATATAGTTATTTCTAATGATGACTTAGTTTGAATCATTTCAAATAAAATAGGTCAATTGATCACTCTACTCAGGACGAACATACTTAGTAGATCGTGTAATTACCATGAGATTAATTGAAACTATAATTGAGCTTATTAATTCATTTTTTATTTTAGTAATCAATTTAGTTATTACTAATAATGACTTAATGTGAATCAATAGATGACTAACATGTTACAACAAATGAGTAATACGTTGGAAATGACCAAACAAATAAAAACATCTGTAAAAAATAACCAAACAGATATAAACATCTGTTGCAACAACTAATTCATCTATTGAAAATTATTAAACAGATATAGACATCTGTTGCAACAGATGACTAAGTTGTTGTAACATATAACTCATCTGTTAGAAATTACTAAATAGACAAAATATGTGTTGAAAATCAATTTAAAATACTAAAGCTCAAATGTTTTTTAGGAGAACTCAAACGTTTTCCCCCTTGTCTAAGGTCTTATCTTCAATTTTAGTTAAATCAATTTAATTATTATTAATAATTGCTTAATTTGAATCAACAAATGATTAACCTGTTATAAGTATTTATTGCAATAGATGACTAACTTGTTGCAACAAATAGGTGATCTGTTAGAAAATAATTAAAATACTAGGGAACTCAAACATTTTTAGGAGAACTCAAATGTTTGTCCCATTGTCTTAAAGACTTGTCTTTAATTTTAGCTAAATTAATTTAGTTATTACTAATAATTGCTTAATTTAAACCAACAGATGACTAACATGTTGTAACTGATGATTCACCTGTTGGAAATTATCAAATAGATAGAAAATTTGTTATAATAGATAGGTCATCCATTAGAAAGCAATTAAAATACTAGGGAACTTAAATGTTTTTAGGAGAACTCAAACGTTTGTCCCCTTAATCCTTTTGCATTTGATGTATGACACACTATTTTTGTCTTCTTTACCTGTTTCATGAAATTTTTCATGTGTTTCACTTATTCTTGTGCCCTTGTTGAAATTTTTGAAATTTTTTTAGGTCAAATTTTGTTCGTATATCACTTGGATATTACTTCATAGGTGATTTTGTAAGTATAATTATGATTTTTATTGAATTTTTTAGTTGGTGTATCTGCAACTGCTACAATGGATATAACCTGAAACATGAATCTAATATATGAGTCATTTGTTGCAACATATGATAATCTGTTGCAACAGATGACCCATATGTTGGATTCATATTACAACACTATAATACTAATCCAATAGATGAGTAATCTGTTGCAACATATTAGTCATATACATTGCAAAAGATTACTCATCTGTTTCACCAGATTAGTCAATATGTTGCAACAAATTAGTCAATATATTGCAACAGATTAATCAATATGTTGCAACAAATTACTCATCTGTGCAACAGATTAGTCATATATTTTGCAACAGATTACTCATCTGTGCAACAGATTACTCATATGTTGGATTCACGTTACATGTTTTATCTATTATTGAAACAACAGTAGCAGATACACCCAGATGAGAAATTCAACTAAAAATTATAATTTTACTTACTAAAATTACCTATAAGTAATTCCCAAGTGATATACGAATAAAATTTAACCTAGAAGAATTTGATCAAGTAACAATAGCAGTGGTAACAACAATGTTCAACAATAAGAAGATGATGATGATAAACAAGAAGAGATGATAATGAAGAACAAGATAATGATAATGAAGAAGAAGATGATGAATAAAGCAACAACAACAATGAACGACAAAAATCACGAAGAGAAAGAAAACTCCAATAAATGAGAAGAGAGAGACACGTGCCTTTTTCCCCTCCATTTATAGTTATATTAGGTTTTACATTGGATCAAAGTGTAAATTAAAAAAACTTGTGGGTTATTTTTAAATTTTTCTTACTTTCTTAATCATTTATAAAGTAATTGTCACCTCCACTCAATTATTAAGACTTGTGTCACCCACACCTCATTTTAAAACTCTTTTGTCACCTAGAGCCCAAAGGCCCAGGAATCTCTTTGCAAACTTCATTTGACAACGTAATTAATTTAAATTTGGAGTTAAATGTTTCCAACTCTTAAATAAATATGAAATTATTTGATAGCATCTTCTCCTTCAATCAACCCGAAAGGTATTCATTATCTTTTTCTCTCAAAATATTAACTTTTGCACTTATGATTCTCAGATATTCATTCTTTTTATATATCGAATTGAAACTTAATTTGATTATTTAATTAAATATTTTATTTTTTCAAATGTAAAGTTTTATCATCTGGGATACATTGTTTTTAAAAAATTTTATTTGTTGATTATTTTTATACCGTCACAAATGGGTACATCTCAATAAATATATTGACCTCAAATTTTATTGAAAGCACAAAATTTTACTCAAAGGTGTTAGCCAGAAGTTATCATTACTCATAATTTGTTAACTACATCTTAATTATTTCTCTAAATGTGAGTAATTTAGTTCTTATTTTGTCATTAAAATGATTGAATTTACTGTTGATTCTTATGGTACAAGTTTTGACATATGCTCCTCTACTTTAATTACAACTTTTTGAGTTTAGATGAATTTTATGATTTGGTGTTGTATTGGATTACATCCCTTTAATTAGAGATGAGTTTAATAAGTTAAATTAAAGAGAATAAATTATGAAATCCTAAACTACGAGTACAAATATGATTATAGACTTGATATGATTAGCCTTTGAATAATTATTTGAGTAGTTTTACTAAGAATCCATGGCAAAGTACTCTTACGAAGGAATATTGCTATATTGTTCCTTTTCACATTTTCTTTTTGCAATAGTTGTTGAGCTGCAATTGCTTTCTTGATGAATTATCTACACTTAATCTGTAGTAATTCAGAATATGAATCATAGATTCATACACAAAACATGAAAGAAAAGAAAGAAGAAGAAGAATCAGAAGAATAAGAGAGGAAGAAGAAGCTCTTGAAATGCAACATAATAATGGAAGTTGTTGATTTTATTCATAAGAAGTGTTTTTGATGTGATACATTAGCTTCTATACATAGATAACAGAATGTGATGCTCTTCCTCATAAGTTAGTTAGCTTTCTAACAAACTCTAATAATGCTAACTTCCTAACTAACTTTAACAGTATTAACTAACTTAGTGAAAATAGATTAACTAACTCTGTGAGACTTAGTTTATACTTTAACACTCCTCCTCAAGCTAGGTTGGGTGAAATATGTCTAGTACACCTAGCTTGGACTTCAAGTATTCATGTTGGACCCTTGTAAGACCCTTGGTAAAGATACCAGCTGGTTGATCCGTAGTGATAATGTAGTGAGTAGTGACAAATCCTTGTTGAATTTTCTCCCTTATGAAATAGAAATCAATCTCTATATGTTTGGTCCTTTCATGATAAACAGGGTTTGCTGCTATCTGCAATGCTGACCTGCTATCACTAGCACCTTTACTGGTTGAATAATTTCCTCTCCAATTTCCTTTAATAATCCTAACAACCAAGTTAACTCTGCAATGGTAGAAACCATGCTTCTATATTCTGATTCTGTTGAACTCCTTAACACCACAACCTGTTTCTTTGATTTCCATGACACAAGTGAGTTCCCAAACTTGATTATGATGCCAGTGACTGACCTCCTAGTGTTTGGACATGCTGCCTAGTCTGCATCACAGTATGCAGTAACCTCATTTTTATGACTACTTGATAACAAAAGTCCTTGTCCAGGTTGTTGTTTAATATACATTACAATCCTCAAAGCAGCCTCCATGTGTGACACTTTAGAAGCCTGTAGGAACTGGCTTAGTGTTTGTACAACAAAGAAGATATCAGTTCTGTTATTGTCAAGTATAGAAATTTTCCTACAAGTCTTTGATAGGCATTTTAATCAGCTGGAGGGTCTTCTTTTGTATCATAATTATCTTTTGTACACTCTTCATATTCTCTTATAGTGAGTTTTGTGTTTGTATCAACTGGTGTGATAGCAGGTTTTGCTCCTACTAGTCCTGTTTTAGATATTAACTCTAATGCATATTTCTCTAATGCATAGTAATTCCTGACCTGGATCTTGAAAATTCAATTCCAAGAAAATATTTGAGTTCTTCCAAATCTTTTATCTTGAAAGCACACTGCAAATCTTCTTTGGTTTGCTATATCAGTTCCAGACTATCCCCAGTTATAAGCATGTCATCCACATACACTAAGATTAGGGTGAATCCTTGATCTGAATCTTTGATAAACAAGGAGCGATCATAATGACTTTGAGCAAAACCAAACCTAGATAGTGCTTCTGTCACCTTGGTGTTCTATTGTGTAGGTGCTTCTTTCAATCCATACAAGGATTTGACTAGTCTATATACCATGTTCTCCCCCTGACTAGTGAATCCTTGTGGTAGTTACATATAGATCTCATCATTGAGATCACCCTAAAGAAAGGCATTATATACATCCATTTGATTTATATGCCATTGTTTTGCTGCAGGTAGTGATAAAACTATTCTCACAGTTACCATTTTAACCACTGGAGAGAAGATTTCTTTGAAATCAATACCCTCCCTTTAACTATATCCTTTGGCTACAAGTATAGCCTTAAACCTTTCAACCTCACCATTTACTTTGAACTTCACTTTGTACACCCATTTAAAACCTATGATAGGCTTTTTTGGAGGTAGTTGAATAACTTCCCAAGTGTTGTTGTTTCCCAGTACTGTGATCTCTTTCCTCATACCTTGTATACATCTTGGATCTTTGTTAGTTCATTATATGCAGTAGGTTCTGTAACAGATGAGAAAGTAGTAAGATAAGATTGATAGGATATAGATAAGCCAACATAAGATATATATTTGTTAAGTCCATATAAAGGCTCCTGATGGATATTTAGAGACACAAAGTCCTTTAAACAGATAATAGGTTGTTTTTCTCTAGGGGTCTTCTATATGTAATAGGTGTTGGTGGTGGAACAACCACCGGTGCTAGAATTACAGGCTCTTGTCCCTGTTGTTGAAGTTGAGATAGAGCTGCAGGCTCATGTATAGGCACTTGATGGTGTTGTGATGGCTGCAGAAGTTCATTGTTTACCACTGAATTATTACACTGTTGACCATTGCCTGTTTGATAAAATGGAATAACTGAGCCATCTGACCATTCCTCTAAATAAATAGAGTTTCTTGGAAAAAGAAAATTGTTAGTAGATGATTGAGAAGCAAAGGGAAACATGATTTCTTTAAATATGACATCCCTATTGACAAAGAATTTATTAGTTTGTAAATCATAAAGAATGTAACCTTTTTGAACCTCTAAATATCCTATATGAACAACAGGTTTAGACCTGGATTCTAGTTTATCAAATTGAGTTACATCTTTAGCAAAACATAAGCATCTTATAATTCTTAGGTGATTAATAGAAGGTTTTCGATTGTAGAATACTTCATATGAAGAATTATTGGCCAGAGTTGCACTAGGTAGTCTGTTGATTAGGTAACCTGCAGCTAAAATAAAAAGTCCCCAAAACTTTATAGGTATATGAGCTTGCATCCTTATAGATCTTATTATTTCAAGTATATGTTCTCTCAGCAACTCCATTTTGCTGAGGAGTATAAGCAGACGACCTTTGATGAACCTATAAGACCCCGCAACATCCTATGTTGATAATCAACTCTTTTAGCTCCTAAAAGCTCTTTAGAAGGTCCAACTCTTAGAATATTTTAGCTATGATTTCCACCCTTAGTTTCATTTTTGTAAGCCTCCAAACTTCGAGGATTTATTTGACGACCTTCCTAACCTCCATTTTGTGATTTTAAAGATGTGTTATGATGGGGCAAGGTAATAGTACATCCCAGGTTAGTTTTAAAATTTTTGGAATTTGTTTAGGGCATGTTTGGATTTCGAAACAGTAAGGTCATACGATTAGCATGCGATGCATGCTCCATCTCACAGGTCCTAGCATATGATGGAGCATGCGATGCATGCTCCAGTGCGGAGGACTAGAGCATGCAACACACACTTCATCACAAGCTGGCAAAATTTCTAGCTTCCAACTCATCACTTTGAGGGTAAAATTAACCTTTTTCCCCACACTATATATACTCATAAACATGAGATTTAACCTATTGTGAACTGAAATACATCCATATTTCTCAAAATCCTCTCAAGAACACCTTAGGGCTTTTATTGGGGATTCAAGTTTAAGAAATTCAACCGTCAAACTTGGTGAAATCACGAACTAAGGTATGAAATTGTTGATTTATGAACTTCTTCCTTCCATAAAGCTCAAAAACCTTATTTTAAATTATGAATTATGTTATCTTTTTGTGGGTTGTTCAAGTTCATATGATTATTGTAGTATGATTCCCCAGTTGGGATCTTTGGGTGAAATTATGAAACTACGTTAGCATGTCAATTGAAATCCCTGAATTCGATGGGTTATGATTTGTGAAATTTGATAATTCTACCTATGCCTTAAGTTGTTCATGATAGGTGTTTGACAAAATGCCTAAGAACTTAGAAATCATGCACATTAGCTAAATTATGACCTAAGAGATATATGCACGTCATTCTTTTATGTTCACCTAGTTTACATGTTATGGTTAGGCAATATATGTTTTGTTGAAATGCCATGATCTTAGAGTGTGAAATTATGATATGAATGTTGTGTTCCTACCCATGTACAACATTATAACGACCATGTACTCCCTAAAATCCCCAACTTATGGTATTTTGAATTGATGATTATAGTCATGCACTCAATATAGATGGGTGCCTAGAACCAGTGTCATGTTTCCACGATACTCTTAGTCATGCCAGAATCCATAGAACTCAGTCAGTCAAGTGACTCAGGAAAGCTCAGTAATTCAGTAATCTCAAGTACTATTCCATCAATCAGCAGAACCCAGTTAATTCTGTTCAATTCAGTCTAGTTTAATCATGTTTAGTGTCTATTAAGATGGGAGTAGAAGTTAACACCGAGTGAACCCTAGGATAGAAACTCACCTGCCAGTTTAGGGTGTGATTCTTAGAAGCAATCCTTGTGTTCCAGAACTATGCAGCTAGCGTAGGTTAGGACATCTAACCTGTCAATTTTGGGTTGATGAGGTGGCTTAACCTGTCAGTATAGGGTTCCCACCATTCTCATTTTGAGTACCTGTCAGTATAGGGTTCTCACAGTGTCTTTACTAGTGGTGTGGTATTGACACCATTCCAATTGGGGTTACAAATTGGACCCCAATCCAGCATTATTCGCTTAATTGGGGCATGTTGGTTATATGACTACCTCCCACAATTTCAGTATCAGTATCAGTAAAATAACTTAGATAGTTCCATCAGAATCAGGACTGTCAGATATAGTCACTCATTTTATCAGTATTCAGACTCAATAATCATGTTATCAAGGTATCAATATCAGTTATTGTGTCTCATACATGTATTTTTGTGCTCAATATAGTCAGTCTATTATTATTATTCATGCATAAGAACCCCATGCATTCAGCCTACATCATATGCATACCAGTATATTTAGTCGTACTGATGAATTTGCGTTATGGTGTTTTATACCATAGGTTCAGACATATGACCTCCAGATCCTCAGTAGCCATCTAGTATTCAGCATTTAGAGTTTAAGTAGTGATTCCTCATTATCTACGGACAGGATTAGTATATTATCATTATAGTATTCAGTTTCTTTCAGTAGTCAGAGTTAGTTGGGGACCTGTCCTATCAACTCCTTATTCAGACAGTTAGAGGCTTTCCAGACTATCGTATTATTTAGACTACTATGTTCCAGAAAGTTATTTCAGTTGTTTTGGGTATTTGATACCCCACTCAGATGTTATGATTTATCAGCTCTATTTCAGTTTTGAACCTTATGGCCTATCAACCTTAATTTCTGCATTTATATACACTTTTTATACAGTGTACAGGTACAGATATCAGTCATGGGTTAGATTGTGGTCCTTCAGGTCCATGAGCACCGTGTAGAGTTCTGGGAACCAGGCTTGGGGCGTTACAAACTTGATATCAAAGTCTAAGGTTCAATAGTGTCCTAGGAAGTCTAAAACCCGCATCTAGTAGAGTCTTGTACATGGGTGTGTTGCGTGCCACATTTATGTACAGGAGGCTATGAGATGTTTAGGAATAGTTTCCCATTCTTTCAGTACTCATGTCGTGCCAGTAAGCATAATATCAAGTTAATCTCTCAGTCTAATCCATTTCTCATCTTGATTTCAGAACATGCCTCTTAAGAGAAGAAATCAGCTAGCCCCTCAGCCCGAAGATCCTTTGGGCGAACATGTTTCTCATGCGGAGTTTAGGGACACATTCACTACTCTTGTTCAGTTAGTCACAGCTCAGAATGAATGACCAGCAGTCATTTCAGCCAACCCAGTGGCTAATTTAGCTATAGCCAAGATTGTGGACTTTACCCAAATGAATCCTCCATCCTTCTTCGGGTCTAAGTTTGATGAGGACCCTTAAGAATTCATTGATTAGGTTTTAAAGGTTACAGATATCATGGGGGTTACTGCAGTAGAGAGTGCTGAGCTAGTTGCATATCAATTACAGGATATAGCTCATACTTGGTACAAGTAGTGGAAGTCAGAAAGGTCAGATGATGCAGGTCCTATAGAGTGGGAGAAGTTTGTAGCGGCATTCTTAGAAAGGTTCTTTCCCCAAGAGCTGAGAGAGGATAAGGTGCAAGAATTCATCAACCTCAGGCAGGTCAACATGATGGTGAAAGAGTATTCTGTTAAGTTTACTCAATTATCCAGATATGCCCCTCATGTGGTTGTGGATAGCAGGGCCAAGATGAGTAAATTCGTGTTAAGGGTAAATGATAGTGTGGTAAATGAGTGTAGATCTGTGATGCTGAATAGTGACATGACTTTAGCCAGACTCATAACTCATGCTCAGTAGATAGAAGAGTAAAATATTAAGGTAAGGGAGAGGGAAAATAAGAGAGCAAGGTCAGGCAGTTTCAACTTTGCTTAGCCCAAATCAGAAGGAGGAAACCATTCCCAGTTTCATCCTAAGTCATCAGCTCCATATTTTTCTTCAGCCAGTGCTCCAGCCCCTAAGTTTAAAGATAGAGTGCCAGGATCTAAGTCCCAGGATAGTGCTAGTAGTGCTTGCTCATATCCTCTTTGTCAAACTTGCGGTAAGCATTATCCGAGTGTTTGCAGATCGGGTAGTGATACCTATTTTGGTTGTGGTAAGCCAGGACACAGAATTAGAAATTACCCTTAGATAGGTTTCCAGGGTCAGTAGGACCGTCTCGCAGCTCAGTTCGGTTACCCAGTTCAGCAGGGCACCACCTCTAGTGCTACTAGTGGGCAGCGCCCAAACAGACTTTATGCTTTCTAGTCCCAGAAAGATCAAGAAAATTCTCCTGATGTAGTTACTGGTACATTACAGATCTTTCATGTGCATGTTTATGCTTTTCTAGATCCAGGTGCTTCCCTGTCTTTTGTTACTCCTTACATAACAGGTGATTTTAGAGCCAGCCTCGAAACCCTAGTAGATCCCTTTTCAGTCTCTACCCCAGTGGGTAAAACCATCATAGCCTGGTAGGTATACAAGAACTGTTCGATTATAATATTCCAGAAAGTCACTTCAACAGATTTAGTCAAATTAAAGATGACTGATTTTGATGTCATTCTTGGTATGGATTATCTTCATTCCTGCTATACCACAGTCAACTATAGAAATAGAATAATCCAGTTTCAATTTCCGAATGAACCCATCTTAGAGTGGAGGGGTAGTATTTCAGATTTCAGAGGTCAACTTATTTCCTACCTACTGGTAAGGAAAATGATATCTAAGGGTGTGTCTATCATCTTGTTCATGTTAAGGACTCTCATTCTAAAACTCCCAATCTTGAATCAGTCCCAGTTGTAAATGAATATTCAGATGTCTTTCCCAAAAATCTTTCAGGGATTTCTCCCGAAAGGGAAATAGACTTCAGCATTGATCTTCTTCCAGACACTTGACCTATCTCTATTCCTCTATATAGAATGGCACTAGTAGAGATCAAGGAACTGAAAGAACAATTGAGGGATCTCTTAGATAAGGGATTCATCAGACCCAGTGTTTCCCCATGGGGTGCACAAGTTTTATTCGTGTGAAATAAAGATGGTTCTCTCAGAAAGTGTATTGATTACCTTCAACTCAATAAAGTCATGATCAAGAACAATTATCCACTCCCCAGAATTGATGAATTGTTCGACCAACTTTAAGGTGCAACCTATTTCTCTAAGATAGACCTCAGATCAGTTTATCATCAGCTCAGATTCAGAGAATGTGACTCTTGAAGATAGCTTTCCGGACTCGGTATGGTCACTTTGAATTCTTAGTCATGTCCTTTGGTCTTACCAATGCCCCTGTAGCTTTTATGGACTTGATAAATCAGGTATTCAAGCAGTACCTAGAAATATTTGTCATAGTCTTCATAGATGACATCCTTGTTTACTCCCGCAGTGAGCAAAATCATTTAGACCATCTCAGGATAGTATTGCAGACTCTCAAAAATCATTAATTATTTGCCAAATTTAGTAAGTGCGAATTTTGGCTAAGGTAAGTAGCATTCCTTGGTCACATCATTTCCGCTGATGGCATTAGAGTAGATCCTCAGAAGATCAAAGCAGTAAGAAACTGGCCTCGCCCTGTCTCTCCATCGGATATTAGGAGTTTCTTGGGTTTGGCCAGCTTTTAAAAATGGTTTATTGAGGGATTTTCTTCTATTGCATCCCCTATGTCCAGATTGACTCAGAAGAAGGTCAAGTTTTAGTGGTCAAATCCTTACGAGAAGAGTTTTCAGGAGCTGAAGACTCAACTCACCTCAACTCTATTTCTAGCATTACCAGATGGTCTAGATGGGTTCATAGTGTATTGTGATGCATCCAGGGTAGGTTTAGGTTGTGTCCTCATGAAGAATGGTTAGGTTATATCCTACGCCCTCAGATAGTTAAAGCCCCATGAGAAGAATTATCCTACTCATGATCTTGAGTTAGCAGCCGTAGTATTTTCCTTGAAGATTTGGAGGCATTATCTCTACCGAGTTCATGTAGATGTCTTCACTGATCATAAGAGCCTTCAGTATGTCTTTTCTCAGAAAGATCTCAATCTTCATCAGAGAAGGTGGTTAGAGCTCTTGAAAGATTATGACATGAGTGTTCTCTACCATCCGGGTAAGGCCAATAAAGTGGCCGACACTCTCAGTAAACTGTTTATGGGTAGTGTTTCTCATGTGAAGGAGAGTAAGAAGAAGTTATCTCAGGAAGTCCATCAGCTTGCCAGACTAGGTATTTGCATAGTCGAAATAGGAGAGGGTGATGTATGGGTTCAGAGTAGTTCATAATCATCTCTAGTTTTTGAGGTGAAAGAAAAGAAAGATAGAGATCCCAGCCTAGTCAAGTTGAAAGAGTCATTCAAAGGTCAGAAATTAGATGTTTTCTCCTAAGGAGGAGATGGTGTTATGCGTTGTCAAGGTCGTCTGTGTGTTCCAGGTGTAGATGACTTGAGGCAGCAAATTCTTGCAGAAGCGAATGGTGCACGCTACTCTATTTATCTAGGGGCTACTAAGATATATCGTGACTTGTGGGAGATCTATTGGTGGAGTGGGATGAAGAGAGATATTGCAGAGTTTGTGGCTAAGTGCTCTACATATCAGTAGGTTAAGATAGAGCATCAGAAGCCTAGTGGTTCCATTCAAGAGTTCACCATTCCTACTTGGAAGTGGGAAGAAGTGAACAGAGACTTTGTAATGGGTTTTCCTTTAACTCGCCACCAATATGATTCAGTTTGGGTCATTGTAGACAGAATGACCAAATTAGCTCATTTCCTTCCAGTTCATACCTCTTATTCAACACAGGATTATGCCAAACTCTATATCAGGGAGTCGGTCAGATCGCATGGTATTCCATTATCTATTATCTCTGATAGAGTTACCCAGTTCACCTCTCACTTTTGGAAAGCAACCCAAAAGGGTCTTGGTACCTAAGTTTATCTCAGTACAGCCTTTCATCCCCAGATAGATGGTCAAGCAGAAAGGACCATTCAGACTCTATAAAATATTCTAACGGCGTGTGCAATTGATTTCAAGGGTAGTTGGGACGACCACTTACCTTTGATTGAATTTACATACAATAATAGCTATCATTCCAGTATTCAGATGGCTCCATTTAAAGCTCTCTATGGTAGGAGATACAGATCTACAGTTGGTTGGTTCAAAGTTAGTAAGGCCTCAATTATTGGGCCTAACTTAGTATACGATGCCTTAGACAAAGTCCAATTGATCAAAGAGAGACTTTGGGCTGCTTAGAGCTGATAGAAGTCTTATGCTGATGTTCGCAGAAAAGATCTCAAGTTCGAGATTGGTGAATTTGTATCCTAAAGATCTCTCCCATAAAAGGAGTGAAGAGATTTGGCAAGAAAGGGAAACTCAGTCCCCGATATATTGGTCCCTTCAAGATTCTCAGTCGATTCGGCAAGGTAGCTTACGATCTCGAGTTGCCTTCAGATTTAGCCTCAGTTCATCCAGTCTTCCATTTCTCTTTGATCAAGAAGTGCATAGGTGACCTATCAGTCGTAGTCCCTATTCAGAGCATTGATGTTCAGAACAGCCTCTCTTATAAAGAGATTCCGTTTGAAATTCTTGACTATCAGACTGGTAGACTAAGGAACAAAGAAGTCCCTCTAGTCAAAGTTCTTTGGCAAAATCAGTCCGTTGAGAGAGATACTTGGGAAGTGGAAGCAGATATGCGAACCAAGTACCCTAACCTCTTCTCCGCTAACTCAGACCAAGCTTAAGGTAATAGTTGTTTTAAATCTCATTCAATTTCCTATTCACAGTTCCTTATAAACTAGGTACTAAGTGCCATCGTATCTCAGTCACGCATTCATGTATCAATTCAGTTATATAATTATGAATCAGACATGCATCCTCATTGTGAGAACCTCATTTTATCAGAACGCTTAGTCATGTATTCATGAATTAGTTATCCATGCATCAGATATGCATGTACAGTATGGTATATTCAGTTACCAATCATGTCAGTCATGAAATCATGTTCAGTTGTTCATGCTAGGTGTTCACGTCAGTTGTCTTTTCTTCCCTCTCAATTAGTCCCATTCGAGGATGAATGTTTTCAAGGGGGAGATAGTGTAATAACGCAACATCCTAAGTTGATAATCAACTCTTTTAGCTCCTAAAAGCTCTTTAGAAGGTCCAACTCTTAGAATATTTTAGCTATGAGTTCCACTCTTAGTTTCATTTTTTTAGCCTCCGAACTTTAGGAATTTATTTGACTACCTTCACGACCTTTATTTTGCAATTTTAATGTTGCATTACGATGGGGCAAGCTAATCATACATCCCGAGTGAGTTTCGGAATTTTTGAAATCCATTTAGGGCATGTTTGGATTTCAAAATAGTAAGGTCATGTGATTAGCATGCGACGCATGCTCTATTTTATAGGTCCTAGCATACAATAGAGCATGCAACGCATGCTCTAGTGTGGAGGACTAGAGCATGCGACGTACACTTCATCGAATGCTGGCAAAATTTCCAGCTTCCAGCTTAGCGCTTTGAGGGTAAAATTGACCTTTTTCCCCACACTATATATACTCATAAACACGGGATTTATCCCATTATGAACCCAAATACATCCATATTTCTCAAAATCCTATCAAGAACGCCTTAGGGCTTTTATTGGGGATTTAAGTTCAAGAAATTCAACCGTCAAACTTGGTGAAATCAAGAACTAAGGTATGCAATGGGTTGATTTATGGACTTCTTCCATCCATAAAACTCAAAAACCTTATTTTAAATTATGAATTATGTTATCTTGTTGTGGGTTGTTCAAGTTCATGTGATTATTGTAGTATGATTCCCAGTTGGGATCTTTGGGTGAAATTATGAAACTGCATTAGCATGTCAATTGAAATTCATGAATTCAGTGGGTTATGATTTGTGAAATTTGATAATTCTACCTATGCCTTAAGTTGTGCATGCAAGGTGTTTGACAAAATGCCTAAGAACTTAGAAATCATGCACATTAGCTAAATTATGACCTAAGAGATATATGCATGTCATTCTTTTATGTTCACCAAGTTTCCATGTTATGGTTAGGTAATGTATGTTTTGTTGAAATTCCATGATCTTAAAGTGTGAAATTATGATATGAATGTTGTGTTCCTACCCATGTACAACTTTATGATGACCATGTACTCCCTGAAATCTCCAACTTATGGTATTTTGAATTGATGATTGTGGTCATGCACTCAATAAAGTCATGCTGTGTCAGTTTCCTTCTATCTAGTCTTGGGGGTACTTGTACCAAAAAAATATAGCTGTGTGCCTAGAGCCAGTGTCATGTTTCGATGATACCCTTAGTCATCCCACGATCCATGGAACTCAGTCAGTCAAGTGACTTAGGAAAGTTTAGTAATTTAGTAATCTCAACTACTATTCCACCAGTCAGTAGAACCCAATTAATTCAGTTCAATTCAGTTTAGTTTAATCATGTTCAGTGTCTATTCAGATGGGAGTAGGAGTTATCACTGAGCGAACCCAAGAATGGAAACTCACTTGCCAATTTAGGGTGTGATTCTTAGAAGTAATCCTTGTGTTCCAGAACTAAGTAGCTAGTGTAGGTTGAGATATCTAATCTGTCATTTTAGGGTTAATGAGGTGGCTTAACCTGTTAGTATAGGGTTCCCACCATTCTCATTTTGAGTACCTGCTAGTATAGGGTTCTCACAATGTCCTTACCAGTGGTGCAGTATTGACACCCTTCCAATTGGGGTTACAGATTGGACCTCAATCCAACATTATTTGCTTAATTTGGGCATGTTGGTTAGATGAATACTTCCCACAGTTTTAGTATCAGTATCAGTATCAGTAAAAGAACTCAAATAGTTTCATCAGAATCAGGACTGTCAGATACAGTCACTCATGTTATCAGTATTCAGATTCAATAATTATGTTATCACGGTATCAATGTCAGTTATTATGTCTTATACATATATTCTCACGCTCATGATAGTCAGTCTGTTATTATTATTGTTCATACATATGAACCCCATGCATTCAGCCTACCTCACATGCATAATAGTACATTCAGTTATACTGATGCATTCTCGCTATGGTGTTTTATACCATAGGTTCAGACGCATGAGCTCCAGATCCTCAGTAGCCATCTAGTATTCAGCAGTTAGAGTTTTAACAGTGAATCCTCATTATTCGAGGATAGGATTATTATATTATCATTACAGTATTCAGTTTCTTTCAGTAGTCGGAGTTAGTTGGGGACCCATACCATCAACTCCTTATTTAGACAGTTAGAGGCTTTCCAGACTACCGTATTATTTAGACTATCATGTTCTAGACAATTATTTCAATTGTTTTGGGTAATTGATACCCTATTAGGATGTTATGATTTATCAGTTTTATTTCAGTTTTGAACCTTATTGCCTATAATCCTTTATTTCCGTATTTATATACACGTATTATGCAGTGTACAGGTACATATATCAGTCATGGGTCATCTTGTGGTCCTTTGGGGTCATGAGCACCGTGTAGCATTCTGGGCACCAGGCTCAGGCCATTACAGAACCATACCTAGTTCACTAAACAAATTTTGATATAGTTTATTAGTTAATACTGACCCATTATCAGATCTAAAAATCCTTATGGTTTTATCAAACTTTGTTTTGATATGCACACAGAACTGTTTTAATATGAGATATACATCAGTTTTTTGTCTAAGCAAAAATAACCATGCAAATCTAGAGAAATCATCTACTAAGGTAATAAAATATTTGTGTCCATCAAGAGTAGGGGTTTTGTAAGTACCCTATATGTCTACATGAATCATATCCAACACAGCTTAAGTCTTAATACTACTTGAAAGAAAAATATTTCTAGTTTGTTTAGCACACAAACAGATAGAACAGTCATGAATAGACTCAGTAATGCATTGTAGAATACTTGGAGAAAACAATTCATGTAAAGCTATAGAGAAACTATGTCCAAATCTTTTGTGCCAAAGATAGAAATCCAGCCTGGTAGTGTCATACTTTGGTGTAGCAAGACTAGTGTTGTTGTTGCCTTCTTCCTTTCTATTAGTTGGCAGCTTGTTCATTAACACATATAATCCATCATCAAGCTTACTAATCTCCTTCACCTTCCCAGTGAAGAGATCCTGAAATATACGAAAGTCAGGAAAAAAGGAAGAAACACATTATAATTCTCTTGTTAGTTTGGCTACTGACAATAAATTATATTTAATCTGAGGCACAAAGAAGACATTAGATATTGTTCTCATGTCTGATATTGACCTATTACCAGTATATGTGACCAAGGAAATGTCACCATTAGGTAAGTATAACTCTTTTGGTATATCAGACTTCTTGATAGTAGTTTTATCTAATATATCAAGATCAGAAACCATGTGATTTGTGGCTCCTGTATCTATGATCCATTCAGGTATACTAGGAGCCAGTAAAGACAAGTATAAACTCATACCTGCAGTGCTTGCATTAGCTTTAGCGTTATCACCAACTACAAGCACTGAAGATGTAGACTCATTGTGGTTGTGTTGGAGAATTTGCACAACCTCTTCATACTGACTCCTTGTAAAGGGAATAGAATACACTACAGGCTGACCAAGTTGTCCAGGTAATTCATGATAAAATAAGTCTTGAGTTTGATACCTCACACTAGTAATGTTTGGATTCAAGTTTTGACTAAGTATTGAAGTGTAACACTCAGGACCAAGATCTGCATTCACATTACATGCAGCATGACCATTACTATGAGATGGCAATACCTTTTTCTTGTTTCAGAATTCACTTGGATAACCAACCAATTTGTAACATACTTCCATGGTGTGTTCATTCCATTTGCAGTAGTCACATATCATATTAGAGTTTCTTTTATACTTCTGATAGACAGCAGAAAAGG
The DNA here is from genome assembly GCF_002878395.1 of Capsicum annuum. Classification (NCBI taxonomy): domain Eukaryota; kingdom Viridiplantae; phylum Streptophyta; class Magnoliopsida; order Solanales; family Solanaceae; genus Capsicum; species Capsicum annuum. The sequence goes on along the minus strand of NC_061117.1, from coordinate 196,007,843 downwards.
TATTAGTGGAAGTGGCATGTCCAAGATAGTTAGTGTTATGACTGCTTCCTTAATGATAAGAACCTCCCCCTCTATAAGATTTGGAGTACAAAGTAGTCTCAAAATTAATGGTACTGGGACTAGGACCTAAGACACCAGCTGTAGCAGCCACTATTTTCTGACATTCATCACCCAGAATTATGGCATATGCCATGTTCACAGAGGGTAATGGACTCATCATCAAAATTTGACTTCATGCCTGTCCATAATTATCATTTAAGACCATTAAAAATTGAAAAAGTTTGAGTATTTGCAAATGTAATACAAAATCCTTAGATTTTTCACAATCACACCTAGATGGTGGCACTAGGGACTCAAATTCTTCCCACAGATCCTTTAATCTTGAGAAATAGACAGAAATAAATAGAATTCCTTGCATCAATATAGCAATTTCTTTATGAACACTATATACTCTGCAACCATCAATCTTGTTAAATCTTTCAAATAGATCTTGCCAAATTTCCTGAGCACTAGATGCATACATGATCCCGCCAAGAAGACTACTAGAAATAGAATTCATTATCCAGGAAAAAACTATTGCATTGACCCTTTCCCAGTGGTTCCACATAGTTTTAGGAAAATTTTCTTTTGTAAAAGAACCATCAACTAACCCCATCTTATTTCTACCTAGGAGTGCAATACACATAGACCTAGCCTAAATGGTGTAATTTTCAATACCAGTCAATTAAAAAGAAATTATTTGCACTCCACTCATATCATATGAATGCAAGAATAAGGGATGGTTGTAATCAATACCAGGAACCTGAAATAAAGATGAATTCCTAGTTGTTCTATTTATAGCTGCTCTTGGGACTTGATTTGGTATTGTATCAGTTTGATGCTCCATTATCTTTCAATTTCTTTCAAAGAAAGCTCCAGAACTATAGCAAAATCATAATAGGTGATCTCAGGAATTGGATCAATAGCAGTGAAGATGAACCACTTCATAATTAACTATGCAAGATAGGTGATTGATTGGCTCTGGTACCATGTAGTAATTCAGGATATGAATCATAGATTCATACACAAAATATGAAGAAAAGAAAGAAAGAAAGAAAGAAAGAAAGAAGAAGAAGAAGAAGAAGAAGAAGAAGAAGAAGAAGAAGAAGAAGAAGAAGAAGAAGAAGAAGAAGAAGAAGAAGAAGAAGAAGAATAAGAAGAAGAATAAAAGAGGAAGAAGAAGCACTTGAAATGCAACTTAATAATGGAAGTTGTTGATTTTATTCACAAGAAGTGTTTTTGACGTGATACATTAGCTTCTATATATAGATAACAGAATGTGATTCTCTTCCTCATAAGTTAGTTATCTTTCTAAAAAACTCTAATAATGCTAACTTCCTAACTAACTTTAACAGTATTAACTAACTTAGCGAAAACAGATTAACTAGCTCTATGAGACTTAGTTTATACTTTAACATAATCCTTAATTTTAATGAAATTAATCTGTGTTAAAGTATTCCATACATATATCATAGTTTTGAGTTCATTGTTGTAAATACTACACAATGTGCTTTTTATAAGTTGCCTTTCATTATTGGAATGAACATAGTCAGGACAAAGAACATGGAAGGCTGCTACAACGGCTAAAGGTAAAGCTTCATTAACAATTTGCTATGTGGAAAGAAAAATGCTATAGTGTAAGTTGACTTATGTTGTTAGATTCTTCTTGAGCATACCTATAACTATGTTGCCTTCTTCATAGTTATGTCCTTATAATTTTCACTGATGGGGGTGGCTTTTTCATTCTACTATTCTCGATAGGGTTATAGCTAACTCAGTTATCCCTCATTTTTTTCTGGAAAGTTGTTTTATACCTAGTGACTTCTTTCATGAACAGTCCAACTGCTCCTAGGTATGACCTCCTGTCCACATAAAAGTATAACTGGGTGAGCAGCTCCGAAGAAGGAAGTATTGAGGATTATTAATTTGTTTTTGCTTAGTAATTTTCCAGACCATAGGCAAATAGGTGAACATAGTGCAATATTTGTTGGAACAGGTGATGATTGAGTTTTGGTGAAGTCTTAACTCATGTTTCTACTATGTTCATAGAAATGTTTTATTCTTTATTCTGAGTGAATGATTTCCTAGTGAATGCATGTAACGCCCCAATTTTCTAAACCGGAATGCTACACGGTGCTTATGACCTCAAGGGACCACAAGCTAACCCCTAACTAATATTTGTACCTGTATATTAAAATTCATGACATAATAATACGGAAAACGTGCACAATAGGCCATAAGGTTCAACTGAAATAATATAACATCCATATGGGCAAAAAATACCCAAAATAAATGAAAACTAAATCTGAAAGCTAAAGCTGAGCATAAATCTGAAAGCCTGTAAGTACTGTCTGAAATAAGGAGTTGAAGGAACATGTCTCCAACTAACTCCGTAAAACTGAACTGAAGAAATAAATGAATAAATTAAATAATGTCGTCCTCAAATGAAGAGGACTCACCACAACTCTGTATGTTGAATGCGACTGCTACTGCTGGTCTGGGACTCGTGTCTCTGAACCTATGGTGTAACATGAAAAGAAAGCACCATAGCACAAGTGCGTCAGTACAACTGGAGTACTAAGTATACGAGTGAGGTAGCCTAATGCAAAGGGTTTACATGCCTGAATAATACTACTGATTGACTGATATGAACGTAAGTGTACAAATATATATACATAGTAACTAAGATCATGAGTACTTAATGGCTAAATCTATACACTAATACATGGCTGGAACCGTAGTTCTGATAACATGGATGACTGTATCTGACAACCCTGAATCTGGTTGATCTCTCTGAGTTCTGTGCTATAATTAAATTTGACCGTATCTAATAGTCCTGGTATATTTATATTTGAAGAACTATCTGAGTTCTTTTACTGAGACTATACTGAAACTGTGGGAGGTAGTTATTTAACCAACATGCCTCATGTATACCATTACGGCTAAGCTGGGGTCCAATCTCTGCCTCGACTGGAGGGGTGTAAATATCGCGCCACTGGTAAGGACAGTTGTGACTGACCCTTATCTGGCAGGTACTCAAAGTGGGAATGGTGAACCCTAAACTGACAGGTTAAGCCACCTGGAACACAAGGATGACTGCTAAGAAACACACCCTAAACTGGTACGTGAGTCTCCATCCTTGCTTTCACTCGGTACTAACTTCTACTCCCATCTGAAGAGAATAAACATGATTGAACTGACTGTACATGGACAGATTAAGTGACTTTCGTTGACTGACGGAGTAGTACTATTATCTGAGAGTTAACTGAGATCATGAGATTTCTAAGGTTTCCTGAGTCATATGACTGACTGAGTTCTATAGATTATATCTTGACTGAGATTATCATGACTACATGACATGGATCTAGGCGCACAACTATGTTTTTTGGGTACGAATACCCCCAGGACTCGATAGAAGGAAACTGACACTAATGACATGACTTGATTACAAGATTTGAGTCCACAATTCATAATATCATAAGTAGGGGATATCATATTTCATATAGTTATTCAATATCTTAAACATTGTAGGGAATGAATGGATATATTTCGTGTACATATTGTATATCTCCATTATCTTGCATACTTCATACCACCACAATAGCAACACATAAAAAACATGGAATTCCTATTTAAGTATATAGCTAACATGAAATTGTCATTTAGACATCATAGAACCATACAAACATGAATTTCTAGCATCCTAAGCATTTTATCAAACACCTTGCATGTATTCTTTAAGGCATAGGTGGGTTTCATACTTGCACAATATTAAACAACCTAAAGTTTATGATTTTCAATTAACAAACATATATATTCCATGAAAACACCTTTAGACATCACATTGAAACTTAGACAACAATCGTCAACATGTACATACTCAGATCACCACAAAAAGTTTACAAAATAATATTTAAAACATGGTTTTTGAGCTCTATGAACGGATTGGATCCATAGATAAACATTATGCATACCTTAGTGATTGAATCTTGAAAAATATCTAATGTTTCTAAAGGTTCTTGAAGAATTCCTTAGGCTTGCCCTTGATTTTTCTTGACTAGGGTTTAACCCCTTTAGGAAAGAATGCTCTTGTTCCTGAGGAGATGATCTTGATAAGAAACCCTAATCTTGTGGTTGAAAGTGTATGAGAGAGCTTTTTGAAATATTTTAACTAAAGAGAATGAAAGATAATACATTCCTTGAGGGTTATAAGTCATGGTAAGTAAAGTAAAAAGACCAAAATACCCTTACGAAATAATTCCCAGTTGTTGAAAATAATAACTGACGACATTTGTGACAAGACATCAAAAATATGGTAAGCCGTCAAAAATGTCATCACACAGAAGCTAGAATTGATGGTTTCTGCCTTAGTCTGATGACCTTCGTGTTAGGGCGTCAAAAATATGGTAAGCTACCATGAATTTCGTCACACAGGATCTGGATTCTGCCTAAGGCTGATGACCTTCGTGGTAGGGCATCACAAATGTGGTAAGCCACTACGAATGTCGTCACTTAGGAGCTGATTTCTGTCTAAGGCTGACTACCTTCGTGGTAAGGCATCACAAATATGGTAAGCTACCACAAATTTCATCACTTGGGAGCTGGTTTCTGCTTAAGGATGACGACCTTCGTGGTAGGGCATCACAAATGTGGTAAGCTACCACGAATGTCGTCACACTGTTTCCAGCCTGACATGCTGGAGTAAAATAAGAATAACTCTTTGCTCTGATATCATATTTAGGCAAATTTGGTATAGTTGGAAAGATAATTCAATTATCTATTTGTTGATAGGTTATGAGCTCAAAAATTCCAAGTATAATAAGAGATATGCTCATTTAAAGTTAACTATACCAATATCCTTTTCAAGAATTCAATCGGTAAGGAATATTTTGATTCATCTGATAGCTGGGAGTTATTTGAAGCCTTAATATACATCTAACCTACTCATAAAACTATAAAAGAACCATGATGTAATATGCATGAGCTTGGTACATGGCTCTAATATTGGTTTGGATTTTTTTGGGGTATTACAATGCATCTCTTTGCTTTGGTAGTTTTTATTGTTTTTCAATGTTTTCGAGTACAAGAATCTATAATTTTACACAATAAATTCAACACTAGTTCAATTTTAAAACAAGAACACTATGAAGTACAACAATACCCTCAACACAAGATCAAAGTAATCTTTTTAAGAAGTGTGTTTTATTTTTTTAGAAATTAAGATGAAACAGAAATGTTAAGCCAAGTCTCCCTACTTCACAGAGTGTCCTTAAGGAATAATTCCCCTCACTATACACGAGGTTTTGGAATCTTCCCCCAGGATAAAATGGCTTTCAATTCAACTATAGTGGTACCTCAAATAATTGGATTCGTCGAACTCACTCAACAATTTGATTGATCACAAGGAATGTTTTGAAGATAAGAAGAGTTTGTATTTCAAAAAAAAAAAATTATTTTAAAACCTGTGGATAAATACAGGTTTATATAGCCATCAAGTGTCCCTTCCAAAAGGTGTCAATGGTTCATCTGAGAAGGTGTATCCTTTAGAAGGGTCGTGTCTATTCATTTGAAACATTGTGTCTTTTTCTAAACAGACATAACTATCTGAATAGTCCCTCCTTTTCCAAAACAATATGTCTTTTCCTCAAAGGTTGTGCCCCTCCATTTTCCATTCACACCTATTGAACCCAACAATCCCCCATATGAATGGGGAATGACTATTTTTTGTAAAACTTTACGAACAAATATATGATCATTAAGGAAATACTGATTGCATCAGGATAAGTCAATTTTCCTTTAAACTTTCCATAGTGAACATGCATCGAATGCACGCGGTCAATCGGTAGATTTGATATATTTGAACCGTTGAGCTTTAATGTACACCTAGACAAGACATGTCACACAACCAGACTTTTACCATTTATGGTTCTCATGGTTTTGTTCTTTTTAGCCATGAACACGTCCCGATTTTATGAGAGCTTAGAGAATAGGCCTTTACTAACATTCTCCTTGAAGTGGCTTCCACTTCTCCCTCACATAGGTGATTTCTAAACATTCAATCCTATAGATTAAACTATTTGGTCAAATCTGTCAATTTAGATAATCATTAAAAGAATTTTCACCTTAAGTCTTATCCTTATATACTAAACATTGTCTACATCATGAGAATGAGTTGGTATTTTGACAATGTTGAACCTGTCAGACACAACTTTGTTTGATATCCTTGAACCTAGCTCTTGGGATCTCCAGTCTGCTAGGTAGAGTTACCTCCATACTAACTTGTCCTAGGCCTTAAACCGATTCTCTTGGATATTCTCTCAACTCTCTCTCTAGTTAGGCCTTTTGTAAATGGATCCGACATATTATCCTTTGACTTCATATAGTCAACAATGATAATTCCACTAAAGAGAAGTTCTCTAACGGTATTATGTCTCTATCTTATATGATGAGATTTATCATTGTACATTATGCTCCCTGCCCTACCTATCGCTGCTTGGTTATCATAGTGTATACATACTGGTGCCATTGGTTTGGGCCTATAAGGTATATCTTCTAAGAAATTCCGGAGCCATTCTAGTTCTTCACCGGCCTTATCCAATGCAATAAATTTAGATTACATTGTAGAGCAAGCAATACAAGTCTATTTGGATGATTTCCAAGAGATTGCTCCTCCACCGATAGTAAATAGATATCCACTCATGGATTTTACTTCATTTGATCTGGTGATCCAATTTAGATCACTATATCCTTCAAGTACCGCGGGATATTTATTATAATGCAAAGCGTAGTCTTGAGTGTATTTGAGATACCCCAAAACTTTTTTCATTACCAACCAATGAATTTGATTGGGATTACTCGTGTACCGACTTAACTTACTAATAGCGCATGCTATGACTGGTCGTGTATAATTCATTATATACATTAGACATCCAAATACTCTTGCGTACTCCAATTGTGAGTCACTTTTACCTTCATTTTTTCAAAATACAAAGCTCACATCCAATGGAGTCTTGGCAGTACCAAATTCCATATAATTGAATTTGTCAAGTACCTTTTCGATGTAATGAGACTATGACAATACCAAACCTTGTGGAGTTCTATGGATTCTTATCCCTAAGATCACATCCGCAACTTCAACATTTTTCATATCGACCTTGCTCTCGAGCATTCATTTCGTTGCATTTATGTCTAAAATATCTCTATTGATGATCAACATATCATCCACATATAAACACACAATGACTTGGTGATTTGGAGTGTCTTTAATATAAATATATTTATCACATTCATTAATTTTAAATCTATTTTTCCAACATTGTTTGGTCAAACTTGCATGTCATTGCTTAGGTGCTTGTTTTAGTCCATAAAGTGACTTAACAAGTTTACACACCTTATTTTCTTTTCCTGGAATTACAAAACCCTCAGGATACTCTATGTTAATTTTTTCCTTTAATTCTCCATTTAGAAATACTGTTTTCACATCCATTTGATGGATTTCAAGATCATATACTGCCGCCAAGGCAATTAACATCCAAATTGATGTTATCCACGTTACTGGAGAGTATGTATCAAAGTAATCAAGGTATTCCTTTTATTTGAAGACTTTTACAATAAGTCTTGCCTTGTACTTATCAATAGTGCCATCAACTTTCATTTTTCTTTTGAAGATCTATTTAGAACCTAAAGGTTTATTTTCTGGAGTAAGATCAACCAACTCCCACATATGGTTGCGTAAGATTGAATCAATTTCACTATTGACTGCCTCTTTCCAAAAGGATTTGTCCAAATACCACATCACTTCTTTAAATGTTTGAGACTCATTTTCTAAGAGAAATGTTACAAAATCCGATCCAAACGAAGTGGACATTCTTTGATGTGTACTACGTCTTGGATTATCATAATTATGTACATCCTCACTTGGTTCATTTTGAGGTCATTTAGATCCCCACTAGACTCTTCATGTCTAGTTTTATATGGATAAATGTGTTCAAAGAATTCAAAATTATTTGATTCAATTACCGTATTTTCATTAATATTTAGATGTTCAGATTTATGAATCAAAAATCAACATGCTTTACTACTTTTAGCATATCCTATGAACACGCAGTCCAGCGTCTTAGGTCTTATCCTTACTCTTTTAGGCATAGGAACTTGGACCTTCGCTAGACACCCCACACTTTCAAATATTTCAAGTTGGGTTTCCTTTATTTCAATTTTTCATATGGAATTGATTGTGTCTTACTATGAGAAACTCTATTGAGTATTCGATTGGCTATAAGGATACCCTCCCCCCACAACTTTTGTAGTAAACCTGAACTTATAAGTAATACATTCATCATTTCCTTCAAAGTTTGATTTTTTTTTTCAATTTAATTATATTGAGGTGAATACAAGGCTGTATTTTGATGAAAAATTTCATTCTCTACACATATTTGTGTAAAGAGAGATTAATATTCTCTGCATCCATTATTTATTATCATTTTGATCTTTTTCTCTAATTGATTTTCAACTTCAGTATTATATTGCCTAAACGCATCTATTGCTTTATCCTTACTATTTAGCAAATAAACATAACAATATTTAGTGCAATCATCAATAAAAGTTATAAAATACTTTTTCCCACCACGAGATGATGTTGACTTCATATCACAAATATCATTGTGGATTAAATCTAAGGAATTGGAATTCCTTTCAACGGATTTATACGGATGCTTAGCATACTTTGATTCCATCACGTTTGACATTTTGATTTATTACACTCAAAGTTTGGTAAAACTTCTAAGTTAATCAGTTTTCATAATAATTTGTAATTAACATGGCCTAATAGGTCATGCCACAAATCATAAGACTCAAGCAAGTAAGAAGAAGAAGAACTTATATTGATTTCAATAGTCAATACATTCATCTTATATAGGCCCTCAGTGAGATAGCCTTTTCCTACATACACTTCTCCTTTGCTAATTACAATTTTTTCAGAAATAATTACACATTTGAATCTATTTTTATCTAGAAGTGGTATAGAAATCAAGTTTTTTCTTAACTCCGGTACGTACAGGATATTATTTAGTGTCAACACTTTGCTTGAAGTCATTTTCAAGCATACTTTTCCTGTTCCTTCTACTTTTACAGTAGCAGAGTTAACCATGAAGATCTTTTCTTCTCCTTAATCCAGAGCAAACATTGAAAACAACTCCTTATTATCATAAACATGGCGGGTGGAATCAAAATCCATGCACCATTTATGAGAATTTCCCACTAAGTTGCATTCGGAAAGCATGGCACACAGATCATCCATTTTTTTCTTGGACTCAGCCATATTTGCTTGGTCTTTTTTCTTGCCTTTCTTAAGGTCCGATAATCTATTGATTTGTGGTCAATCTTTCCATAGTTGAAGTATCTTCTCTTAAATTTCTTCTTGGGTTGATTTCTTTCATTTCCAGCTTTCTTTCGCTTTTTGGAGTTGTAGTCATCTTCTATAATATTTTCTCCATTCATTGTAGAATTTTCTCTTGACCTTCTTTCCGTAGTCTTATTATCTTCTTCAATGCAAAATCTTATGATTAGATCTTCTACAGACATCTCCTTACGTTTGTGTTTCAAATAGTCTTGAAGTCCTTCTACATAGGTGGTAGCTTCTCTATTATTGCTGCTACTTGAAATGCTTTATTCATGATCAAACCTACAATAAAGGTTATGTGAATACTAAGAACATTTTCAAACTGTTCAACAAAGGTATTTGTCAAAATCATACCTTCCGCAAGGAGATCATGGATGATCACTTGCAGTTCCTGTACTTGGAAAACAGTAGACTTACTGTCTATCATCTTATATTCCAGGAATCTTGCGATGAAGAACTTTTTAGTTCTGACATCCTCTGTCTTGTACTTCTATTCTAGCACTCCCTATAACTCTTTAGCTGTCTTTGTTCCACTATACATATTGTAGACCACTCAAAATGTAGTTCCTGCAAAGAAAATCGAAGTGTTTCCAAGCCTCCACAATCACAAACTGCCCTTGTTCATAGGTTCCCTTGGGTACCTCTGGAGCTTCCTCAAATATGAACCTTTGAAGACAAAGAGCAGTGAGGTAGAAAAACATTTTTTGCTGCCACCTCTTGAAGTCAATACCCACAAACTTTCTAGATTTCTCCGCTGGTGCCATTGCCAGTGGAGCATTAGTACGACTCGTTGTGGCAGTACTAGCCGCTGCCATAGTCGTTGAAGTACCTTGCACTTGACTATCGTTAGTCATTTTCCAGTCACAACAAGACAGAACCTTTAGTATATCAAAATACTATCAATAAAGTTGCAACATCTTTAAACACCTCTTGTTTCTAGTTTAACGATGACGTTTCAATGACTTTCAATCATCAACCGAGTGATCTTTAATTTGTGATGAAAATTTTATTTCTTCAAACCATTAGTTAAGTTCAAACAGAGTAGAAGGCTTATAGCTTTAATCTCCATAAACCAAGTAATACAGATTCCAAAAAAAAAAATTTAGTGAAAAGAAAATTTCACCAAACAACCAAAAAAAAATTTTTTTTCCAAAAAATTATTCCTTAAGATTATTATTTTTCAACATTTTCGGGTACAAGAATTTGTAATTTGATACAATAACTTCAACACTAGTTCAAGTTTAAAACAATAACACTATGAAGTACAACAACACCCTAAACACAAGATCAAAGTGATCTTTTTAAGAAGTGTGTTTTATTTTTTCAGAAATTAAGATGAAACAGAAATGTAAAGCCAAGTCTTCCGACTTCATGGAGTGTCCTTAAGGAATAATTTCCCTCACTATACCCGAGGTTTTAAAATCTTTCTTCCAGGATAAAATGGCTTTCAATCCAATTATAGTGGTACCTCAAATAATTGGATTCGTCAAACTCACTTAACTATTTGATTGATCACAAGGAATGTTTTGAAGATAAGAAGAGTTTGTATTTCAAAAAAAATTTTTATTTTAAAACCTGTGGATAAATGCAAGTTTATATAGCCATTAAGTACCCTTTTCGAAAGGTGGCAATGGTTCATCCGAAAAGGTGTATCCTTTGGAAGAGTCATGTCTGTTCATTCGAAATATTGTGTCTTTTTCTGAACAGACACAACTATCTAAATAGTCACTCTTTTTTCAAAACAATATGTCTTTTCCTCAAAGGTTGTGTTCCTCCATTTTCCATTCACACCTATTAAACCCAAAAGTTTTCCTATTGTCGAATGATTCTAGTTTGATATTCATGTGTTGGCCTCTTGTTCAGATAACTTGGTTGCAAAACTATACTTTTAATGTTTGAACGTAAAAGACACCCTAAACATGTTCTCAGTTTCTTCAAGCTCTGGATTGTTAACATGGCACCAGGTTATGATATTGTTGAGTGGTGATTGAAGAAATTATATATTACATTTTTACTTGCCTTTTGTTTGTCAACTTTTTGTCCTTTGTGCATTACAGTTAGTTATTTTCTATCAAGTAAAATATCTGTAATTATGGATGGAATTTTAGTTCATAGATGGATAATTGTGATTGCTGTGTGAAAATAGAGTGTTTGTTATGCAACTTTTCTGCTTGATCTTATTCTTATCAGTTAAATTAATGTCATATTTGGATGTATGACCTTTTGCATCTCCTCTGTTGATTGGTTAAGCATAGAATGGTACGAATATTTTGGCATGTAATTCTTTTCCACTAAAATTTGTGGGCTGGGAAAGTAGCTGCCTGTTCACTCTCATTCAGGTTAAGCATAATGTGGTCATAATTAATGTTTGAGATAATTAATTTTTAGGTTGTAACTTGATCATGAACGACTCTGTTTCCGTTTGCCTTTGTGAGGCTAACTCCCTACTCGTGTTGGAAAAAATCATGCTTTGTATCTATAGTTATTTGCTTCATATGAAAAGCGGAAAACACGATTCTTATTTCCAGTCCTTAGATAGATAATCTTGTTACAGAAAAGGTAGGCTTAGGAAGTTTAGATCTCTCTTAGCTTGGAGGTTTATGGTAGAGGTTTATCATATTTGTATCTTTTTTTTACCATTATATACACACACACGAGTATGGTTTGATGGTTTATTTAGCTACACATTTTAAGCTTGTCTGCTAACCTTCTGACAAATTGATGATGAAGCTAAAACCGACAGCTCTAATTTTATTCTGTGCATGTAAATCTGCCCTTTGCATCAACTTTGAGTTTCTTGTGGATGTAAGGAGGTGGAATTTGGAAACTCCATGAAATAGAAATAGATCAGAGTGTTGTTTGCAGGGACCACCTATAATGTATATACCATCGTTATTGATGATAGGTAAGTTCTGAAAGATATTTACAAAGAAGCTGTATATTAGTTATGTAGTCAGAAGTAAGCTTTTAGCCATTTACATGTTAAATAAAGAATAAAGTTAGCAGTCAGGTTTAGTTTGTGCCACTTTGCATGAATGTCTCTATTTTCTATAGTACCACTGCAGTTAGTAATAGAATTGATATACCTCAGTTTTTATATTTTTTTATTATTTTTAACATTATCCACTTCTTTTGCGGTGAGCACTTTAACTAATTCTAGTGCAACTAAATAACTGTATTATAATTCTAGCCACTTCGTTTCTGTATCTCTCATGTATTTTTGTCTATGAACTATAGGCGATTACTGATAGAAAGGAAATTGGAAAGCTCTGGTGTACCAGAGGAAGAACAAATGAACCTTCTAAAGAAATTGGAGAAAAAATACAGAGTATATCTGACTAAAGCGTCACAAGATATCTGTTGATGATTTTGAGCTTTTGACAATCATAGGAAGAAGATCTTTTGGAAAGGTTTGAGATCCTGTCTCTCTTTATATTGAAAAATATCATTCTCCAGGGATTATGTTTTGTTAGCTGGACCGTTCGACCTTCAGGACTGAATTATATGTTATGAAATAATAAAATCTTACTATTGAGTTGGTTTTTACCCCATACGTTTCAATGATCAACTGTTTCATATACTTAACCAGAAGGAGCATGTTCGATGAATTCATTCCATTCTCATGCAAAATTTACAATCATTTTTTACATTCTCAAGATGCAACAGCAACAATATTTAATTATTAGACCATGCATAATTTAATTGGAGTCACTGATGATGCTTTTCTTTTGGTATCTCTCACTATTCTTATGTAGCTTGGTGTTATAATAATTTCTGTTATTGGGGCACCCAAAGTGTGAAAGTCTTAATTGCTTCCCAAGGCTTCTGTAGTATTCAGGTAAATTACTGCTCTTGGAAGATAAATTTCCTTTGGTCCTTCTATTGGACATTAAGGGCAATGTGGTGCATTAAACTCCTGTTATGCATTGGTTCTGGGGAAGGGATGGATCATATTGCATCTATTGTACATAATCTTATCTTATATTTCTGCAAGAGGTTGTTTCCACATCTTAAATCCGTGACCTCATAGTCACACAGAATGTGTTTCCTGTTTACCAGCCCTGATAATAAGTTGTTGATTCTTATTCAAATCTGTTTTGCAGGTCAGGTTGTGCCGAGATAAAGTATCTGGAAATATATATGCAATGAAGAAGTCGAAAATGCTAAGTAGGGGGCAGGTGAGACCATATCCTTCCTAAGGAGCCAATTACCACTTTGCTCAACAAGAGTTTATTCCTTGTACTTTTCTCTGCTCCTTATATCAATATTTGCAAGGAAATGCAACATACCCTTCTCCTTCTCTTGTGGAAATCCAGCTAAATATGTGACACGGCTGATTTCTCTAAACTCTCCCAATGTTACAGAGCAACTGCTTTTCAGTAGAAGGCTCTTTGCTTTTAATTTAAGTATATCCCCTCCAAATTTCAAGTCATTAATGTTAAAATATGAATTTCTGTACTCCCTTATGTAATACATTGAACCTCTTTCTCTATTTAAATAATTTTCAGTTTACATTAAACCTCTTTCTTTATCTAAATAATTTCCAAACTGGAACAATGAGAAGACATGAAACCTTATCTTCTACAATCCTTCCTCAGACCTCACCCCACCATAACCAATAAAAGCATTCGAGAACAACTACAATTGTCTAGACGTGAGTCCGGAACTAAAATATGCCATGAAACTAAAAAAAGTACCAAAATATGCCATGTATTTAAAATGTTACCATAATATGCTTAACTCTCTTAAGAGAGTTATATGTATTATTTTTAACGAAAGTTCAGAAACGGAGTTAAAATTTTAGAAAAGTACATAACTCTTTTTTTAAGGGAGTTGTGCATTTTTCTTTACATAACTCACTTAAAAAGAGAGTTATGTAATAGAAGTTACATAACTCTCTTTTTAAGTGAGTTATACATTTTTTTTACATAACTCACTTAAAAAGAGAACAAAATGCATAGCTCTCTTTTATATGTCTACAACACATGAAAAAAACTAGACCATACATGAAAAAAACTAGACAGCAATAGTTCAATTATTTCTCATAATTAATATAAGCAAAGGCCAATTCACTTTAATAAGTCTACAACACATGAAAAAAATTAGACGACGATAGTTCTATTTATAAGGCCTTTGCTATGCATTAATTTTGTTCTTTAAGTGAGGTAAAAAAAATGCATAGCTCACTTAAAAAGAGAGTTATGTAACTTCTATTACATAACTCTCTTTTTAAGTGAGTTATGTAAAAGAAATGCATAACTCCCTTAAAAAGAGAGTTATGTACATGCATAACTCCCTTAAAAAGAGAGTTATGTACTTTTCTGAAATTTTTAACTCTGTTTCTGAACTTCTGTTAAAAATAATGCATACAACTCTCTTAAAAGAGAGTTAAGCATATTATGGTAACATTTTAAATATATGACATATTTTGATACTTTTTTAGTTTCACAACGTATTTTGGTCCTGAACTTTCTAGACGTCAGTTTTGTGCATGAAATAACAAGCTCTACTCTTTGTTTTAAGAAGTGATCTGATTTCTTACCATCTCTTTTGTTGAAATAGCTATGATAAACTCACATACTCATATAGAGCTGCCATTATAGCAGCTACTGAGTTCAGAGAGAAGAGAGAAAGAAGAGAAGAGGAGAGAAAGATTAGCTAAGATGGGAGAGAAAGATTAGCTAAGATGGGAATTGTATATATGAAAAGTTAGTTACAATGTGAGGTGATCTCTTATATTTATAGAATCACTCACATGCCCAGCACATGAGCATCTAGAATCTTCTTGATAGCTCACTAACAGCTTACTAACTAACTCTACAATCATCTAACAACTTTTACTAATAAACCAACAAATCAATGTAACAGTGTCAATGCTAACTAACTGCTTATAATAGAAAAATATGAAAATAACCAACTAATATGAACCTACTAACTTCATAATAAGTTTCAACACTCTCCCTCAAATTGCAGGATGCAAAATATTAAGTACACCAAGCTTGTTTTGTAAATGTGAGTGCTGATCATGGCTCAAGCTCTTGGTGAGAATGCTACAATCTGTTGACAACTCTGCACATACATGGGTTGAATCAACCCCTCCTTGATCTTGTCTCTAAATCAACCCCTCCTTGATCTTGTCTCTAATAAAGTGATCGTCCACTTCAATATGTTTGGTCATCTCATAAAATATAGGATTTGCAGCCAGTTGGATAGCTAATTTTCTATCACTATAGACGGTAATAGACTTAGCAATAGGGACCCCTAGTTCTGTAAATAGTCCTTCCAACCATGTTACTTCTGCCAAAGTTGAGGCCATGTTCCTATATTTAACCTCAGCTGAGCTTTTTGAAACAGTATGTTATTTCTTAGACTTCCAAGATATCAATGATCCACTAAATTGCATTACATAACCTGTTATCGATCTCCTAGTATTTGGATATGCAACCCAATCTGAGTCACACTAGCAAACCAATTCTGCAGTGGATTGTGCCTTGAGCCATATACCTTGCCCTACAGTACCTTTTAGATAACTTATCACCCTATTTGCAGCTTCTAGATGTGACTTTTTAGGATATTGCATAAACTAACTAAGTTTTTGTACTGCATAACTAATATCAGGTCTTGTTATGGTTGCATACATCAGCTTTCCAATCAGTCTTTGGTATGATGTCATAACCCTTAAAACTATATCTCCTTTAATACTTGTAGCCTCATCCACTTCAACAAAAGCTAACTTGATATTAATCTCTAATGGAGTGAGAGTTGGCTTAGCACCAGCTAGTCCTATGTCAGATATAAGCTCCAATATATACTTTCTTTGATTCAATATAACTCCACTTGCAAACCTCAAAATTTCAATGCCTAAGAATTACTTAAGCTCACCAAGATCCTTTAGTTTGAACTGCTAATGGAGAGTGCCTTTTGCTACATTTATCATGTCTACATTGTCACCTATTATTAGAAGATCATCTACATAAACCAAAACTTCAACCATTCCTTCTAACTTCTTTAGGGTAAAGATTGAATATTCATAGCTACTTTGAGTAAATTCTGCCTTGAGCAATGCTTTAATAAGCTTTATATTACACTACCTTGATGCTTGCTTAATTCTATATAGTGACTTAATCAGTCTGTAAACTTTTTGTTTCCTGCCCTCCTTGAAACCATCTGGCATCTCCATATATACTTCCTCTTCTAGATTAACTTGTAAAAATGCATTGTAAACATCCATCTGGTACATGCACCATCCTCTTGATACTGCCAAATAAATGACACTTCTCACTGTAACCATTTTGGCCACTAGAGAAAAAGTGCCAGTCCAGTCTCTCTTATTGGCTATAACCTTTGGCCTCTAGCCTTGCCTTAAACCTTTCTATCTCTCCATTGGATTTGTACTTGATCTTGTACACCCATTTTGATCCAATTATATTCTTATCTAGAGAAATATCAAGTACTTCCCAAGTGTGATTGTCTTCAAGGGATCTAACTTCCTGTTCCATAGCTTTAATCCATCTCTTATCTTTACTAGCCTCATTGTAAGATTGTGGTTCAACTTCTACTGACAAACTAGACACAAAACTCTGGTATTTTGAACTAGTATTTTCATAAAAGAGATAGTTTGACATAAGATATCTAGTTCCCCTTCTTTTCTCTGGTGATGCATAGTCCAGCAACCAAGCAGGTTGTTTGATGACTCTTGATGATCTTCTTAGAGCAACTATTGGTGATGAAGATGACTCATCTATACTGGATAAGTTGTATCTTCATCATGATTATCATCATGAGGATATGATAGTGTACCTTCCTCTTGTGGTTCATATGATTGATTATCTACATCTGTGTAAGCTTCCGTTTCTACCTCAACATGAATGGGAAAATTCATCTTAAGGAAATCTGCAGATGATTTTGAGGTGGGATCCTCTACAAAAGGGAATGAATCTTCTTTGAACACCACATCTCTTGTGGTGAAAAACTTGTTAGTACACCAATCCAGCAAGATGCAACCCTTTTAAGTAGTAGAATAACCCAGTAAGACTGCAACCTTAGCTCTTTCTAAGAGCTTATCAGCTTTTGGTAGTACTGAGGCATAGCACTTGCAACCAATAACTCTCAGGTGTGTCAATGATGGGACCTTGCAAAATAACACTTCATAAGGAATTTTACCCTCAATAGCTGAAGATGGTAACCTATTAATAAGATACACCGCAGCCTTAACATTCAAACCCCAAAACTTAATAGGCATCTGTGATTAAAACCTGGTGTCTCTTGCAACATTCAATATCTGCCTATGTTTTCTCTCAACCTCACTATTTTGTTATGGTTTGTATGGGCATCTACTTTGATGTATTATACCTAAAGACTGAAACAACTCTTTACACTTAGAATTAATGAACTCTGTACCATTATCTGACCTCAGTACTTTCACTTAAGCACCAAATTGATTCTGAATTAATGTAAAAAAAAATTTTATGGCTACAACACATTCAGACTTTAATTATAGCAAATGCAACCATGTATATCTCCTATGATCATCAAAAACAGTCAAGAAGTAGTATTTCTTTTCAAAAGTAGGTTTCTTATATGGCCCCCATAGATCCATATGCATAATATCAAAACACTTTACAGCTCTAGATATACTAACATGAAAGATTTGTCTAGTTTGTTTTGCTAATGGGCAAACATTACACTTATTAAGAATATCTACATCAACATTGTGTCGTAACAAATTGAGTGTTCTTAATACCTGGGAATAGGGATGTCCCAGCCTCATATGCCACAAACTGCACTCATGCATCTCTACTTCTGCAACCTGATTTTGATGAGCCACATTATTAAGTAGTCCATTCATTCCACTTACACTCTTGAGGATGTACAATCCTCCCTTTTCCTTACCAATACTCTTCATCTTGCCACTGTGAAGGTCCTAAAACACACAAAAGTCAGGATAAAATAACACAAAACAAGAGAGTTATTTAGTTATCTTAGATACTGACAATAAGTTCAGTTTGAAATTAAGAACATACAATACATCCCTTACAACCTCATTCTTTAGCACCTGTGCTTCTCCTACATGTGATATATTTACCTTATCTCCAATAGGCAGGTTTACTTTATCACATACTGTGCTGTTTATTTTGTGATAGTGTGATAGTACATCCTTGTGCGCAGTCACATGGTGTGTGGCTCTAGAGTCCACTATCCATTCATATGGAACAACATGACTAAAAAGATAAGTAATAGTACCTATCATATTAGTTAGCTCAGAGTCATGTGTATCTTTCTTGATCAATGCTATGATCTGCTTGTATTCATCTTCTGAGAATCCTTGTCCCTTTGCCAGACCGACATTATTATTGTCCTTGCTTCCCTGGTTACTTGATTGATCAGCCAAATATGTTTTCTCTGCTTAAGGTCCAATGAAATTATGAGCTAATAATTGGCTATTGCTTTGACTAGCAGCTAGCTATCCATATCCATATCCACCACCTCTACCTACACTATTATAGAAAGTTTGGTTTGACACTTCTCTTGGATTTTTATAATCACTCTTCTTTTTTTTTTTCCAATCACTTGGATATCCATGTAGCATGTAGCAGTTTTCTCTTGTGTGCCCAGTAAAGTTGCAATAATCACACCTCTTATCATTATACCTTTGTCCTCCATAACTGGTTGATGCCTGATTTCTTCTTCCATGTCCAGAGTCTGTATAATTTTTATATACTTGCATATCAATAGGCTCAGTTCTGTCACTAATAGTTCCAGCACAAGCAAGTTGTTGTATCTCATCCTCAATGATCATTGCATATGCTTGGTTAAGTGTAGGTTTTGTTCCCTTCAATAGTATCTGCCTCTTTGCTTGATCATAAGTGTCATTTAGTCCATTTAGGAATTGTATCAACCTAAACTGATACAAGTGTTCTGAATACTCCTTAGACTTAGGACAATTACATGCGGGAGTTGGTATCACAGTATCATGTTCACTCCACAGGTTCTTCAGCTTAGTGAAGTAGGTTGAAACTGAATCAGTGCCTTGGTGTAAGTTGTTGATTTCCCTGTGTAACTGATATAATCTCATATGATTCACTTTTTCAAATCTCTCCTTAAGATCTTTCCATACCTTATAGGTATTTGTTGCATACATAATACCACTAAGTAACTCTACACTGACTGAGCTCATTAGCCATGATAGAACCACTGCATCACATATCTCCCACTGATCAAGTAACTCTTCTCTATATATATCCTTACAGAAAGTACCAATTACAAAACCATATTTCCTCTTTCCCAAAAGGGCATTTTTCATAGATCTACACCAAATTCCATAATTCTCTGAATCAATCAACTTAATGGGAATTGGTGCAGCTCCTGCTACATCTGATGCTCCCAGAAATAGAAGATCACTAGGATCAATTTTAGGTGTCATGTATACTTTACAGGTTACGACTAAGTATAAATCAGAAACAATCACAAAATTCAAGGTTTGAAACTTGTAATCAAATATCTATGACTCAGAAATGAAGATCTATCTCTTCTCATCTTATTAGCTCACAAACAGAAATCACAAACAAAAAACTCACTGTATTGATGATGTATTCACACTCGATTATTATTTATATAGTTCCATGATCTTCATAGCTCTGATACCATATTGAAATATCTATTATAAACTCACACACTCATACATAACTTCTATTGTAGCAGCTACTGAGTTCAGAGAGAAGAGAGGAAGAAAAGAAGAGGAGAGAAGCTAAGATGGGAATTGTATATATGAAAAGTTAGTTACAATGTGAGTTAATCTCTTCTATTTATAGACTCACTTACATGCTCAGTATATGAGCATCTAGATGCTTCCTGACAGCTCACTAACATCTCCCTAACTAACTCTACAATCAGCTAACAACTTCGACTAATAAACCAACAAATCAATGTAACAGTGTCAATACTAACTAACTGCTTATAACAGAAAATTGTGATAATAACCAACTAATATGAACCTACTAACTTCATAATAAGTTTCAACATCTTTGCATTACAGGTTGAACATGTTAGGGCCGAAAGGAATTTGCTTGCTGAAGTAGCGATCCAGTTTATTGTAAAACTTTTTTATTCTTTCCAAGATGCTGACTACTTATATTTAGTAATGGAATATCTTCCTGGTGGTAATATGATGACACTGTTGATGAGGAAGGAGACATTAACTGAGACAGTCATAAGATTTTACATTGCTCAAAGTGTTTTGGCCATAGAGTCTATTCATAAGCATAACTACATTCACAGGTAGTTAATCTGTACTTGGTAAACAATAGTGGTATACACTAGAGACCTCTACGAAAGATCTGAAATCATCTCAATGGATTATGTTTTTTACATAATGCTTTTTTGCAGGGATATTAAACCTGATAATCTTCTTTTGGACAAACATGGCCACGTGAGGCTCTTTGATTTTGGTCTATGCAAGCCCCTTGACTGTTCGAATTTATAGCCTATAACTGAAAATAAAATGATGGATGTTGAGAAAAGGGGATCTGCTAACAAGTGAACTGGTTGGAATAGCTCCCTTGAACAACTGCAGCATTGGCAAATAAATAGGAGAAAATTAGTAATTAATAACAGAAACACAGCTTATCTCATAAATTATGAACTTAAATCCAGAAGCCTTATTTTGGTTTATTTCTCAAGGATCATAGATGTGCAGAATAAAAATTAAAAATTGGAAAAAAGTAATATGTAGCACCAGAACAATTATATGTAGTACTAGAACAATTGGTTCTAGGAGAATAACATACTTCTCTCCATAAGTTTAGGATCTGGACTTGCATATTATAGCTTCACATGAGTAATGGAAATGAACTAGAAAAATCATTTACTATTCCAAGAAATGACCTTTTGTTGCTACCTTAATTCCATAACACATTTGTTAATTAGTTCCCAGAACCTTTAATAGATCCTTGTGGTCGAACCCTTCCCCGGACCCTGTGCATAGCAGTTGCTTTAGTACATCGGACTACCTTTTTTGCAGAACCTTTAATGCTACCTGTTTCTCTGGCAAGCATTTCCAATAGTGCGCACTCCTGACTATATTGCTCCAAAGTTTTTACTGAAGAAAGGTTATGGAGTGGAATGTGATTAGTTATTTTTCTTATTTATGATTGATGTGGATTTTGATTAGTTGGTTTTTTAAAACTTTTGATTGCTTTCCTTTTCATAGTTTAAACATCATGTACTGGTTACTGAACATATCGCACATGTTTCACTTTATATTCTTTCTTTTAGGTATAATAACCTTGATTAACCAAAGTAAAGGCTGTAGGCTTAATTCATTATCCTCTTTCTTCTTTTTTTGGCTTCATTCAGGTTGTCACTTAGAGACATCATGTATGAGATGCTCATTGGTTATCCCTCTTTCTACTCAGAAGACCCAATAACATATAGAAAGGTATAGTGTTCCGCAAAAGTGTGTTCCAATTCTTTGATACGAGTATCATGGGCTCGAGACCTATCACTAGGAGCCAAGCTCGGTAACTACAAAGGCTTCAAGGAATGTTTATGAAAATAGACATGTTTGAGCATGTTGTGAATCTGCCCAAAGGAGTATATGCATTGACATGTGAGGGCTTGCCTTAGGTGCTCTAAAATACACCCAAGGCTGCCTAGGTTGCACTCCAAACCCCCCCCCCCCCTCCTCATTAAGGGTAGAGGAGTCTTTTGTATCACTTTTTGTACTAGACTATATAAAGGATTCTCTTAGTCTTTTGTTGCCAGTTATTTCATTTTTAAAGTTGTACTATCTTGAAACATCATCCTCTTAAGAGAGAGTAGACCACCCGAACCTAACATCACAAGTAAAGGTTCCTCTTGTGTTGTGTATTAGCTAGAAACGTGAGTTCTTGAGTGAACTGAGCTCCTCTTGGGTTTACGTAAGAACTTGGTGTTAGTTTACATGTTTGTAGGGGTTTTATAGTTTAATATACTCTATAGTTCTTACCTTACATGTTCTCTATATGTCAAGTTATTTATCCTTTATCTCTTAAGTTAATTGGTGTTTGTTGTTTCCGTTTGGTGTCTTGTACATGTGGACTGTTGTGAGATTAGAGATAAGGCTGGTTGTGTTCCTACACTACCAATATTGGGCTCTCTAAGTCGAAATATAAGAAAAAAATAAAAATAAAAACAATTGAAGTGTTCTTGTTCTTGGCCAAGTGTTCTTGGTGTTGTTGTTGTTTGGCCGAGAATAGTTTCTAGATTTAGGTGTGTTGTTGTTTGTATTAGTGGTTTATTGTGTTAGGTTATTGTTCACTAACACCCCTTGAGTCTAAGTCCAATATTTGAGCTCTTCACAAAGTGTTGTTGAAAGGTTAGACGGCTAAAAGTTGTTGTAGTTCATGTTGTTGTTGAAGTGGTGTTAAAAAAAAAGTTGTTTGATTTTTAAAAGAGAAAAGGAAGACAAGACTTTGTGTTTGTCTTGAAAACACTTTCAAGACAACACCAAATTGGTAAAATAAAAAGAGATGTTCAAAAAGCAAACATACTAAAAGGGAGTAGAACACTTTTCAAGGATAGCCAAAAGAAGAAAGAGACAAAGCTACCTCAAAAAGTTGTTTTGCCAAAAAGGTGTAAGTTGGTGAAAAGTTGATAGGAGCCTTTTGACTCTTGAAAAGAGTATCCAAAGTCTTGTCCACTAACACCAAAACCCGAAAATTCATCATCAAAGGAGTAAGATTGAACAACTCACATCTTGAACTAACACACTTCAACTTCAACAACAATAGTCAACGGCCAAACATTGTAGGCCACATCAACAACAAGACTTAAGTTCTTGGAAATTCCTAGTTTCTTTCCTTGTCTCCAATAGTTTCATTTTTATTGACTCCTATACTAGTTGGAAGCTAGTAATAATCTACTAAGTTGTGAACTAGATTTTGAGTACTTCTTTCATGTTAGCTTTACTTGTGGTGCTTTGTTCATTTATAACTCGTAGTTGATATTTATTCAAGTACGTACAAAACTTTGTTGAGCCTTCAAACCAACCTAAGAGTAGACTCATTCCCAAGTTCTCACAAGTTGATAGCCGATTTACAACACTTGAAGAACCAAGTCTAAGGAAGCAGAGTGTGAAGAGTGTGTGAGAGTGATTTGAACTAACGTTTGTTTGTTTTGTAGGTACAAGTGTAAATGGAACCCAAAACTTCCAATGCTCTAACTGTGGACAATAATGTCATAAATGTTGTCTTGGATAGTCTTAAAACTTAGTCTTGAGACTTGGCTAGGGTGAGTGCAAATGTTGAGAAGTTGAGATCGGATGTGATCTCCACAAGAAGGAGGTTGGAGAGGGTGGAAAGCCAAAGGAGTTCTCAACCATCTACCCCTCAAAACTCCTCACCTAAAATTACTCCCGAAGCCTTGCACCAAAGGTTGTACCCACTAAGTACTACAAACCAAGTCAACCTATACTCCCAAAGCCATGAACAAGATGGACCTAGCCATTTCTCACTCAACTAATTCCCACAAGAAGGACTTCAAACCCAAATACCACCCTTAAACCCAAATTTTCCCACTCTAAAATCCTCTAATTCAAAGACCTCCTCCACTAAATGCAAACCAACTTACCAAATTCTAATTTTCCAAAATCCACCCATTCAATAAGAGGGGTACGGTAGAGAGAACCACAGGAAAGGGTATGGAGTGTATGATGATCCTTACTTGATGGAAGATGGGATTAGAGGTAGAAGGATGGAGCCTAGGGGAAACCATGGGATTGAAGGTAGAGTTGTACAAGGTGCTAGAGATAGGGATGTAGGCCTTAACACTATCAAAATGGGACTTCCAATCTTCAGAGGAGAAAGTGATCCCGAAGAGTTTCTTGCATGTGAATTCACATGTGAGAGGGTTTTCCAAGTGAGTGATCTTATGGAGGAGAAGAATAGTTGTTATGTAATTGCTCATTTTGAGAGATATGATAACACATGGTTGGAGTATGTTAAATATTTTAGAAATGTCTTGATTGAAGGGCAACCCTCTCCTTGGTTTCCACAAGGTATCTTATGAGGCAAAGATATCTTCCCAAAAGTTACCAACATGAACTCCTTGCTAAATTGTACAATTTGAAGCAAGGAAACTAGAGTGTAATGGATAACTGTGATGAGTTTCAACAAGTCATTTTGAAACTTGATCATAGAGGGAAGAAAGTGAGCCACGACATCATTTAGTTCAAGGTTGGCCTAAACAAAGAAATTTCTACGCACATGACACTTCATAAGTTTGAGACTATTGAAGGGATCTTTCAAGTGGCATTAGAGATTGAAAGAGAGAATGAATAGAGGTCTATATACAAGACCAAGAGTTACCAAGGGTCCATGGGTTGGACCAATAACAAAGAGGTGATTCCATCAACTACGGGGTGGAACAAGTCCAATCCTCCTCCATCAAATTCTCCTCAATCCATGCACAGGGCTTCCCAACATCAACCTCCAAGACATGAAGATAAAATAGGTACTACTCCAATTCCAAGGGATTCTAATATTTCAAATACCACGGGTGGGGACACAAGTCTAGTGAGTGTCCTAATCGGAGAAATGTGATCCTAAGGAAGGGAAAATTATATTTCTTAGGGGAAGAAGTGGGACTTGAAGCGGTTGAGAATAATGAGTCTCTCAAGAGGAGAGAGGGGGCAAGCCGAGAGGCCTAATGACAATGATGAGAAAAAAGTTTGGCCTCAAGAGGGTGAACTTTTAGTACTTATTTATGTTGTATAGAGAGTTATGATTAACAAGGTGTTGGATGATCCAAGCCAACGGGAAAACCTCTTTCATAATAAATGTCTTATTAAGGAGAGTGTGTGTTCCTTGATTGTTGATAGTGGAAGTTGTTCCAATGTGGCTAGTACCACGTTGGTGAAACAGTTGAAGTTGCCAACTACTCCACATGTAAGTCCGTATAAGCTCCAATGGTTGAATGAATATGGAGAATTGAAAGTAACCCGTCAAATAGTGATTTGGTTAAAAGTTGGAAACTATGAAGATGAGGTACTTTGTGGCATCATTCCAATTCAAGCTTGTCACTTCTTGTTGGGTCGGCCATGGCAATATGATAGGTCGACCAAGCATGATAGCCGAACCAATTACTATTCTTTTGAGTTCAAGGGTCGAGAGTACAACCTCCAACCACTTTTACCATCATAAGTATGTGAGTCTCACCAACAATTGAAGGGCTTAAAAAGAAAGAAAAGAAAGGAGAAGGAACTCAAGGGTAGAGGTGTTGAATCCGAGAGTAGAAGGAGTGAGGAAGAAGAGGGAGTTTCGGCCTTAAAGGGTAGGGATTCTATGATAATGTTGGCTCAGAAGGGAGTCCTTTACACGGAGTATGATAATACCGCTCCTATGTTACTTTTGGCTCATGTTTTTGACATTAACTCATCCACTTTCCCTATCCCTTCTTCTATTTCTAGTGTTTTGCAGGAATTTGAAGATGTATTTCTGAAATGCCCCGAATCTGTTACCCAGAATGCTACCCGATGCTCATAACCCCGCAGGACCACAAGCTAACCCATGACTAATATTTGTACCTATATACTGCATAATATACTATAAAATGCAAAAACATAAACTTAAAGGACATAAGGTTAAAACTGAGGCATAATATCTAATAAAAAGTATAACATCTGAATGGGGTATGAAATACCCAAAACAACTGAAATAAACTAACTGAATATGATAATCTGAAAAGCCTCTAACTTACTGATCTGTCTGAATAAGGAGTTGATGGGACATATCCCCAACTAACTCCAACTAATAAACTAATTAATGAAATAGTAAAGTAATGATCATGTCCTCGAAAGATAAGGACACACTTCTAACTATGGCTGCTGAGACTGGAATGCTACTGGTGCTCGTGTCTCTGAACCTATGGTATAAAACACCTTAGAGCGAATGCATCAGTACAATTGAATGTACTAGAATGCATGTGAGGTAGGCAAAATGCATGGGGTTCATATGCATGAATAATAATAATAATAATAGACTGACTATCATGAGCGTGAGAATACATGCATGAGACATAATAACTGGCACTGATACCATGATAACATGATTACTAAATCTGAATACTGATAATATGAGTAACTGGATCTGACAGACCTAAATCTGATAGAATTATCTAAGTTTCGTACTATATCTGAGTTGACTGTATCTGATAGTCCTAAAATCTAAAAAACTATCTGAGTTCTTTTACTGGGACTGATACTCAAACTGTGGAAAGTAGTTATCTAACTGACATGCCCTAAATTGTGCTATAATAGCTGAGCTGGGGTCCAATCTGTGCCTGATTAAAAGGGTGTCAATACCGTGCCACTAGTAAGGACAACACATGAGTGACCCTCAACTAGCAAGTTACTCCAATGAGAACGGTGGGAACCCTCAACTAGCAGGTTAAGCCACCTCATCTACCCTCACTAGTAGGTATGATGTCTCAACCTATGCTAGCTACGTAGTTCTGGAATGCAAGGACTGCTTCTAAGCATCACACCCTCTACTGGCAAGTGAGTTCCCATCCTTGGGTCACTCAGTGCTAATTTCTACTCCCATCTGAATAGACACTGAACATGTTAACTGATCTAAACATGGACTGAGTTACTGAATCCCGTTGACTGATGGAATACTACTGATACCTAACAACTGACTGAGTTCATAAGAACATTGAGATTTCCTAAGTCATAAGATTGTCTGAAGTCTAAGGATCATGGATTGACTGAGAGTATCATGAAAACATGAAATGGCTCTAGGCACACAGCTAATATTTTGGGTACAAGTAACCCCAAGACTCGATAGAAAGAAACTGACAAAGCATGGTTTTCTTGAATACATGACCAACATCACAATCCATAATTCATTTTTTGAGGAATTTCATCAAACATGTGATATGCATAAACTTGTACATAAATGGAGATTTCATAATATCATCCTAGTTGGGAAATTTTCTTTTACATAGGAATTTAATCAAACACATGGTAGGCATAGTATATGTAGATAACATTATGTAACAAACAAACATCATGATTCACCTCCAATTTCATCATTCAAAGGTTTGAATCATAGGTTTACATAAAGCTACACCTATACTAATTAATTCCACATGAAATTAATCACCGAACACGGATTAGAATTCAATTAGTCATTATCAGCATGAAGAAAAGAAACCCAACATGAAATTCATGAACTTAGAAAAGAGATTTTTGGGCTTAATGGACGAAAAGAGTCCATGAATGAACAGTATCCATACCTGGTAATGAGTTTCTTGAAGTTCTTGAACTTGAAGAATGTGAATCTCTTAGTTCTTGGAGAAGATTTGGATTTTATTCTTGGAGATTAATGTTAGAGAGAAAATCCTAATTTTGTTGTTGTGAAATAATAATGAACAAATAAGCTGAGGTCAAATTTAACTGGGTATATAAATAGGTGGTAAAAGACCAAAATACCCCTTTAAAAATGACTTAAAAATATTGAGTGGGACATACAATAGTGGGATACAACGATCCATCGGACTCACCATCGAATTGGAACCAGAACTGGGACCTAATGCCTTGGTGCGATGGTCCGTCGCTAGCTCGATGGTCCATCTGACCTCTCCCTCGTACTCATCCAAAGAGTAGACTTACTACCTCGATGCAACAGTGGGGTACGATGGCCCATCGCTAGTCTGACGGTCCGTCCGCCTTCACCGTCACATCTGGGCGGTTTTGACTGCCTGAGTAAAACGTTCATAACTTCCTCGTCCAATGTTAGATTTTGATGAAATTGGTATTGATGGAAAGCTTATTCAATTTACCACATGACAAAAAGTGAAAATATTAAAAATACTATTTATACAAAAGTAGATTCATACTTCAAAGCAAGTTCTAACATTCTTGAGATGATTTCAAGCTAGGAAATGGTATGGGGTATTACAATATCTCCCCCTTGAGAACATTCATCCTCAATTGAGACTGAGAGTGAGGAGAAGAACATAAACTAACGTACATATTGAACATGAATAACTGAAACATGATCTCATGACTGACATGACTGATAAGATGAACATATCATACTAAACATGCATATCTGATGCATGGGTAACTGATTCATGAATGCATGGCTGAGTGTTCTGTGGAGCTAAGTTTCTCTCAATGAGAATGCATGTCTAATGCACAATTATATAACTGAACTATACATGAATGCATTACTGAACTATGCAATGGTATTAAATACCAAGTTTATAACGGGATTTTGAACATGAATTGAATACTAAGCTTGTAACTGAAGTCTCAACATGAAACTAAAAAGCTTAAGGAGAACTATTACCTTGAGCTTGATCTGAGTTTACGGAAAAGAGGTGAGGATACTTTGTATGTATGTCTGCTTCTTCTTCCCAAGTAGCTCCCTCAACGAATTGATTTCACTAAAGAACTTTGACTAGAGGGACTTCTTTGTTCCTCAGTCAACGAGTCTGATAGTCTAGGATTTCGACTGAAATCTCTCCATAGGGGATGCAAGAGACGAAAATACCTCAACAAACAATCTATAATAGCCAGCCAAACCCAAGAAACTCCTGATATATAATGGAGAGATAGGGCGAGGAAAGTTTCTTACTGCTTTGGTCTTTTGAGGATCTACTCTAATGCCATCACCAAAAATGATATGACCAAGGAAGGCTACCGACCTTAGCTAGAATTCATATTTACTGAATTTCGTGAACATCTGATGATCTCTGAGAGTCTGAAGTACTGTTCTGAGATAGTCTGTATGATCTCGCTCACTGCGAGAATAGACCAGAATATCATCTATGAAGACTATGATGAACATGTCCAAGTACTGCTTGAACACACGATTCATCAAGTTCATGAAAGCAGCTGGAGCATTGTAAGACTAAAGGATATGACTAGAAATTTGAAGTGACCATATTGAGTATGGAAAGCTTTTTTCAGAATGTCACATTCTGTAAATCTAAGCTGATGATAAGTTGATCTGAGGTTTATCTTAGAGAAATAGCTAGCACCCTAAAGTTGTCCAAAAAAGTCATCGATTCTGGGATGAGGATACTTATTTTTTATCGTGACTTTATTGAGCTGACGGTAATCAATGCACATTCTGAGAGAATCGTCTTTCTTGCACATGAATAAGACTGGTGCGCCCCACGGGGACACATAGGTCCTGATGAATCCCTTATCTAAGAGATCCTTCAACTGTTCTTTCAATACTCTGAGTTCTTCTAATGCCATCTTGTATGGCGGAATAGATATAGGCTGAGTATCTGGAAGAATATCAATACCAAAGTCTATTTCCCTTTCAAGAGGAATCCCTGGAAGATCTTTGGAGGAAAGATATTTGAATATTCATTCACGACTGGGACTAAATCAAAACTGGGATTTTTGAAGCTAGAGTCCTTAACACGAACAAGATGATAGAAACATCCCTTAGATACTATTTTTCTTACCCGAAGGTAGGGAACAAGCGAACCTCTAAAAGCGGATACACTACCCTTTTACTCAAGGACGGGCTCATTCAGAAACTAAAACTAGACTATTCTATTTCTGCGGTCGACTATAGCATAGAAGAAATGAAACCAATCCATTCTGAGGATGACATCAAAATCATACATCTCTAAGTCGACCAAGTCTGCTGAAGTGACTTTCTGAAATATCATAACCAGGAAGTTTCTATATACCCGCCGGACTATGATGGTTTTACCCACTGGGGTAAAACATGAAAAGGGCTCTGCTAGAATTTCAGGACTGGTTCTGAAATCGCCTGCTATATAAGGAGTAACAAAAGACAAAGAAGCACTTGGATCTAGCAAAGCGTAAACATTCACATCAAAAATCTATAATGTACCAGTAACACATCAGGAGAATTTTCCTGATCTTACCGGGACTAGAGAGCATAGAGTCTGTTTGGGCATTGCCCACTAGTAGAACTGGAGGTGCCGCCCTATTGATTTAGGTGATCGGACTGAGCTGAGGAGCAGTTTTGTTGACCCCGCGGACCTGACTGTAGATAATCTCTAACACTGTGGCCTAGCTTGCCATAACCAAAATAGGTATCACTACCAGCTCTGCAAGTACCCTGGTGGTTCTTGCCACAAGTCTAACAAAGAGGATAGGTGTGAGCACTGCTAACACTACCCTGAGACTTAGATCTTGGCATTCTATCTTTGAACTTAGGTATAGGAGCACTAGCTAAGGAGGGAACTTGAACTGATAACTTAGGATGAAACTGAGAATGGTTTCCTCCTACTGACTTGGGTTGAGCAAAGTTGAAACTACCTGTCCTTGCTCTCTTATTCTGCTTCTCCTGGATCTTAATCTTTTGCTCCTCTATCTACTGAGCATGAGTAATAATCCTGGCTAAATTTATGTCACTATTCAGCATGGCGGATCTACACGTATTAACCACGCTATCATTCTTCCTTGAAGTGAACTTACTCATCTTGGCCCTGCTATCAACAACCACATGAGGGGTATATCTGGCTAATTGAGTAAACTTAAGAGAATACTCTTTCATCGTCATGTTCTGAGGTTGATGAATTCTAGCACCTTAGCTTCTCTAAGCTCTAGGGGAAAGAATCTATCAAGGAAAGCAGAAGAAAAATCCTCCCACTAGACTGACCCTGCATCATCTGCCCTCTCAGACTTCCACTGTTTGAACCAAGTGTGAGCAACATCCTACAACTGGTATGTATCTAGCTCAGCACTCTCTCTATAAATAACCCCCATTATTTTTGTAACTTTTTGCACCTGATCTAGGAATTCCTAAGGGTCCTCGTCTGACTTAGACCTGAGAAAGAATGGAGGATTCATTCGGGTGTAGTCCTGAATCCTGGCTACGGCTGAATTGGACACTAGGTTAGCTAGAACAATATCTAGTCGTTCATTCGGAGCAGCAACTAGTTGAGCAAGAGTAGTGAATATGACCCTAAACTCCATATGAGAAACATATTCGCCCAAAGGTTCTTTGGGCTGAGGGGCTGACTGATTTCCATTTCTTATTTTAGGAGGCATATTCAGTAGAAGAAAAGGAGAAATGGATTAGACTGAGAGATTGACTTAAGATTATGCTCACTGGTATGCCTGAGTACTGAAAGAAGGGAAACTATTCATAAAACATCTTATAGCCTCCTGCACATAAACGTGGCGTGCAATACACCCATGCACAAGACTCTACTAGATGTGGCTTTCATACTTCCTAGGACTTTATTGAACCTTAGGATCTGATACCAAGTTTGTAACGCCCCAAATCTGGGACCCAGAATGCTACACGGTGCTCATGACCTCGAAGGACCACAAGCTAACCCATGACTGATATATGTACCTGTATACTATATAATATACTGTAAAATGTGGAAACATGAACTGAAAGGCCATAAGGTTCAAATTAAGGAATAATATCTGATAAAAAGTATAACATCTGAATGGGGTATGAAAAACCTAAAACAACTAAAATAAACTAACTGAATATGATAGTCTGAAAAGCCTTTAACTTACTGAGTTGTCTAAATAAGGAGTCGATAGGACATGTCCCCAACTAAATCCAACTAATAAGCAAATTAATGAAATAGTAAAGTAATGATCATGTCCTCGAAAGATGAGGACTCACTTCTAACTCTGACTACTGAGATTGGAATACTATTGGTGCTCTGGAGCTCGTGTCTCTAAACCTATGGTATAAAACACCATAGTGTGAATCTGTCAGTATGACTGAATATACTAGTATGCATGTGAGGTAGGTTAAATGCATGGGTTTCATATGCATGAACAATAATAATAACAGACTGACTATCATGAGTGTGAGAATATATGCATGACACATAATAACTGATACTAATATCGTGATAACATGATTACTGAATCTGAATACTAATAATATGATCGACTGTATCTGATAGTCCTGAATCTGATAGAACTATCTGAGTTTCATACTGTATCTGAGTTGACTATATCTGATAGTCCTAAAATCTGAAGAACTATCTGAGTTCTTTTACTAAGACTGATACTAAAATTATGGGAAGTAGTTATCTAATTGTCATGCCCCAAATTGCACTATAATAGTTGAGTTGGTGTCTAATAAGTGCCCTAATTAGAAGGGTGTGAATACCGTGCCACTGGTAAGGCAACACGTGTGTGACCCTCAACTAGCAGGTTACTCTAATGAGAATGTTGGGAACCCTTAACTAATAGGTTAAGCCACCCCATCGGCCCTCAACTAATAGGTATGATGTTTCAACCTACGCTGGCTACGTGGTTCTGGAACACAAGGACTACTTCTAAGAATCACACCCTCTACTGGCAGGTGAGTTCCCATCCTTGGGTTCACTCGGTGCTAATTTCTACTCCCATCTGAATAGAAACTGAACATGATTAATTGATCTGAACATGGATTGAGTTACTGAATCTCGTTGACTGACGAAATACTACTGATACCTGACAACTGACTAAGTTCATTAGATCATTGAGATTTCCTGAGTCATAAGACTGTCTGAAGTCTAAGCATCATGTCTTTACTGAGAGTATTGTGAAAACAAGACATGGCTCTAAGCACACAACTAACTTTTAGGGACAGGAATTCCCTTCCCTTGAGGTTATTTTTCTAGTAGTGGACCCAAAACTTATGCATGGGAATGAGCAAGTATGCGAAAATATCATGGCTACATGAATCAATTCACAACGTAGGGATTTGATATGAAGATCACAACATTCTAAATATGTATTGGCTCATTCCACTTGAAAACACATATACTCTTAACTTAAAATCAAACACATGAGGATCATGAGTTAAAACATGAGAGTAATTAAACCATGAAAATCACATTATTTCAACATTAGCAGCTTGGATTAAGGATTTAAAATGTGAAAAACACCATTCAAACATATCAAGCCAATTTTAATGAAAACCATTTGTAAACATGATACATAATCAAAATTCATGAAATTTCATGGATATAATTCATATTAACATGTAAAGATCATAACTTTGAACTTGAAACTTGTAAAACTCATAACTTTAAATTCAAAAAGGGTTCTTGGGCTCCATAGGTGAAAGGAGATCAATGGATGAACTCCCACATACCTTAATAGTTTGGATTTGATGTAAAAGCTTGAACTTTTGAATGTCTAATGATGTTTTTGAAGCTTCTTCTTGAAGTTCTCGAACTCGAAAATTAGATTTCTTGATTATCTTGGAGAAAGGGTAATAGCTTTGTTCTTGTTTTATTAGATCTAGGGTTTTTTTTCTTGGAGAGGAAGAATATGAATAATGATGTATCTATGCTATTTGGGGCTAAAATTATGTGTTTTAGATGATTTTGGGTAAGGGAAAGTGACCAAAGTGCCCTGAGACCCTTTAGAAACTAAAACAACGGGTGAAATAGCTCTGTATCACGTTGATCATCGTGTTGGGGACAGAAATACATCACGTCGCTCATCACATCAAGGACCGGCGCACCGCACCCCAATCTATTCAGCTTAATGCCTCACACAGAAAATGCCATAACTTTTCACTCGGGTATCAGATTAAGGATAAATTGGTATTGTTGGAAAGCTAATTCAGTTATCAAAAATTTGGTGGGTCATGAATTCTACATATATAAAAAGTTATACATGTTCAAAGTAGACCCTTGTAGAATCGAATATCAAACTTTGGATGATTCAAAGGCTCTAAGCTTAACTTTGTTCTAAGTGATTCTTATGGATATTTTTCACCTTGAAAGCATATCAAACACGAGGATAAAGATCATGGAACTTATTTTCACATGGAAATCATTTGGATTATATCTTATACACGTAGGAACGATTATTCAAAGACTAGCCCAAAAATATAGGGTGTTACATTATCTCTCCCTTGGAAACATTCGTCCTTGAATGAGACTGGTTAGACTGAGAGTACTATATGAAGGTAACTGAGATCATATTCTAAACATGTATGACTAAAAACATAACTGCATGACTGATTCAGAAACATGATATATAAACTAAATATCATGAACTGAACTAATTTCTTGGATACATGCAATGATATGAGAATGACTATAAGGCTTAGATAGGACGAGAGAGTTAACTTATGAGTAACTATTAGCTCAAGATGGAACTAATTTTTTGAGGAACAGATGATAGGTTTAGGACTTGAAAACTCAGAGTATTATAACATCCTCCCTTGGGATCATTCATTCACCAAATGATGTTGTGAAATACTAAGGAAACACTGGGATGATGCACATGACACTTATAAATAGAATCTTGACTGAATATCTGAATCTGAAACATGATGCATGAATTAAACTAAATTCGTATCTTGCATGGGAGTAGCTGAACTATCTCATGGAGTAGTCAAACTCATGAAACGTAGGATATAAGACTAGATGGAAAGATGGAAAACCATAGAAACTTGTCTTCCTAACTGCTAGACTAGATTGCTGGCTATACGAACGGAATTATACGAAAAGCCTAAACTCAAATATACATTCCACTTCAAAACTACACGTCACTTGAGGCTACTAAAAATATTCACATGGGCACTGACAACTTTACCTACTAAAGTCTAAGCTGAACTGAATTCTCTCACCATGTTTAAGCCTACTCGAATCTACTAAGTGAACCCATAACACTATAATACTAGACTGAACTATGAATTCAATACACCCTGTATTTTCACAACTCCTCATTTCATGAGTAATTTTTATTACCACTTCAACAACTACATTCAACCTCTTACTAGACATTCACTAACGCACAAAACATTCATCCACTTATACACCAACATGACATTCAAGCCTATCTTTATAACCACACATGAACTTATAGGCAAACAACCACAAAATCGTATTTCTCATATCCTATAAACCCCTATCAATAACAATTTCCATGCACTATTCTTAGAAAGACACGCATAAAAATTCTCAACTAACCAAGACATACACCAAAAGCTTCACCTTAATATTTCTTCAAACTTATAGACTTACATAAAATAAGCATACAACAATCTTTCATCAATAATAAAATTTTACTCTCTCTCTCATCTAAACAACTGCTCATCATCACTATCTTAACATACGAAAAGGTCAATAAAAGGTTAGAACATGAGGACCTGAAACACGACAAGATATTATGCATAACTTGACACTTTACTGAGGCCTGGAACTGAACGTACTGTAAAGCATGAGTACATGAGTCATGATCTATGTGACGTGGGTTTGGAGTTCATGATTTTATGGAACATGACTCGTATTGCTGAGAAAACTAGAACTCCTTATTCTAGGGACTAGAAGCGTATATGATTCTATAGAAAGTGCATGAATATAAGTTATAATCATGAAGCTGACATGTAAGGCATGAGTAGATGTCGTGATGATTGAAAAAATATGCACTGAGATAGGAATGGGTTGGGAATCATCCTTCCTTATTGCTTTTCTATATATACTGGCACCATTACTAAGATCTGAGAGCCTGACTTGGTTACTTGTTCTATTATCTTCCCCTTATCTTTAAGCCATCATTCTAAGTCTGTGAACCACTTTTAATAAATCTAAACTGAACTACAACCACTTTACTCTCAATCCTGAGATATCAACACACATGAATAATTACCTCACCCTGAAAGACTACACCTGAAAGTGTAAAATCTACTGCTAATACTTCCTTCTGAGATAGAACTCTTTACTTTCTATAGCCCCTAATAGTCATGATATAATAACTTAAACACTAACTAACTTAGAATCTTCAAGAGCATCACTATACCAACATACCCAATGTCAACAACATATAAATTTAAACCAACATACAT
Source organism: Capsicum annuum (assembly GCF_002878395.1). Taxonomy (NCBI): domain Eukaryota; kingdom Viridiplantae; phylum Streptophyta; class Magnoliopsida; order Solanales; family Solanaceae; genus Capsicum; species Capsicum annuum. Next base: position 195,971,606 of record NC_061117.1, on the reverse strand, counting down.
AAATTCATGTATACACCATTTCAAGCCTACTGTTTTACCTCTCATACAACTAGCCCCATGGATACATAATCTACTTAATCCAGATAACACTATCCCAGCTCCACTACTGCTAAACTTCTGGGACCATGCTTCTAACTCTAGATCACATGCTATCAAAGAATTTTGAGAAGGGATCTGAAAGGACGTCTGAATTTGGCTCAATGCACGATTTTTCATCAACATGAATGAATATTTTCAAAGTTTAGAACATAAGGGAACTAATGGGATATTTGAGCCTGCGTGTAATCCCATAACTTTCTGTGAGGAATGTCTGAGAAACCTCCGTTTGTAGGAGTTTGAACTTGACTATTTCTGTTACCTCAAAAATAAGGCAGAGATGGCATGAATAAAGTGAGATGAAAATCTGTATAAGTTTCTTAGAGGACACTTCAACTGCACGCTTTGAGACTTGAAAGAAGGAAAACATTTCCTAAATGCCCTATAACCTTTCAAAGAAAAGTACAGATGTCTCCATACCATTTTGCAAGACTCTACTGGACACGACTTCATAGACACCCTAGAACGCTTGAACCTTGTGCTCTACTACTAAGTTTGTAATGAACCAATACCAACCCCCTAGTCATCACATGATGATTTGAACCACAAGTGATCCCAAGCTAACCCATGAACTGGCATACTATTAGCAACTGATTTATAATGTATAAAATAACTGAGTTTACTATGCAGAAACACAATCTTTGCTTAATCTAAATAGTTACAATACTGATAAGATTTACAGTCTGATAAAATTGAGAAAGAACTCAAATTACATGATAGAATCTGACTGACATATATAAAGTCTCTACTATACTGACTATAGGTAGTTGGGACATGCCTTCAACTACCACTAATCAATACATATGAAAACTAAATGAACTGTACATGAACTAAAACTATCTGGAGTTCCCAAAATAAGAGAACTCATCACCTGCTGGCTGGGAACTACAACTGACTGATCATGATGTGTGGGATACAAATGGTATCTACATTATGAAATAATGTAGCCATACAGACGTATATATGGATCAGTACTTCTGGAATATACTGAGTAAGCAAGGGTGAATATAGTAAGTAAAACTGGTTTCATACAAAATCTTAAAACATGCATGACTAGGTGTAAGCAAACTTACCAAGAGACTGAAATAAACTGAAAACTGAAATATCTTAAAACATGAGTAACAAACATGATCTGATAAGTTGGTGAATTACAATACTTAGTTTTTTAAAACTTTCCTTTTATAATATAAGTAGAACTAAAGCCGGGATACAGTAAAACATAAAGACGTGAACGTTCAAGAACAAACACATATATACTAACTAATCTGATTAACTAAATCACTGATGCCTGGGTAACGAAATAAGTAAAATCTAAGGAAAAAGGAATAACTAGTGTATACATACTGAGTCACTAATATATGAATGCGGACAACTGAACAACATGATATTGTTGCACGCAAATGCATGAAAACTTATAAATTCTGAGGATGCATGACCAAGCATATCATATGATTCTAAAATAGTCTGTAAACTAGAATACTGAAATTTGATAACTGAATGACTGATAACTATATGTTATGGTCAAGTAGAATTGAACTGAGTTCTTAACTGAATACTGAAACTCGAATTGTGGGAGGTATCATCTAACCAACATGCCCCAATCTGAGCTGGTTGGGGTCTAACTTATAACCCCAGTTGGAAGGGTATTAGTACTGTGCCATGGGTACTAAAAATGGTTGTGTCAACCCTAATCTGGCAAAAAGACCCATGGGATATATGTGAATGTCAACCCTAATCTAGAATAAAGACTCATGGGATATATGTGCATGTCAACCCTAATCTAGCAGGAAGACATCTCAACCTATGCTAGCTACATAGTTCTGTAACTCAGGGATTGCTACTAAGGTTCAAACCCTATACTGGTAGGAATGCCCCCATCCCTGGGTTCACTCGGTGTTGAATCCTACTCCCAACAGAACTGACCTGGATTACTGAATTAACCTAAGTTTAACTAGTATTATAACTGACTGAACTGATAATGTTCATACATGTTTGAAACCCTTTTAAAAAGATGGAGAATAAGTAAAAAGATCAATTTTGGGTATTCATAACCCCCAAAACTCGATAGCATTTACAATAGGACACTATACAACAACATTAGCAACATAATAAGAAGGTACTATTCCAAAACTCATTCATCTGTACATTTTATCAAACATATGGAAAGCATAAACTTGTACATAGTAATATCTTAAACATGGGAGCATAGCATGGTTACATAACTAAAATCATTAATTAGAAGATTTATAAGAAATTTTCTTGAAATAGGACATGACATTTCATCAAAATATGTAAAGATCATCGCTTGACAAAAGAATGTCTTAAACATGAGGGAACAATAGATTTACTTAGCAACATTCATAACTTGGGTATTTCATCTTGAAATTAATTGATCATGAAATGGGAATTTCATCAACATGTGGAGACCCTAAATTTATGCATGGGAATGAGAAAGCATGCGAAAATATCATGGCCAAATGAATCAATTCACAACTTAGGGATTTGATATGAAGATCATAACATTCTTAATATGCAGCTCAGAAAATTACATAATTTCAACATTAGCAACTTGGATTAAGGATTTAACAAGTGAAAATCACCATTCAAACATATCTAGGCAATTTCAATGAAAACCATTTGTAAACATGATACATAATCAAAATTCATGAAATTTCATGGATATAATTCATATTAACATGTAACGATCATAACTTTGAACATGAAACATGTAAAACTCATAATTTTAAATTCAAAAAGGGTTCTTTGGCTCCATGGGTGAAAGGAGACCCGTGGATGAACTCCCACATACCTTAATAGTTTGGATTTAATGTAAAATCTTGAACTTTTGAATCTCTAATGGTTTTCTTGAAGTTCTTGAACTCAGAACTTAGATTTCTTGTATCTTGGAGAAGGGGTAATAGAATTATTCTTGATTTCTTAGATCTAGGTTTTTTTTCTTGGAGAGGAAAATTATGAATAATGATGTATCTATGCTATTTGGGGCTGAATTATGTGTTTTGGACAGTTTTAGGTGAGGCAAAGTGACCAAAGTGTCCCAGACCCTTTAGGAACTGAAACAGCAGGTGAAATAACTCTGTATCGCATTAGCCATCACATCAGGGACAACAATACATCACGTCGCTCATCGCACCAAGGACTGGCGTGCCACACCCCAATCACGTCGGCTTACTACCTCATATAGAAATGCCATAACGTTTCACTCGGGTATCGAATTAAGGCAAAATTAGTATCGTTAGAAAGCTAATTCAATTATCTAAAATTTGGTGGGTCTTGCGATATAAAAGTCTACATATATAAAAAGTTATACACGTTCAAAGTAGATCCTCGTAGAATCAAATACCAAACTTTGAATGAATCAAAGGCTCTAAGCTTAACTTTGTTCTAAGTGGTTCTTATGAATATTTTTCACTTCAAAAGCACATTAAAAACAAGGATAAATATCTTGAAACTTATTTTCACATAGGAATAATTTGGATTATAGCTTATACACATAGGAACGACAGTTCAAAGACTAGCTCAAAAATGCAGGGTGTTATTAATACATACATACATACATGTCTTGCCTTCTAATAGGGTTGTGTTTGAGGGTTGTGGAAGTCAACCTTTAGCTCACATCCAAAGATTTTGATATTCCTCTTCGGACTATGTCCCAAGTTTTTTCTAGAAAAAGTTTCATGTTGTATTGCGTCCATTTGGAGTCGTCCACACCTATGGTTTTGGTTTGAGATTTTTATCCTCTCGTATGCTCTTGGAAATATCCCAAAATAAAAATTATTAGGGATAAGGAATATAGTATTTTACCATATCTCTTCATGAATTGTTATCTAAAAAGTGAAGTCGTCCTCTCATGAACCTTTTTGGAGGGCAATAATTTTTGCAATAACAGACATAACATCTTTCTTGATTGTTGGATAAAATAGATTTTTTTATGATTGAAATTTTCTTCAAAGTGGGTGGCCCTTTTGGACACTGATGACACTTTGTCTAGAACGATCCCTGCAACTGAATAATCTTATGTTGATATTGTAACCCTCTTGGTCACCTGTAATGCTTCTTGATAACCTCTTTGGCTATCAATATAGATATTTTGTATGCGATCATCTGGTAAGTCTTGGTCATCTTTCATATCAGTACCACTTATAGATATTCCTCAAATATTTTAATCTTTGAATAGTATTGCATGTTATCCGATATTGGATATGATATGACTTACAGACGTCTTTTGAGTTGATCGTCTTATAGGTAATCATACACATTATCTGATCTTGGATAATAGATGGGTTATATATATCTCTCGTATCGATAATTTTCTGAGTAATCTTGCATATTTTTTGTCCTTGGGTGCGATGGAACTTATGAATATCCCTCAAATTATCAGTCTTTGGATAATATTGCACATAATCATCTTGAATAAGTTGTGGGTTATAGAGAACCCTTGGGTCAAAAATTTTAGTGATCTTGTACATCAACTAATAAGGATTTAGCTGTGGCTTATAGATAATATTCGAGCTATCAATTTTGGGGTAATCTCGCCTAATATCCAATTAGAATATTTTCGTGACTTACGAATGATCCATGGACTATTAAATGCAGGTAATCTCACACACTATCATATCTGAAATATTATAGCTTCTGGATGACCCTCAGATTGTCAAATTTTTGGAAATCTAATATGACGTCTGCCTTTAGATAGTGACTTAAAGACATCCCTTCGGATCATGTACTTTTTCAACTTTATATATTAATGCATTAAAATACTGATACATAAAATGCTAAAATATCCTCAATGGAGGGTTACATTGCCTTTTGCATGGTCAATACATATAAAATATTGAGATATCCTCGATGCCAAATTATGCTATCTTTGCATGGTCAATGGATATATGTGCTCTAAAGAATCATTCAAATCTAGGCCCTATCATCTTACATGGTGAGAAGCTATAGAGACTTATTTGACATAAAATGTAATGGCACTATCCGTATAACCCTCTTAATATGGACATATCAATAATTGAATGAAATAGACCTATTGGAATTAAATAAAATGGCCCTCTCGGTGATGAAACATAGCATCTCTCTTGACATGAAATAAAATGGACCTCTTAACAATGGTATGAAATGGCCCTCTTGAAGATAGAATGAAATGACCCTCTCTACAATGAAATAGAATGGCCACTTCAGCAATGGTATGAAATGGCCCTCGTGATAATGGAATATAATGATCCTCTCAGCATGATCCTCTAGATAATGGAATGTAATGTCCCTCTCAGCATGGCCCTCTCAACAACAAAATGAAATAGCCTTCTTGTAGGACCATAGGATGAGATGGTCCTATTGGCATGGAATAAAATAGAATGCAATGAAATACAATAATATTTAATGGTGTCTAATGAAATTTAATGTGTGTAATACAATATAATATAATGGGATGCAATGTAATATAATGTAATGGGATGCAATGGTGTGTAATAAAATACAAATGGATGCAAGGATATGGGATGGAATGTAATGGGATGCAATGCAATAGAATGTAATGGGATGCAGTGCAATGGAATATAATGGGATACAGTGGTATTCAATGAAATATAATGGGATACAATGGTATGTGATGGAATTCGATGGGATGAAATAGTATGTAATGGGATAAAATTCCCTCTCGGCAATTTAAAGAGAAGATTTACCTGAGTTTGTTACCGGTGTGTTGTCTTTTTGCATGTACTTGTACTCAATATAGATGGTTAGAAGACACATTTTTGCTATTGTTGGAGACCACAGCCAAAATTTATGAAAGCTTAAATGAAAAAAGTATCATAATACGAATGACTAAGTCCGCTATTAATCTTCTCTTTTAGAGGGAATATGTAAACAGCAAGTCCACTTGACATACACAAATGGGTGAAATCCTTTCTTGAGGACCAATTGAATACCATATGTTTCACTTCATGGAAAATCTTAGGAGAACGTTTCTACTCTTCCTTCTACTGAGTGATCCTTTTGACTTTGTCCTTATTGCACCAACTTTTTTTAATGTACCTATGCTAGCGATTATTTTTAGAAAAAATTCTAAATAAAATATTCATAATGAGGATAAGACATTTTTGTTTGTCATCCATATTCTTATGAAATGAGATAGACAAGTCAGAAGGTCCTTGATAAATAGGTAACTAAACCCATCTTTGGGGCCACCCTAAAAACTGTTCTTGAGTCCCATATGCTTTCGCACAGTTCCCTATTCGCTTAGGAGATTTTTGAAGAAGATCTCATTTTTGTGAATTGATCCCTACATCCACAAAAAAAAGTTGTTAGTTTTGTGTGAAACTACTATTAATTTCATTACGGTCAAATATATAAATTGACTAAATTGAATCACAATTTGATATGGATTAATACCTGATTTAATTTTGATTTTCTTGGTTTGATTAAATCAAATAAGTATTTTTTGAATAATTTATTTTTAAGAACAAATACATTTAAATTGGGATTTACTCATTTGAATCTGTTTTCAAGATGTGTCTCAATAAAAATTCAATTTTGGTAAAAGTAATCATTTAAGTAACAAAAAATTATACCATCTCGTATATAGGAACACATAAAATGTAATTACTTAAATGAAAAAATTGACTCAAATAAATATTTTAGAAATTCTTATCCAAATAAATATAAATATTTTAATTTTATTTAAAATTGAAGCAATTAAGGATTAAACCTAGTCAGATAGGGAAAAAATTAGGTGTGAATACTATCTGCACAAATAAGACTTCATGAACGTACTCTAATTCTCTGTTGCAATGTTACCAAAAACCAATTAATCTTGCACTTAAGCATTTCTGGTTCCACGTCCTCTCATTAGTTTTTTTAATTATCAAAACCACATATCCCATGTACCAATTCAACACTTCTATGCCAGTTTCTCCTGTCGCCATGATCTTCATCAATACTAGGCCCCTTCATGAGATTTGTCAATCATCAAATCAACATATACATCAATATTCCCCTTTTTATGATGACAAAAACTTTCTACATTTACCAAGAAAAGTTTCATATCAAGGTATCTCCAATTCCTTCTTTCACCAACAATCAGTTTCCCGTATCACCAGTTTTATTTTCTAGTTTTCTCCATCACCCATTATTCCCCCTTTCACCAAGATCTTTCCTTTTTAGCATCATTAAGAACTTTTATAGTAGATTTTATTATGGTATTAGAGCAGTGATACTAGTTTTATAGAGAAAAATCATAGGCGAGGTTCAAATCCACAAAAGGAGCTTAGATTCTATAGAATTGTTTCTTAGAAAACCTAGAAATGATGATGAATCGTATCAATCCAGGTGATCCTCTATATATAGGTCCATCAAATGTATCATGCTTTGCATTGATTCCCATCAAGTTAACAGGTGCTGAAAACTATGGAGTTTGGAATCGATCAATGAAAATTTCCCTATTGAGAAAGAGATAGTATGATTGTTACTGGAGCTTGTAGCAGAACTTTTTATAGGGATGAATTGCATGATCATTGGGAGAAGTCTGATGGAATTATGCTATCCTGGATTATGAGCACCACCAATGAAGAACTTTTAAAAAAATCATGTATATTAACAGTGTGTTTGAGATACGGGAAGATCTGAAGGAACAATTTGATAAGGTGAATCGCATGAGGTTGTATTAATTACATAGAGAAATAAACAATATTTCACAAGGTACAGATCCAATCTAACTTATTTCAAAAGATTGAAGAACCTCTAAGGAGAATATGATGTTGTAGTACCAGCCACAAGCCGTGCTTATCCTAAATCAAAGGATTATGCTAATCACTTGTATTAGCTAAGACTAATTTAGTTCCTTAGTGGCTTAAATGAATCGTATGATCAAGAACCAAGGAAAATATTGTTGAAAGAAGTGACTCCAACTCTTAACCAGACATATGCTATGATCATAAAAGATGAGATATATCAGTTAGCTTGTGTGGTTTCTATAAGTGAGAAATCTGATCTAATGGCCATATAAGTGAATAGAAGACAGGGATTCAGTCATGAAAGTCAAAATCAAAATTATAAAGGTAAGAAGTATGATTACTGTCAGTTTACTGGTTAAACTAGAGAGAATTATTACAAGCTGATAGGTTATCCTATGGATTAGAAATAGAAAGAGAAGCCCGACTACACAAATGGAGCATAAAAAGGATCAGGTCAACAATTATATTTTAGAGGCTACAATAATCAAGACCATGGAAGGTTTGGAAACCAGTATGAGAATCAGACTAAGCTTCCAATTCAATACACAATGTCAAAAGAAACTCTCATGGTGATGCAAGTCAAGTTGCTTCAACTATTTATGAAGTAAACAATGTTGGTATGACAAAGGGACAAAGATATATTGTTGAAGAAAACAAATAGATAATGTTTTTTATTACAGAAATACACAAAGGATACAAAGTAGGTTAACATGGTAGGTATACCTACTTTCTCATTATCTCATGTTTTTTCATAAAATTGGATAGAAGATTTTAGTTTTACACATCACATTACAATAATAAAGATGTTTTCACAAGGAAACACATTGTAGTGCAATCGTAAAAAACCAAGAACACCCTTTTAACAGATCAAAGACAACCATATCACAGTTTGGAGAGACACTTATTTTCAAGGATGAAGCTACAAATATGTGCTATATGTGCTTGATTTCAAGTTGAAATTATTGTTTGTATCCAAGATTATAAGACATCTATCTTACTTTGTTTCCTTTTATCCTAAATTTTGTGTTTTTAGGACCTATACAATAGAAGGTTGAAGGGGATTGATAGGGAAGAATATGGTTTATATATTTTTAGGAGTGAATGTGGACTCCTAAAAGTGTTGGCTCCAAGATTTCTAAGATTTTATTTTTATATCTCCCTCATATTTTATTATGCTTTTTGAGTTGAATAATTATAAGGAATATTAACGGGACCATTAGGAGGTGTTTCTGAATTTTTGAAATGCGTTTTGGGATATTTTGGGACCCTAAAGTATTAAGGATTCATGTTTAGGGCGTTCTAAGGAGGTATGGCACACCCTTACATAAAAACTAGTAGCCTGATGCGATAAGGGCGTGCCACGCCCTTGGTGTGGCATGATAAGAGTATGCCATGCACATGTGTGCAGAAACACTAGATATTGGTTTTTCTTAAAAATATTTTGCGGAATTTTTTGTCTTTTACCTCTTAAATGATTTCCCAACTATAATAAATTTGATTCCCACCCTCATAATTCATAATACACGATTCATCTCCTCTCCAAACTCTCAAGAATAACTAGTAAGGGTTCTTCTCCAAAATTCAAGCTTTCAAGGTTCCAATTCAACTTTTTCTTCAAGCAATTCACTAAGTCTAGGTATGTGGGATTTGAACAACGATATTCTTTCATCCTTGTGAACAAAGGTTAAGTTTTTAGATATATTTGTAAGGATTTCATGATTAGGGGTTATACCCACTTTATGCTTTTGAAATTATAATGTTTCTATGTGATTTTGAAGTTCAGTAAACATAAGATTTTACATTTATCCATGTTTTATTATATATAATCGATATTATGAGAGAAGTTTTTAGCATTTTGACATGATCTTCTATTAGTGTAAAAGTGCATATATGATTTAGCATGATTTCTCAGTTTACAAGAAGTTCAAGTTTACCAGTTCAACTAATAAAGTATTACAACATGATTAAAGCTTCAATTTTGATCTTATGATCTTAGATAAGATATGAAATTCACAAGTTTTTTATAAGAATGATTTAAGCGAGAGAAGCATGGTTGGTTTTTTTCAGTTTTATAAAACCACATGATACTTTAAGGTGAAATTCATAAGTTTGAGTGTATAAGTATATATTTTGGGAGTAGTATTTAGCACCAAGAGAGAAATGTGGGTTTAGAGCATCCTATTTTACAGAAATTACTTGCCACCGTAGGTTTAAGAGTCCTTTATAGAGAGTGTCTCCTCACCCAAGGGGCTAAGTTTAGTGATCACTCTAAGTTAGGTTCTATTTCTATAGCAAGGGTAGAACAGATATCCTCAATATGGGTAAGACATTGGACTCCATGCTAGCTCACATGATTTATATCAGTTATAAGAATCTCCCATAAGAAAAGTAAAGAAGATTTTAGAAACTAGGTATAGTGACTCAAAAACTTATTCAAATGTTGTTTATGATTTATGAGTTATAAAATTTTAGCTCTCAATTTACCCATGATCAAGGTGAGCGTATTTACACTTAGCATGCATGTTTTATAAGTATGTGAGCTTTAATTTTTATTTATTGCATTCACCCCTACATACTCAGTATATTCTAGAAGTACTGACCACATATATTTCTATGTGGATATATTATTTCATAATGTAGGTTTTGGTGTTCATACTCAGTAGTACGATTAGCCACGATCATCATTTTTTATATCCTGTCAATTGGAGATCCTCCTTCTTTATGGTCTAAAATTATGTTTACTTTTAATGTTCACTTAATAAGCTATTGTTTAGATCATATGTTCTCTTTCATGTCAGCTGGGGTCTGTCCTAGTGACTCTCAAGTTTAGTAGAGGCTTGTCTGAACCTGTCAGTTATTTATTTCACTAGGGTATTCATACTTGTAGTTGCGATTGGGTTTATCCTTCTTTTATTGAGACTGATTTATTTCAAGTACAATTCAACTTATAAGTTAAGATTTCTGCTTATTTCCATACTAATATTTGGCATTCCATGTTGAGGGCGCACTATGGGATAGCTTTGGGGCTATTTGTAACTCTAAGCATCATATAGTGTCTAGAAGGTAGTCTTGGGGTGATAAAAAAAGTTCATGCATGTTTGTAATGGGTTACTATGTGTTTTAGGGTCATGAGAAGTCCCTAATATATAGTTAAATCAAAAGCTCCCTTTTTAGCTAAGTTCTAGTGTAAGATTATTTTTTTGAGTCAACTTCAAACAATCATAACACCTTTAATATGAAACTTTTTGTAGAAAAATACTCACCAAATAAAAGATCTTTAAGTCTTCTTTCCAACACATATGATCTTACCTTAATTTTATATCAGAGTAGAAAGTTATGCTCATTTTACCTGAGGGTGTTTGTTTGCCAAAGATTGACGGCTCGTCAACTGGTTGATGACCGGTCAACTAAAGTCATCAACCTTAACTAGTAAGAACAAAAAATCTCCATAGATAATGACCTGAGTTAATGAGTCATCAATGGGTTGACGGGCCATCAACTAAGTCATCAAATGAGAAATTTGTCATGACCCAAACCGAGGCCCTGGCCGTAACGAGCATCCCGAACCGTGAAGGCCTGGATGCCCTTCTACATCTGGTAATCATGCACAATATTCATACAATAAAAGAATATTCAGAATTGTAAATCATTACGGAAACATGGTCATACTCTGATTTTAATTTAACTATAAGGAAAGAAATCCAACATCGAGACCATATCCGATTCAGTCTGCGAAATCTCTACTACATCTGAAAACAATAACTGTCTAAAACTGGGACAAGGCCCTCAGTGGACCTAAACCAAAATAAATAACATAATCTGAAAGACATAGGCCTTCTAAAATAAAGAAGGCTCACCAAGTGCACACTTCACTACTGTCTAAAAACTCTACGGCTTAGTAGGACCTCTAAACTGAGCTTTAGACCCTGGTAGGTAGGAGGGTCAATACAAATGTACTGATATGTATAGAAATCCAAAATATAACTTGTATATAATAATTGAGAGTTAGTTATAAACATCATGAAAGATATAATTTCAAAACAGACGGACATTTTTTATAATCATAAACCTTTCTGTCAATGCAGTTTTCTAATCTTTATATTACTTCTGAGTTAGGTGGCACTACCCTACAAGTCTGATATTCCATGGGCTATATGGAATCCGCCATTACCTCAGTGGGGAAGCCCCTAACCCAAGTTTGCCGCAAGGGTTGGAGTCTCTGAATCTACTACACCACAGGGTCATCGCCAGCGTACAATAATATACCCGTAATGGCACAACACAATTTTGGGCAATGAGTTGTCTGAACTTATGCCTTATTCGGGGAACCACCTAAACTCTCTTTATGCCCAATTTTAGCCTGTTCCGAAACATACATCATTCTAGTTTCAAAATCTGAAAATCTGATTTCAAACATGCATTGTACTTTGTTCTGAATTACCATGGCATTATCTGAGTTGGTGTCGTCACACCAAGACTTGCAAGTCCTATTTTTGAGCCATATTATATCAAGCATGATTCTTTCATTAAAACTCAATTCAGACCACCCAAATATGCAAATAATATAAGAGATTTCATGTTCCGAAAGCATAAGTCAAAACTATGCAAGGATTATCATTCTTTCAATAACAATGTAGTGGTCCTAAAATCTTTGTCAAACCATGCGACTCTTTCCATTAGATATTTATATTCAATATTTATCAATACAAACAACCCTCTTTTTTAATTCAAAAATTATATTCATATCATAGTTTAAATCAATACATTTCGTATCATGCTTTTCAAGATGCATTTCAAAACAATCCATATCATATGAAAAATGGGATAAATCATATCAAAAAAGGGATTTCATGTGAGTCATGCTCTCAATTCAAACATCACATTAAAACCATATATACATATACATAGGATTTTAAATCACTTTGGGGGAAGGCCTAAAGACCAAAATAATATCATCAAGGCTTCTAAAAGCATGATTAAAATCCTATATCCAAAACCTTTTTCTTAAAAATCATGATTTTTAAACCCTTTAAATAATTAAAAGAAGATTTCTATGCCCATTAAATTTTAGGAAAACCCCACATACCTTAATTTATGACTCTTGAATGAACTCGTGCTTTAGGGATGCTATTCGAAGAATTGAAGGGTGCTTCTTGTATCCTTCACAATGGGAATTCCCATTCTTGAAGAATTAAGAAAAAGCTATGGTTAAATCTAGAGATATGTTAATTTTTGGGTTGAAATGCTAAGGAGTGTTCTTGGTGATTTTGAGAGAAAATAATGTAATTTTGGTGTTTGGGGGATTTAATCCTGTCTTATGGATGAATAGGTGGTGGAAAATACTAGTTTTGCCCATAAAAATGCAAAAACATAACCTGGAAATTGGGTGCGTGCGACAGAGCGTGCGCCGCATGCTAATCGCGCCATGCTACTGTCTCAGTCACAAAAATGGCCATAACTTTTTGCTCTAGTATCGTTTTTTTGAGAAATTAGTATCGTTGGAAAGATAATTTGAAGAGTTTTCATCTGATATATAGTAGAAACTTTAATTAATTATATAAAAAGAGTTATGGTCGATTGAAGTTGACCCAAGTTTCGACTCTCACTCAAACTCGAACGATAGGAAAGCTTTCAACTCGTCCTTGAGTTTGGGGACCTCTATGATCTCAATTCATGCTCAATAAGGTTCCCACACTAAATAATTGATTAACATGCCAAATTTACATAGGATTCATGTAACGCCCCAATTTGCTGAACCGGAATGCTACATGGTGCTTATGACCCCGAAGGACCACAAGCTAATCCGTGACTGATATCTATACCTGTATACTGCATAATATACATGTAAAATGCAGTAAATATGAAAAATAGGCCATAAGGCTCAACTAAATAAAGTATTTGATAAATCATAGCATCCATATGGGGTAATGAATACCCAAAACAACTGAAAGCTGAATCTAAAATCTAAAAGCCTCTAAATACTGTCTGAGTATGGAGTTGAAGGAACATGTCTCCAACTAACTCCGTAAACAGAAAGCTAATCAAAATAATAAATAAGGTCAAATTATATCGCCCTCGAATGAAGAGGACTCACTACAACTCTGTATACTGAAATGCGACAGCTACTGCTGATTTAAGGCTCATGTCTCTGAACCTATGGTGTAACATAAAATAAAGCACCATAGCACAAATGCATCAGTACAACTGAAAGTACTTAGTATACGAGTGAGGTATGCTAAATGCAAAGGGCGTACATGCATGAGCAATACTAACTGACAGACTAATATGGACGTAAGAGTACAAATATGCATACATAGTAATTGAGATCGTGAATACGTGATAGTTGGATTTGTACACAAATACATGGTTTACTAATATCTAACATAACTCATACTGGAATTCTAACAACATGGGCGACCCTAAACTTCATGAGAAAAAGGTTCGCCCAAAGAATCTTCGGCTTGAGGAGCTCGCTAGTTTCATCTCTTTGGAGGCATATTCTGAAATAAGAGACGAACGGATTATACTGAGAGTTTAACTTGAGATTGTGCTCACTAGCACGACATGAATACTAAAAGAAAGAAAACTATTCCTTAAACATCTCATAGCCTCTTGTACATAAATATGGCGCGCAACACACCCATGTACAAAACTGTACTAGATGTGGCTTTCAGACTTCCAAGGACTCTATTGAACCTTAGGCTTTGATACCAGGTTTTTAATGCCCGATTTGCTGAATCAAAATGCTACACGATGCTTATGACCCCAAAGAACCAAAAGTTAACCCATGACTGATATATGTACCAGTATACTACATAATATACATGTAAAATGTGAAAAACATAAATAATAGGGCATAAGGTTCAACTGAATAAAGTATCTGATAAATCATAGCATCCATATGGGGTAAAGAATACCCAAAACATCTGAAAGATAAATCTAAAATCTAAAAGCCTCTAAATACTATCTGAGTAGGGAGTTAAAGAAACATTTCTCCAACTAACTCCATAAACTGAAAGCTAATCAAAATAATAAATAAGGTCAAATCATATCCCCTCAAATAAAGAGGAATCACTGTAACTCTATATACTAAAATGCGACTGCTATTGCTGATCTGGGGCTCGTGTCTCTGAACCTATGGTGTAACATAAAATAAATCACCATAGCACAAATGCATCAATACAACTGAAAGTACTGAGTATACGAGTAAGGTATTCTAAATGCAAAGGGCTTACATGCATGAGCAATACTAACCGACTGACTAATATGGACGTGAGAGTGCAAACATGCATACATAGTAATTGAGATTATGAATACGTGATAGCTAGATCTGTACACAAATACATGGTTTACTGATATCTAACATGAGTAATACTGGAATTCTGATAACATGGGTAACTATGTCTAACAGTCCCGAATCTAATGGAACTATCTGAGTTCCGTACTGTAACTGAATTGACTATATCTGACAGTCCTGGTGTTCTGAAGTCTGAAGAACTATCTAAGTTCTTTTACTGAGACTGAGACTGAAATTATGGGAGGTGGTTGTTTAACTGACATGCCCCAAATATGCTATAATAGTTGAACTGGGTCCAATTTGTGCCCAGATTAGAAAGGTGTCAATACCGCGCCACTGGTAAGGAGAAACAGTGACTGACCCTCATCTGGTAGGTACTATAATGAGAATAGTGGGACCTTATTTTGGCAGGTTAATCCACCTTACCTACCCTCAACTAACAGGTATTGATGTCTCAACCTACTTTGGCTACGTAGTTCTGAAATCATAGAGCATGGACTTGTTAATTAAGCACTATTAAGTCATAAAAACATGAATTCTATCACTGTAGGCATTTTAGCAAACACCTTACATGCACCATATTGGGCATAGGTTTATTCATGAATTCAATAATTCAAATCACCCAAATTTCATATATTTCATGCAATATGTCATCCTAGTTTCATACAAACACATAAAGATTCTATCTTGGCATCATTCAACACATAGACATGACTAAAAATCAAATCACAACAAAAATACCATGATATATGGTTTAAAATCAGGTTCTTGAGCGTCATGAACAAAAGGATTCCATGAATCAACACACGCATACCTTATATTAAAAATCTGTTGAAGTTAACGGTGAAATAGGCTTGAATCTTAAAACTTCTAATTAAACCCTTGACTTGTTCTTCGTTGTTCTTGAGAGAATTTCAGCAAAAGGAGTATATTTTGGTGTTTTGAAGCCTAAATACCGTGTTTAAGACTATATATAAGGCAGGGAAAATAACCATAATACCCTTAAAAACACGGAGGTGGAATGATAGAAACTAGGCACCCACCGGAGTTGCAGGGCATCGCTTGGCAAGTCCCCCGCTCTAGCCAGTGCGGCGCGGGCCTATCACCCTGAGCTACTAGTTTGGGAACCTAAACGTGACCTTACGCTATTCCAAAAATTTTGAAACTCACCTGGGATGTACTATGACCTAGCCCCATCGCAATGCAACTTGAAAATTAGAAAACGAAGGTCAGGAGTGACCTTAAATAAATCCTCGAAGTTTAGAGGTCTAAAATGAGACTAAGTGTTGAACACTTATCTATAATTTTCTAAGTGTTGTACTTTATATTGAGCTTCAAAGAGCCAAACGAGCTGAATATGAACGCAACAATTTGGTAGGGTCCAATATCTCCCCCTTGAAAACATTCATCCTCAAATGAGACTGACTGAGAGGGGAAACAATAAGCTGAACATAAACTGGACATGAATGACTGAAACATGATCTCATGACTGACATTAATGACAACTGAATATATCATACTGAACATACATATCTAATGCACATGTAATTGATTCATAGATGCATGACTAAGGTTTATGATAACTGAGGTTCTCACAAAGAGAATGCATATCTGATGCATGATTATTCACTGAACGGATACATGAATGCATGATTGAATATTCAATGGTACTTGATACCAGATTTGTGATGAAACATGAGCATGAACTAAATACCAAGTTGTATAGAATGTTGAACGTAAACTGTATAGCTTAAGGAGAACTATTACCTTGAGCTTGATCTGAATTAGCAGAGAAGAGGTGAGGATACTTGGTACGTATGTCTACTTCTGCTTCCTAAGAAGCTCCCTGAACGGATTGGTTTCACCAAAGAACTTTGACTAGAGGGACTTCTTTGTTCCTCAGTTTACGAGTTTGATAGTCTAGAATTTCAACCAAAATTTCCTCATAGGAGACACTATTCTGAACGTCAATGCTCTGAATAGGGACTATGACTGATGGATCACCTATAAACTTCTTCAGCAAAGATACATGAAAGACTGGATGAACTGAAGCTAGGTCTGAAGGCAATTCGAGCTCATAAGGTACCTTGGCTAAACGACTGAGAATCTTGAAGGAACCGACATATCGGGTATTGAGCTTTTCCTTCTTTCCGAACTACTTCACTCCCTTTATGGGAGAGATCTTTAGAAAGACATTGTCACCAATCTCAAACTCAAGATCTTTTCTGCATATATTTGTATAGGACTTCTGTCGGCTCTGAGCAGCCCGAAGCCATTCTCTGAACAACTGGACATTTTCTAAGACATTGAATACTAAGTCAGGACCTATGATTGAGGCCTCACTAATTTTGAACCAACCAATTGGAGATCTGCACCTCCTACCATAGAGAGCTTCAAACGGAGCCATCTGAATACTGGAATGATAGCTATTATTGTATGCAAACTCAATCAAAGGCAAGTGATCACCCCAACTTTCCTTGAAATCAATTGCACACGCCCCTAGCATATCTTCTAGAGTCTGAATGGTCCTTTTGTCCTGACCATCTGTATGATCATAAAAAGTTGTACTGAGATGAACTTGGGTACCAAGACCCCTTTAGAACTATTTCCAAAAGTTAGAGGTGAACTAGGTATCTCTGTCTGAGATAATAGATAGTGGAACACTGTGTAATCTGACCAACTCTCTAATTTAGAGTTTGGCATAATCCTCAGCTAAATAAGAGGTATGAAGTGGAAGGAAATGAGCTGACTTGGTCAACTTGTCTATAATAACCCAAACTGAATCATGCTGATGACGAGTTCGAGGCAAACCCATCACGAAATCCATGTTCACTTCTTCCTACTTCCAAGTAAGAATGGTGAACACTTGCATGGAACTACTAGGCTTCTGATACACTATCTTAACTTACTGACATATAGAACACTTAGCCACAAACTTTGTAATATCTCTCTTCATCCCACTCCACCAATAGATCTCCTACAAGCCGTGGTACATCTTAGTGGCCCCTGGATGAATAGAGTATCGCTCACTATGCACTTCTACAAGAATTCATTGCCTTAAGTTATCTACACCAGGAACACACAGACGACCCTGACAACGAAGAACACCATCTCCCCCTTAGGAGAAAACCTCTACTTAATGATTCTAAACTAACTCTTTTACCTTGACAAGGCTAGGATCTCTGTTTTGCTTTTCTTTCACCTTAGAAACAATAGATGATTCTGAACTATTCTTAACACATACACCACCCTCGGAATAATTGAAAAAGCGAACACCTAGTCTGGCAAGCTGATAGATTTCCTAAGCTACCTTCTTTTTGCTATCCTCTACTGAGAAACACTACCCATGGAGACCCTACTGAGAGCGTTGGCCACAACGTTGGCCTTGCCTAGATGGTAAAGTACACTCATGTCATAATCTTTCAAAAGCTCTAACCACCTTCTCTGATGAAGATTGAGATCTTTCTGAGTAAAGACATACTAGAGACTCTTATGATCTGTAAAGACATCTACATAAACTCCGTAGATATAATGACTCCAAACCTTCAAGTCAAATACTACGGCTGCTAACTCAAGATCATGAGTAGGAAAATTCTTCTCATAGGACTTTAACTATCTGGAGGTATAGGATATGACCTTACCATGCTATATGAGGACACAACCTAAACCCACTTTGGATATCATAATATACCATAAAACCATCTGAACCATCTGGAAGATCTAGAACTGGAGCTGAAGTGAGTCCAGTCTTCAACTCCTAAAAACTCTTCTCACAAGAATCTAACCACCGAAACTTGGCCTTCTTCTGAGTCAATCTAGAAAAAGGAGATGCAATATAAGAAAATTCCTTGACAAACCATCTGTAATATCCAGCCAATCCTAAGAAACTCCTGATATCTGATGGAGAGATGAGGAAAGGCCAGTTTCTTACCGCTTCAGTCTTCTAAGAATCTATGCTAATGTCATCACCGAAAATAATATGGCCAAGGAATGCTACTGTCCTAAGCCGAAACTCACACTTACTGAATTTGGCGAATAGCTGGTGATCTCTGAGGGTCTGAAGAACAATTCTGAGATGGTCTGAATGACCGCGCTCAGTACAGAAATAAACCAGAATATCATTTATGAAGACTATGACAAACATGTCCAAGTACTTCTTGAACACATGGTTCATCAAGTCCATGAAAGTGGTTGGGGCATTGGTAAAACTAAAGGACATGACTAGAAACTCGAAGTGACCATACCGAGTATGGAAAGTGGTCTTTGGGATGTCACATTCTCTAACTCTAAGCTGATGGTAGCCTGATCTGAGGTCTATCTTAGAGAAATAACTGGCACCCTGAAGTTGGTCAAACAAATCATCTATCCTAAGAAGTGGATACTTGTTCTTGACCATAACTTTATTGAGCTGACGGTAATCAATGCACATCCTAAGAGAACTATCTTTCTTACGCAAGAATAAGATTGGTGTGCCCCATGGGGAGATACTGGGTCTAATGAATCCCTTATATAAGAGATCCTTCAACTATTTTTTCAGTTCTCTAAGTTTTGTTGGAGCCATTATGTATGGCAAAATAGAAATAGGCTGAGTATCTGGGATAAGGTCAATGCCGAAGTCTATTTCCATTTTGGGAGGAATGCCTGGAAGATCTTAGGGAAACACATCTGAATACTCATTAACCACCGGGACTAATTCAAAGCTAGGAGATTCGGAACTAGAGTCCTTGACATGTACGAGATGATAAACAAACCCCTTAGATATCAGTCTTCTTGCCTAAAGGTAGGAAATAAGTTAACCCCTGAAAGATGAAGTACTACCCTTCCACTCTAGGACGGGCTCATTCGGGAACTGAAATTGAACTATCCTATTTTTGCAGTAGATCGTGGCATAGCAGGAATGAAGACAATCCATGCCGAGAATGACATCAAAATCAGTCTTCTTTAACTTGACTAAATCTGCTGACGTGGTTTTTTGAAATATCATAGCCGGGCAATTCCTGTATACCTGCCGAGCAATGATGGTTTTACCCATAGGGGTAGAGACTAAAAAGGGCTCTGCTAAAATTTGGTGACTAATTTCGAAATTGCCTGGTATATAAGGAGTAACAAAAGACAAGGATGCACCTGTTTCTAGCAAAGCATAAACATGAACATGGAAAATCTGTAATGTACCAGTAATGATATCAGGAGAATTTTCTTGATCCTGTTGGGTCTGAAGAGCATAGAGTCTTTTTGGCATTGCCCACCAGCAGCACTGGAAGTGGCAACCCACTGGTTCGGGCAACTGGACTGAGCTGTGGAATGGTTTTGCTGACCCTGATAACTGGACTGGGGACATTCTATGACTTTGTGACCTAGCTTTCCACAACCGAAACAAACATTGCTACCATCTCTATAAGTACCCTTGTAGTTCTTACCACAAGTCTAACACAGGGGATTAGTTCGGGCACTGCTGACACTGCCCTGAGACTTAGAGCCTGGTGCTCGATCTCTGTTGCCGTCTCTGAATTTTGGCACTGGGGCACTAGCAGAGGAAGGAGCTGGAACTGTTGGCTTAGGATGAAACTGTAAATGGTTTCCTCATTCTAATTTGGGTTGAGCAAAATTAAAACAGCCTGACCTTGCTCTCTTGTTCTGCCTCTCCCTAGTGCTAATCTTTTGCTCCTTTATTTTTTGAGCATAGGTCATGAGCCTGGCCAAAGTCATATAAATGTTCAGCATCGTAGACCTACACTAATTTACCATGCTATCATTCACCCCTGACACAAACTTACTCATCTTAGCCCTATTGTCTGCAACCACATGAGGGGCATATCTGGCTAACTGAGTAAATCTGAGAGAGTACTCTTTAACTGTCATATTTCCCTGCCCGAGGTTGATAAACTCTAGAACTTTTGCCTCCCTCAACTATTGGGGAAAGAATCTGTCTAAGAAAGCCATGAAAAATTCCTCCCACTCTATAGGACCTGTATCCTCTAAATCTCAGACTTTCACTATTTGTACCAAGTATGAGCAATATCCTGTAACTGGTATGTGGCTAAATTGGCACTCTGACAAGAAGTAACTCCCATGATATATATTACCTTCTGGACTTGGTCAATGAATTTCTGAGGGTCTACATCAGACTTAGACCCGAATAAAGATGTAGGGTTCATTCGAGTGAAGTCCCGAATCCTAGATGTGGCTGATTGTCTATTAGATTGGCCAGAATAACTGGTGCCCATTCATTTTGGGCAGCCACAGACTGAGCAAGTGTGGTGAATGCGGCCCTAAACTCCACATGAGAAACTGGTTCACCCAAAGGATCTTTGGGCTGAGGAGCTAGCTAGTTTCTTCTCTTAGGAGGCATGTTCTAAAATTAGACAAGAACGGATAAGACTAAGATTTTAACTTGAGATTACGCTCACTAGCATGACATAAGTACTGAAAGAAGGGAAACTATTCCTAAAACATCTCATAGCCTCCTGTACATAAATAAGGCGCTCAACACCCATGTACAAGACTTTACTAGATGCAGCTTTCAGAATACCAAGGACTCTATTAAACCTTAGGCTCTGATACCAAGTTTTTAACGCCTTGATTTGGTGAACCAAAATGCTACACGGTGCTTATCACCCAGAAGGATCACAAGCTAACTCATGACTGATATCGTACCTGTATACTACATAATATACATGTAAAATGTGAAAAACATGAGCAATAGGCCATAAGGTTCAGCTAAATAAAGTATCTGATAAATCATACCATCCATATGGGGTAACGAATACCCAAAACAACTGAAAGCTGAATCTAAAATCTAAAAGCCTCTAAATACTATCTGAGTAGGGAGTTGAAGGAACATGTCTCCAACTAACTCTGTAAACTGAAAGCTAATCAAAATAATAAATAAGGTTAAATCATATCGCCCTCGAATGAAGAAGTCTCACTGCAACTCTGTATACTAAAATATGACTGCTACTACTGATCTGGGGCTCGTGTCTCTGAACCTATGGTGTAATATAAAAAAACACCATAGCACAAATGCGTCAGTACAACTGAAAGTACTGAGTATAAAAATGAGGTATGCTAAATGCAAAGGGTTACATGCATGAGCAATACTAACTGACTGACTAATATGGACGTGAGAGTGCAAATATGCATACATAGTAATTGAGATCATGAATACATGATAGATGGATCTATACATAAATACATGGTTTACAGATATCTAACATGACTGATACTGGAATTCTGATAACATGGGCGACTATGTCTGATAGTCCTTAATCTGATGGAACTATTTGAGTTCTGTACTGTAATTGAAATGACTGTATCTGACAGTCCTGGTGTTCTAAAGTCTGAAGAACTATCTAAGTTCTTTTACTGAGACTTATACTGCAACTGTGGGAGGTAGTTGTTTAACCGACATGCCCTAAATATGCTATAATAGTTGAGCTGGGGTCCAGTCTATGCACTGATTGGAAGGGTGTCAATACTCTACCATTGGTAAGGACAAGTTGTGAGTAACCCTTATCTGGTAAATACTCTAATGAGAATGGTGGGACCCTAATCTGGCAGGTTAAGCCACCTCATCTACCCTCGCCTAATAGGTATTGATGTCTCAACCTACACTGGCTATGTAGTTCTGGAGCGCAAGGATGACTGCTAAGAATCACACCCTCATCTGACAGTGTTTGTTCCCATCCTTGGATTCACTCAGTGCTAACTTCTACTCCTATCTGAAGAGACTAAACATGATTAACTGACTATACATGGACTGAGTAACAGACTTCTGTAAACTGACGAAATAGTACTACTATCTGAGAATTAACTGAGATCATGAGATTTATGAGATTTCTTGAGTCACATGACTGACTAAGTTCTATAGATCATGGCTTGACTGAGAGTATTGTTATAGCAGGACATGGCTCTAGGCATACAACTTTATTTTTTGAGTACAAGTACTCCCAGGAATCAAGGGAAAGAAACTGACACACATGACTGACTTGATCATAAGAATAGAGTCCACAATTCACAATATCATAAGTTGGGGATTTCATACTACGCAAGGTACTCGACTTCTTATACATGGAATGGAATGCACACAGCATGTATATACTTGCATAGCTCCAATATCATGGTCATCCCATATTACAACAGCAACACATAACAATAACGTGGAAGTCATGTGAAATCTTAAGGCATGGAGCATGGACTTGTTAATTAAGCACTATTGAGACACAAAAACATGAATTCTACCATTGTAGGCATTTTAGCAAACACCTTCCATGCACCACGTTGGGCATAGGTTTATTCATGAATTCAATAATTCAAATCACCCAAAATTCATATATTTCATGCAACATATTATCCTAGTTTCACACAAACAGATAAAGATTCTATCTTGGCATCATTCAACACATAGACATGACCAAAAATCAAATCACAATACAAATACCATGATATATGGTTTAAAATCAGGTTCTTGAGCTTCATGAACGAAAGGGGTCCATAAATCAACACACGCATACATTAGATTGAAGATCTGTCAAAGTTAACGGTGAAATAGGCTTGAATCTTAAAACTTCTAATTAAACTCTTGACTTGTTCTTGGTTGTTCTTGAGAATATTTCAGTAAAAGGAGTATATTTTGGTGTTTTGAAGCCTAAATCCCGTGTTTAAGACTATATATAGAGTAGCGAAAATGACCAAAATACCTTTAAAAACAAGGAGGTGGAATGCAGAAAATTGAGCACCCACCAGAGTTGCAGGGCATCACCTGGCAAGTCCCCCGCTCTAGCCAAGGCGGCGCCTTGCTTATAGCGGTGATCAAGCCAGGGCGGCGTAGGCCTATCGCCCTGAGCAACTGGTTTAGGCACCCAAACGTGCCCTTACGCTATTCCAAAAATTTTGAAACTCACCCGATATGTACTACTACCTTACCCCATCGCAACACAATTTGAAAAATAGAAAATAAAGGTCGGGAAGGCCATTAAATAAATCGTCGAAGTTCGGAGGTCTAAAATGAGACTAAGTGTTGAACACTTAGCTAAAATTTTCTAAGTGTTGGACCTTGTATTGAGCTTCAAAGAGCCAAACGAGATGAAAACGAATGCAACGATTTTGCGGGGTCTTACAATTTATGTATTTTGGATTATCTACATAGAGAAATGACGGTTTTCATTCTATCTCGAAATGCAGGGTGTTACATTATCTCCCCCTTGCGATCATTCGTCCTCGAATGATGGGTAGAAACATTGAAGCTTAAAGTTATGGAATAATTCGTACATGATGTGTCTTCTAAGAAAGGATAAAACTAATCAGAAATATTTACACTTCTATCATGAAACTGAAATCAGAGTTGACTGGCCCTTGCTACTGTCTCAGACACGAAAATGGCCATAACTTTTTGCTCGAGTATCAGATTTTGGCAAAATTTGTATCGTTGGAAAGATAATTAGAAGATATTTAATTTGATATATAGTAGACCCTCTAATTCATTATATACACAGATTTATGGTTAATTGAAGTTAACCCAAGTTTCGACGCTCACTCAAACTTAAACGATAAGAAAGCTTTCAACTCGTCCTTGAGTTTAGGGACCTCTATGATCTCAATTCATGATCAAATAGGTTCCCACACTACATAATTTATTAACATGCCAAATATTCATAGGATTTATGTCTTTTGGATCATCTTCGCATAGAAATGACGATTTTTGTTCTAGCCCAAAATGCGTGGTGTTACATTATCTCCCCTTTGGGATCATTCATCCCTGGATGATGGGTAGGAACATTGAAGCTCAAAGGTATAGAATAATGCATACATGAGGTGTTTTCTAAGAAAGGATATAACTGATCTGAAATATTTAAACTTCTATCATGAAACTGAATTCTGAGCTGACTTGCCCTTACTTGTTTTAAGGAGCTAATTCATGCTGAGAGTTTAGGATTCCCCCCAAATTGTTTATCGTCAAATCATACACATTGGATTTGGAAGTGATAACTTATGTCAGTACGAATCATGAGGCTACAAGATTTAGATCGTACAAAGGTAATACACTGTCTGAGCTAAAATAGCTAGAAAATTTTAAGATTATGTGTTGAACTCTTATGAACGGAGTCATGACTAAATAACTGAATCTGAAACATGATGCTTAGACTGAACTAGTTCTCAACTTGCACGGATGGAATAGATTATCTTTTGGGATGGTCATATGTATTGGACTGCGGATAGTTGGACTGGGTGAAAAGGCGGAAAACCACTGTAACTTGTCTGCCTGACTGTCAAACTGAATTGCTGGATATACAGACAGAATTATACTGGACATTTATACTTAACAGGAGTATCTCTTCAACACTCTTTCTAAAGGAGTTCTAGTAGCATTAGGGAGCAAAGGATCTTAGGCACAATTTACACCAGACATCCAACTATGAAATCACAACATTGACACTACTCTATAGCACAAAATATAGACATGTAACTCATAAACTAGGATAGAATTACCAAACCTTAGGCAATGCAACTTCTTACTTTCAAGGTTAGCCACACTTCTAAAATACTCTCTCAACTATACTTTCCCCTTAAGCACCATGCTCATTGATTCCACTTATTTTTCTTACATGGCCGCTGATATTTCCATCTACTAATGTCTAAACTGAACTAAATCCCCTCACCAACTTCAATCCTAACTCAAAATCAGAAGACGCACCACATAATACTGTAGTACTAGTCTAAATCATGAATTCAGTACGCCCTGCATTTCACAATTCCTCATCTTATGCATAATTCTTATTGCCACTCCAACAATCACCTTCAACTTTGCATTAGACATTCACAAACACTCAAAGCATCCATTCATATGTATACAAACATGACATTCAAGCCAATCTTCATACCCACATATGCACTTCTAAACAAATACTCATAAAGCATATTTCTCATATTCTCTAATACTTCTATCCATAACAACTTTCCTACACTATTCAGATGATACACATAAAATATTCTCAACTAACGAAACTTCACCTCAAAATTCTTTCAACTTATGGACTTACATAAAACAAGCACACAACAATTTTTCCCAAATATAACACATAAAACTTCAACTAACCTTGACATGTATCAAAGACTTGGCCTCAATCTCACTCCATAATTACTACCTTAACTCAAATAAGCACGTAACCATCTTTCATCAACAAGAAATGTTTACTCTTTCCCATCTAGATAACTATTCATCATCAGTATCTCCACCTAAGGGAAAAAAGTCACTGAAAAATTAGAATACCGGAATCCGAAACATGAGGGAAGTACTAAGCATAACTTGATACCCTACTGAGGCGTGAGAAATAGAGCACTCACGGCATATACTCATTAAAGAGATCTAATATGAGGAAGTACGTGATATAAATCTGAATTTTCACTAATCGTTAAGAGTATCACATGTCCACAAGAGTCATAAACTGCATGACCTGAATTTTTTGGAATTCATAACTTACGGAAAGTGATTCTGACTACTGAATAAACGGGGAACTTATCATACTAGGAACTAGGAGAGTACATGATTCCTTATCATATGCATGAACACAGACTATGATCATGAAGCTGAAACATAAAGCATGAGAATGTATTGGAATAACTGAAGTAAACTGCTTAAATAAGAATAGATTGAGCATCGTTCTTTCTCACGGCCAATTCCACAACTTACTGGCACATCTATTAGCATCTAAAAACTTGACTTGGTTACTCGTTCCATCATCTCCCCCTTAGATTTAAGACATTACTCTAAGTCTGTGAAGAACTATATACACTCTGGTATAAATTGAAATCACTTTACTCTAAAGTCGGGGATATAACAATACACATAAAACTAAACTTATCTTGTAAGACGGTATCTTCATGTATAGCAACCAATGTTGATACCTCCTTCTAAGATTCAACCCTTAGGTTTCTATAGCTCCAAAGGTCATCATACAACAGGTTAAACATTCACCAACTTAGATTCTCCTAACACTAAACATAGATATTTCCAAACCTTTGATGGACCATACCACTTCTGTCATAGTCTACTAGCATCATGCCTGCAAACTTAAATTTCTAAACCATGAGAATCAAGATTATGCAAAAATGCTCGACATTATTAATCATAACTCCATAACTTAGCTATCAAGAATATCATATATTATCTAACTAGTCTTTCTCCACCTAGAAACTCAACGGTACTACTAACCACACAATATGCAATGATCCTTGAAAATAATGCAGCCCTATAGCACCTTGGGCGTACTTCCACATCATACTTACAACATTAGACTTGATTACGAATCAAATAAACTTAAGCTCTTGTATACACTGTTCAAGCCTCCTAGATCACTTTCACACAACTAACACCCACCACATCAATCATTATATCCACCTTGATCACCATCTACTATTCCAACTTAGTGTCTAGTTCTAGCTATGATGAACCACAACTCCACACAATTTCCTTACATGTCAAACATCTGAAAACATTAATCCGCCAAAACTTCATAACAGTAAGGATCAATCACAATCCTATGATCTATCTTATTTAAAATTTATTAACACATTCTCCTTCTATATATCATTACTATCTACCCTTTTATACAACTAAACTTAGTCCATAACTCTATAAGTTTCAATTAAACTCCCTCTTGCAATATTAGGAACACCTAAATTAACTACACTCATCCACCAAGTACCTTTATCAATGACCTATACTCTTCTTGCACAACAAACACCGTCAGCAACTCTTTTCATACTTCAAGCAAACAACAATTCACCTTAACAAATAACTCCCTCTCCACCTTCTACTAAACTAACACACAAGGACATATCACTTTATTACCAACTCAATCTCATGCAAAAAGATTTGGCTATACATATATTGAATAAATTTCCCTTACCACTTTTCTTGCCATTATGCCACTAAACCCCAGTTCTAACCAACACAAGAAGGATAAGATGAACAACAAGTTGCTAGTGAATCAAAATAGGCCCCACACGGCTTCACTAGACTTTGATTTTTTTTAATAAGAAAATGAGTTGAATGACAAGACATCTATGCTAGTGAATCGAAAGAGCCCCACACGGCTTTACTAGACTTTCAATTTTTTGTATAAATAGGTGGTGGGGGGACACATTTTTGACATATTTTTTTGTTTATTTTTTCCTCTCTTTCAAAATACACATATATTTATTTTTTACAACTCATAAACATTTTTCCTTTGCAAACCCACACACATATTCATAAATACATAAGCATATTTTATTTATTCAATTTTTCTATTTTTCTCTTCAAAACACTACAACAGATATATACACTGACATTATATATCAGGTATTCAGTTCTGATAAAAAAAACGGATAGACATAGGCACAAAAGGACTTTCTCTCTCTATTTTCACTGGCTCTCTCTCAAATTCCAAAAAGAACAAAATCACTTCCTCTTTTCTGTACTCTATCTCTTTCTCTCTCTGAATATCACACATCTCTATCTCTATACTTTTACTGCCATCTTCTCCGGCGAAACTAGACCGGAACAGATCCTGCCACCATAAACCACCACCATACGTCATACTTCTACCCCTCCTTCTAGCACTGTCCACTCTTTTCTTTTCCCCTTGCCGCGCCACGCCGGAGTTAATCGCCGGCGGGCGAGTCCCTCCAATAGTCACACGTGCTGCCCTTTCACCCTTTTTTTATATTTATTTTCATTCCAGTTGCTGCTCGCCGGATCCACACCTCTCCAGTGTTGCTCCGATGAAACTCGTTGAAACAACACTGGTGACTCGTCCCTTTTAGCTTTATTTTTGTTTATTTTTTTTAGATCTGGCCGAAGATAAACGTTCTTCGATAAAAGCTCTTTTTTTAGAATAGGATCGACTATCGCTCTCTTCCATGGCTTTGATAACTGCTCTATAGTATTTTTTGCTTTTGAAGTACTTGCTTAATGTTAGTTAATATTTGATTTTTATGACTTTGCTCTGTTTTTTGACAATTTTTGCCAAGTTTACTACTATGTG
The DNA here is from genome assembly GCF_002878395.1 of Capsicum annuum. NCBI lineage: Eukaryota > Viridiplantae > Streptophyta > Magnoliopsida > Solanales > Solanaceae > Capsicum > Capsicum annuum. The sequence continues at coordinate 195,942,438 of NC_061117.1, read as the reverse complement.
ATACTACATTTGCTTTATGATTTTTGTTTCTTTTGGTTATCTTGGTATTGGAGAAATTTTGACTATGTTTGCCATATGTTTTGCTGTCATACTCCTTTACACCTCATTGTTACTGTGTGGTTGATTTTGGACTGTTTGGACCTTCGTCCTTTAATTCATTACACTAATAATGACCAAATACTATGGCCAATGAAAAATTATTATTAATTTTGAGGCCTCCATAAGCAAAGATGGACTTTACGTATATAAATATGTAATTAAAAGATTTTTTGGGCGATGATGAAACTTTATAACAACACAAGATTTTACAACTCATATTCTGGCAAGACGATTTAGGACGGCCAATTAATTGAGCAACCATTTCGTAGCAAAACGATTCAGGATGGCCAATTAATTGAGCAACCATTTCGCAGTCATGACTTTATCTGAGCCCACTTTTTTAACAAAAAAAATATTTTTTTATAATACGTAAATATACACATTCTCAGTTATTATTATATATTTGTTACTAACATTTTTTTACAAGTATTTATACAGGTTATTTTGGAATACTCGTCGGGAGTTGTAGTCAAAGATCCCCTTTTAATTATGTATTGTATTTTATATTCTTATGTTTGTAAAAATATCATTATAGTGAAAATTACTTTTTGGGTGTCGGGCGGGGATATTTTTCATTTACATAATTTCATCACTTAAGGCAAAACTTAGGTTGTTAATATTTACATAAAATAATTATATTAATTAATTAGTTTACATACTTTGACATCATAAATATTGTGATATTTTCTGTTCAAATAAATCTTTACGTGCTTCGTAATTTTAATCAAATAAAATATTATGTTTAAATACCTTTTCTTCTCATGGCACGTCAAAATACACTTCTTTTTACATATCATAAAATATTTTCCTTTCCTCATGTATTTACACATTTTTTATACATATCTTTCACATGTTTTTATAACAATATGTGTTATTTATATATTTAATATACATATACCTTTACATAGTTTTTGTAAAGAATTGTTTTATACTTAAATATATATTTTTTACATTATTTTAAATATGTATACCTCCTCCCGCTTTGATAAATTTAGTCGAGCCGGGTACCACAGTTGTGGATCCCAAAGGTTGCCTAATCCCTTCACTTTGGGATAACTTGAACCCTTACCTAGAATCTCAACTGATTTTTTGCAGACTAAAAAACATTAATTATACATGTTAATAAATAGGTTTCCTATTTTTCCGTAAAAATTAGGTGGCGACTCTGTACAATTTTCATTCTTCTAGAGTCCATAACATCGTGCTCATTTTAATCTCAGGTAGAAAATCGAGTATGACAGATGGCGACTCCACTGGGGAATGACAATAGGTTCTAACAATGATCGACTCAATTTTCAATCAAGGGAGGTATTTTTACATTTTTGTCTATGATTAAATTCTTTGATTCCTTACCTATTACACTGCAAATTATGTGAATTTTCTCATAAATTCTTTACATTTTTTGTCCTTATCATGCTTAGTTTAGGATTTTTATGATTTATTATGTTATTTGTTTTACATATTTTTATATCATGCGATGTGTGAAAGGAAGCAAGTCAAATCCAAACTTGCGTTCCTTATTTGTTTGAATAACACTACTTGTTACTGCTTTATCACTTGCATTTTTCTATTGAGTCTTTGGCCGTACACAATTCACACACGGTGGTACACGCGAGGGGTGCACTGCACTCCTTCGAACCTTCTTTGGATTTCTTAGTTTCAAAGTCGGTTCAGTTAGGTTAGTGCACCTTCTCGCAAATATTCAGTTCCATTCTTGAACATTTAGGGAAAAATTCTACTCTAGAAATAGGTCATATTGCATATACCTTAGGCGGGACGGTCCAGTGTATCGTCTTCGCAACTAGGAAGCCACCCTTTCGTCAGAAGGTTATGAAACCTTTATGACATATTTTGTGTTAGAATGATTCAGATAATCTAGAAATCGAACATTAATGGATTCAGAATAATCAAATTGGTCTTCTTTTACTCCTCCTTCATTCGACATCATTTTCACGTCAATAGACATAAAGTATTACCCAAACTCGCCAACATTTGACACCATTTTCACAAGTACAGAGTGTTGTTAAGACTCTGCTTCACAAATATCTTTCTCAAAGTTCATGAAAGTCGAGTGTTCTAAAAATGCTTTGCTTTCGTTCAACTTTCTCTTCAAGTCCGCAGATAGGGAATGTCACTTAAAAACTCCACCTACATCTAACTTTTTTATCCAAACTAGAGTGGAATGCCGTCAAGCATTCTTCTAATGTTTGATTCCTTTTTCTAGTCAACAGACGTAGAATATTATTCAAAACTCTACAATTATTTGACACCCGTCTTCAAAACAATGGATGTGGAATATTATTCATCTTTACCCACTTTTAACTCTTTCCAGCCAATGAGCATGAGGGATTGTCGATACTTCTCCTCTGTTCGATATCTCTACCACAAGATCCTCATTCACCAATAACGAGACTAGAGATACCCACTCTTTTAAAGGCATCATTTTAGCCCGCTTCTATCAATTCTTATCAACTATATAGGCGGCCTCTTTTAGCCACTCTTGTTGGATACATTCCCTTTTCAAGAAAACTTAAAATTGTTCTGAATCCAAAATGTGTCAAAATCAAGATTCGTCTCTGTTAGTTTATTTGAACGAAGGCCTACCTCTGGCAAAATGAGGCTTCACAATATAAGATGCGCTTACTTAATGTTTTCTGAATGTACTTGTCCATCTACATGAACTAACTCCTTAACTTTCATTTGTGTTAGCATTATCCCCCCGATAGAGATTAATTGTGTTGATCGATAGAACTAGCCAACTTAAGCTATATATATCAAGAATGAACACCAATACCGTCGAACCGACCAGAAGTGTTCCAACGCTGGCAAACATATCAGGAAATTTCAAAAGATAAGATAATGAATGTATGCTTCTTTTGGAGCAACAACTCGAGACGTTAAGAGGAGAACTGCACCAAGGAAAGGATCCCACACATCCATCCAGGGCTACTCTACCGCGCCCTCCTAATTTTTTGTTGCTAAAAACTCCAATACCTAAACGCTATCAGTTATTACAACCTCCCACAACAACTGTTGGTTTAACAAATCCATCATCCCCATTCACACTCATCACCTCCCATAAATTTTCTCATTGCACCCCACATCCAAATATTGTCACATCTACTCATGATATTCAACGAACAAATCACGCTACCTTTTAAGAACAATATATTTCCCCATTGTGCATGACTGAGACACCCATCTCCACCATGCCTGCTAAAAGTAGGCTTCCGATAAGTGTAGGAACAAAAAAGGGGAATGGCAAAAAAGTAAACGAGCTTCTTAATCTAAAGCAGGCAATGAAACACCTCCAAGAAACTCAAGTCAGCGAACATTTGAACTACGAAGATTTATGTATCCATCCAGATGTTGATTTTCCAGTTGGATTCAAGCCACCTAAGTTTGACTTTTTTGATGGAACCGGCGATCCTCATACTTATTTAAGAGCATATTGTGATAAATTGGTAGGGATTGACAAAAATGAGAAGCTCATAATGAAGTTGTTCATTAGAAGTTTGTCTAGTGAGGCTCTCGTTTGGTACACCAAACAAGACCCTCGTCATTGGCATAAATGGAGCAACATGGCTGAAGACTTTATGAATCATTTCAAGTTTAACACAGAAACTGGACCTAATCGACTTTCCCTCATTAGTATACAAAAGAAGCCCTCTGAATCATTCCAGGAATATGCTCGACGATGGAGGTCTGAAGGAGGAAAAGTTCAACCACCAATGGACGAAAGTGAATTGATAAAGTATTTTATTCGTAGTCAAAAGGGTGTCTATTTTAAAAAAATAATGTCCACATTGGAGCAGAAGTTTGCCGATTATGTCAAAATGAGAACTTTTATTGAAGAGGCAATAAACTCTAGAAAGATTAAGTCGACAAATAACTCGAGTGAGTCTACTCGGTTAGAGTTCATCGAAGATGCCAAGGTGGAGAATGAAGAAGAAGTATCTATTGTGATACCACACCACTCAATACTTGAATCATCCCAATCAAAATCCTGATAACGAACTGATGCAAATATCGAGTCGCAAACTACATCATGCCTATGATATCCAACAAAATTACCTTCAACCCTGAGTTCCCATATACCAAAATCCATCATGACCATGCATTCCAATCCAAGTGTCAGCTTATCAAAATCAGACACCTTCTGCGCTTAGACAAAATTCGAAGGGTAAGCACAGTAGAAGTCGTACTCAATTTGTTGAACCATTGACTTAATGATTTGATGAAAGAAAGTGATGTACTTTCCACTCTGGAGTTCAGGGGAACGATAATGAAGATTGTAATAGGTTAAGGCATAGAATTGAGTGCTTGATCAAACTAGGGGCAATTCAATGTGTCAAAGTTCAACCAAACGCAAATAATGATCCGGTGCCAGTCATGAAAATAAAAGAGTGCATATAATGTGAGAGACACCATCCTGTATGTCAAATTGGTAGGGCCTTTATATAAGCCACTATAAAGAGAAGTGCTAACTTTAGAGGGAATACAATATAGACGAATCCAAGTTGATCGACTCAAAAACAATAAATAGAGTCCTATATTTAAAGGCATAGGATTTCCTCTAAATTATCATGTAACAAAACTACGTTCTGACCTAATTTCTCATGGTGAGATAAGTAGACAACCCTCATTGGATTCGGTCGTACTTAAGTAGAATAAATCCCTTTTGTAATTGGAACTACGTGTGACCTGATTTCCCTTGGTGGGATAAGTAGGCAGCCTATTTAAGGCTCGGTCCCTTTATAATACAAAAATCTATTTTCCCTAATGATGAGTGAAACTTGAATGCGACGGTATCCAGAAAACCCAAAATGATCCATCAAGACTATCCCAAGATACGCAGCGAAGAATCGTCGAGAAAATCTCTCCAAGAGACTGGGGAAAAATTTTGTAGAATGCTTCAAAAATCAACGAAGGCTAGGACGTTCAACTTGAAAATGTTACGATCAAGGTTGATTTGTACCAAACAACGTAAGTCATCACAAAAGTTGTAAGATATCAACAGGGGACAACTTATCTATAATATCGAAAAATGCACCAAGGGCCAATACGAAAGACACTCCCACCACTTAACCAAAGATCTTCTCTACAAATATTGTTAAAAGATACTATCAATCCAAATGCTCCGAAATCACATCAACGATCAGTGCAGGATCGAACACTCTTTATGTTAGTGATAAGGAGGTCATCCAAATCTTCAGGTGGCACATGCTTATGAAAGAGCCAAAAGAAAATCCTTATGACGAGGAAAAATAATCTATACCTACAATTCCAAGAAAGATTTCCAAAATATACACAAAAGCATTCAAGCTTGGATTATGACTAATATATCAATCGAGGATATCAGCATCCAATATCTGTTGACATGCGAGATGGCATACGCTGGCGTCGAGGCTATCTTATCATCTAATGAATTAGCATCTAAATTCCTCAAAAGCACATGATTCAAAGGTACGTCTTTAAGTCGTCATCTGAAAGCGAACGACATATGAGATTCCCTTGAAATTGATAATTTGAGGATCATCTATAACTCATATTATTTAAAATAAGATAGTGCGCAAGATTATCTCTGAGTTGATAGCCCATAGGTGATCCGTAAGACGCAATAACATCCTAACAGAATAGTATGCAAGTTTACCCAAAATTGATAGCCCGAAGGTTACCATAAGTCACAATTAAATCTTTACCGGAGAATATAAGAGATTATCAAATTGGTATGTCCAAGGATTCTCTATAAGCCGCGTCATATCCAAGATCGATTATGTGCAGGATTACCAAAGGACTAATAATTTGGGAGATATCTATAAGTCATATTGTGTCCAAGGTTGGATGATGTGCAGGAATACCTGAAAGCTAACAATTGGAGGGATATCTATAAGTCATCTCTTATCCAAAGTTGGATAATATGCAGGAATACCTAAAGGCTAGCAATTCAAAGGATATCTATAAGTCGCCTCGTATCCAACATCAAATAATGCGCAAGATAATTCAAAGATTGATGATTCAAGAGCAATCTATAAGTCGTATTGATACAAAAGATGTGTAAGACTTATCCGAGATATATGCGAAGAATTATTGGAAATAACCAGAGAGGTCATCATTCCACAAGCATTATGGGTGACTCAAAAGGGTTACCGCATCAACACAAGATTACACGGTCGCGGGGACCCTTCTGCATAAAGTGTCATCATTGTCCAAAAGGGGTACCCCAATTTGAAGACATATTCAGCTGACAAATAATAATGCAACAACCAAAAGGGTTGTTGTATTTGTTGTTGCAAGTTACTTTTTTTCAAACAGGTACACGAAAGGACGACCATAGTGGACCCAAAAAGAGTTCATATACAAAGACGCCCACAAGATAAGGAGACTATCAATGAGGCGCCCAATAAATATTCAGAGTTTACGCAGAGAAGACTCGCGCAAGTACCCAAGCCTCTTGCTTTCATCAAAACGCAAGTTAGAGAGACTACATGTGAAGATAGCTTATACAATGCGTTCACTACTCTTCCGCTCAAAACCCTGACACAAAAAAAAACTGAGATGTAAATCTCAATGCTTGATTGACTCCAACTTATAAAAGCATTTCTCAAATTAAGAAATTCTTTGATGTGAATCGTTAGCACAACAAAAAGCCATAAGATGTTGAAAACTCATACATAAGAGGCACCGCTTCAGCAAATGACCAAATGATCTTTCCAAAGCAACCTCATATTATCAACCATACCATTCTCCACATACCTATCCTTGTGGACAAATTTTTATTGATTTCCCTCACATGAAACTACGTTTTGACTTGATATGTAGGCAGCTTAAGTCAGGCTCGGTCATATCAACAACATAATCTTTTACATCTTTTCAAATTTCATTTATCATCTCAAGCTACAACAACCGCTTCACTTTGATGGAAGTCCAAAAGAGAAGATCAAGATGAAGAAAGTTCCCATCAGAAGACATACTAGTATAAGAACATTATGTGGAGTTAGGAAGTGTTACTACTCCTAATCCCGAATAGATTACCGATTGTCGAAAGATTGAAGGACGAGTTCTCGATCAACACAAAATCAACATCCCCTCCCCAAACTAAGAAACTTTCTTAGAGAACAGGTACAACATCGCTACAACAAAGGTTCAAACATCTTGGAAGCCTAAATGCTGCCTCACCATCACAAGCTAAGAATCCAGGTATCGTCAATTTATCCATAACTATTCTAAGACACTAAAGAATCTTCTCGAATCTTGCAGGTCATAATAATGCTCAAGAAGGCACGTGTAAAATATCTTACAATATTCTATCAGAAACTCAACATCACATCTCTATCACAAACCAGGTTTTATCAATTCATTCACTAAAACTTTCTAACTCTAAAAGAAATTTCTTGATTTTTTGCAGGTCGCATTAAAGGGATACCTCTATTAAGACTCGGTCATCAAGTACTAACAGATGTTCATAAAACTCTAATATAACACAGGGCAGTTCGCCCCGAACAACAGGAAGGGCAGTCCGCCCCGAACAATAGGACAGGGCAGTCCGCCCCAAACAATAGGACAAGGCAGTCTGCCCAGAACAATAGGACAGGGCAAGTCCGCCCCGAACAATAGGACAGGGTATGTCCGCCCCCAATAATAGGGCATATAATACAACTTTTACTTTCTCAACAAGCATTTCAGCCGACGGAGGCTATTTATATTTCAGCCGACAGAGGCTATTTACATTTCAGCCGACGGAGGCTATTTACATTTCAGTCGATGGAGGCTATTTACATTTCAACCGTTGGAGGATATTCATATTTCAACCGACGGAGGCTATTTACATTTCATGCAACTGCTCAGCCGACGAAGGCTATTTACATTTCAACCGACGGAGGTTATTTATATTTCAATTACTGCTCAGTCGACGGAGGCTTTTACTTTCAAACAACTACTAAGTCGACGGAGGCTATTCACATTTCAGTTATCACCCCGCCAGGCGGATTGCCTTCAAAAATAGAGACAATACTAGAACATGCAGTATAACGTGAAACTATCATCTTAGCAGCAAACTGGGGCAAGCTAGCGGAATGTCAGGGATCCCTAGTTACGTCAGAAATTTCGGAAAAGAAACTCAACTCAACTCAACCCAAAACTCTCATTTTTATAATCCGTATTATCATTATTCAATGTCGTCTTAATCTGATACTGGAAAATCTTTAAAAATTAGCAATCTCCTTTTCCCTCAAAGTCCCCATCAAATATTGCTATCCGACATCTAATCATTTCCAGCTACCCAAACAGTCAATTTTGAAACAAGCACCCGTATTCATTTCATTCGTATTAAAATCTTTGTTGTCATCCTTAAAGGAACCCAGTGTTACCATAACTCTACACTGGGGCAAATTTTGATATTTATCAAGATATTGCTATGATTCGAATTACAGTGACCTGATTCTCGTAACACTCGAGATATTTAGGAAGCTCTGTGCAGAGTTCGATCGTCACAACCGCAATCATTCTTTCTCCCCAGAAAGTACACAATATTGCATCTCGAGCATCTCAGAGGGGCAATTTTGAAAGGGGCATCAAAAATACACGAACACTTTTGTTTCCAATTAGTCCTTCTCCCAATAATAATTTCACACGATCTCTCACCCTCAACAACAGGGCGATTTGCTTAATTTTTTGAACTACATTGACTTGATCCTCATACAACTCGAGGTATGTAGGTAACTTTAAATTGGAGTTCAATCAAATTTTCTTCAAATCATTTTTGTCGAGAAAAATTGGCTACACGTCAACGTTTTTATTTGAAGACTTCTACATCATCCTCAAATGAAAAGGGGCAACTGTTGACACCTAATTTTTGCTCTCCGTGCCTAAAATTAACATCTTCAGGCTTTCTGTTCGTTAAAGGGCACGAAGCATAATTTTCACAACTTTTTACAATTGCTTGATAAATTATTGATAATTATCCTTTATTTAGGATTTTAATCAATTTGTTGTCATATTTTTATTTTTATAATTTATTAATTTTTTTAATTTTAGGATTTTTATCAATTCATTATCATTCTTAACATTTTACAATCACCCACACACGTGCATGACATGACGTTATATATATATATATATATATATATTACAGTATTTTCAAATTAATTATATTTTAATAATTTTAATATTCTTTACATTTTTCATTCAACATCTATATTTTACAGTCCACAAATGCTGAGTCGGATCAATTATTTTTGTTCAGTCTAATAATTCGATGTCTTATCACATCCGACAACGACTACACAATAATGTCTTATCACATTCGAAAATAACCACTCAGTGTTGTTTTGTCACATCTGACAACGACCACTTAATGACACTATCCTTTGGATAATTACTTTGTCCATTGGTCAAAAGGATGAAAATCCTTTGGCCAATAACTTAAGGACCTAAGGGTGTTCTATTATAAAACGAGAGGACACCCCTTTATCCATTGGATAAAAAGGGTGCTCAATTTTTTGTATAAATAGGTGGTGGGAGGACACATTTTTTGTTTATTTTTTTCTCTCTTTCAAAATACACATATATTTATTTTTTACAACTCATAAACATTTTTCCTTTGCAAACTCACACACATATTCATAAATATACAAGCATATTTTATTTATTCCATTTTTCTGGGGAGGGTAGAGTGTACGCAGTCCATACCATTACCTCTAAAGAGGTAGAGAGGTTGTTTCCGATAGACCCCCGGCTCAAGATTAAAGACAGTATACAAAAGCATCAAAAGCATGGAATATGATAAAATAACATAAGTACGACATCCACAGAAGATTGTACATTGCCAAACAAAGAGCATCAAACTCCACCTAATTACTGGCTACGACTCATCCACACCCTTAGCCCTCTGTCTTAATGTTTAGTCAACTGTAACTGCTCCATGTCACGCTTAATCACTTCTCTCTAGCATTTTTTCGATCTACCCCTACCCCGCTTGAAACCTTCCAAGGCCAACCTCTCACACCTACGAACTGGGGCATCCGCACCCCTCCTCATCACATGACCAAACCATCTCAACCTCACTTTCCATATTTTTTCCTCCACAGATACCACTCCCACTTTCTCTCAAATAATATCATTCCTAACCCTGTCAGCCCTTGTGAAACCACACATCCAACGCAGCATCCTTATTTTTGCCACTTTTAACTTCTGGATATGAGAATTCTTAACCGACTAACACTCCGCTCTATACAACATAGAAGGTCAGATTGCAATTCTATAGAATTTGCCTTTTAGCTTGTGGGGCACCTTCTTATCACATAAAATACCTGAAGTGAGCCTTCATTTCATCCAACCAGCCCTAATACGATGAGAGACATCCTCATCTATCTCTCTATTCCCCTGAATCATAGACCCAAGATACTTAAAACTATCCCTCTTGTAAACCTCTTGAGAATCCAACTTCACTACCACATCCTCCTCGTGCCTTGAGTCACTAAACTTGCATTCCAAGTACTCCGTCTTGCTCCTGCTCAACCAGAAACCTTTAGACTCCAGGGTTTGTCTCCAAATCTCCAGCTTATCATTAACCCCTTATCATAACTCATCAATAAAAACTATATTATCCACGAAAAGCATACAGCAAGGCATCTCGCCTTGTATATTCCGTGTCAACACATCCATCACCAAAGCGAATAAAAATGGACTAAGAGTTGATCCCTGGTGCAACCCTGTTAAGATCGGAAAATGTTCAGAATCTTCCCCCACAGTCCTTACCCGAGTCTTTGCCCCTTCATACATGTCCTTAATCGCTCTAATGTACGCCACCGGGACCCCTCTGGCCTTCAAGGATCTCCAAAGAACCTCCCTAGGGACCTTGTCATATGCCTTCTCCAAGTCAATAAACACCATGTGAAGATCCCTCTTACTCTCTCTATACTGCTCTACCAGTCTCCACACAAGGTAAATTGCCTCAGTCGTAGAGCAACCAGGCATAAAACCAAATTGATTCTCCGAAATAGGCACAATCTTCCTCAACCTCTGCTCCACCACCCTCTCTCAAATCTTCATCGTGTGACTCAACAACTTAATACCCCGATAGTTGTTACAACTCTGAATGTCACCCTTGTTCTTATATAGGAAAATCATCGTGCTCTATCTCCACACCTCAGGCATCTTTACTGACTTGAAAATATTATTAAACAAGTTGGTCAGCCACCTTAACCCTGCCCCACCAGAGAACTTCCAAAAATCAATCGGAATCTCATCGAGCCCCGTCGCCCTGCCCCTTCGAATCTTGCGAATAGCCTCACTGACCTGTTCTACCTTAAAACGCTGACAAAAGCCAAAGTCATGACACTCTCCGAAAAGCTCCAACTCCCCTAACATAACACCTATGTCCCCTTCATTATTCAAGAGCCTATGGAAATACGACTGCCATCTTTTCTTAATGAGGGTGCCTTCTACCAAAACTCTGCCATCCTTCCCCTGAATGCACTTCAGCTGGTCCAGATCACGACTCTTCTTCTCCCTAATCTTGGCCAGCCTAAACAATCTCTTCTCCCCGTCTTTCTCCTCTAACCCCTTATTCAAACTCTCAAAAGTTGTTGTCTTAGCAGCCGTAACTGCTAGCTTAGCGTCTTTTTTAGCTAACTTGTACTCCTCTCTGCTCACCCGCTTCTCTTCTTCATCCTTGCTCTCAAACAACTTACCATAAGCCGCCTTCTTCAACTTCACCTTCTTCTTAACATATTCATTCCACCACCAATCCCCCTGAAACCGGCCAGACCAACCCCTCAAAACGCCCAACACCTCTCTAGCATACTCCCTGATGCAACCAGCAGCCCTATCCCACATACTATCCATATCACCCCCGTACTCCCAAACCTCATTCGCCTTCAACTTCGCCCTTATCTCTAAAGCACTATCCGGAGTCAGACTGCCCCACCTAACTCTAGGTAAATCCTTCCCACCCCGCCTCAACTTGCCTTTCCTGATAGACAAGTCCATCACTAGGAGTCTATATTGGGTCGCAAGATTCTTAATCGGGATTACCTTACAATCTTCGACATTTTCCCTAAAGTCGCCCCCATGTTGCATCCCAAAAGCATCGTACACCATTTCTGTCATTCTAGTATCTTGATATTCATTATGCTCCGCAGACCTACTACTTTCTCCAACAACAAAGTTATTTTGCGGAACATCACCATGAACACCACGCAATCTTAAAAAATCCTCGTGAAACCCCTTTCTATAAAGATGTTCCTTTACAACTTCTTCACTTACAAGATTTGTACCATCACATCTAACACAAGGACAATGAATAGCCCCAAAACGTGTCCAAACATCAAGTGTCTTAGCATGTTCAACAAATCTTTTGATACCTTCAACAAATTCCTCCCTAATACCCATTCTATTATCATTGTTCCGTTGATATATCTACTTATAATCAGGTTTTATCTATGCAATCAATCAGATTCAACTAATTAGATCAAATCACAAAAATTCAATGAAGTCACCTTAACCATTTTCAAGCAACTAATTCACCTACCAAAGCACATTCAAAACAAAAAAAAATTCCCTTTTAAAGTCCCTACACTTAACCATTTTCAAGTAACTAAGTCACCAACCAAGTCACATTCTAAACAAAAATCTCATCTATAAATTCCCTACACCCATTTTCAACTAACAAAGTCCCCAACCAAGTCACATTCTAAAGAAAAAATTCATCTTTAAATTACCTACACTTAATTATTTTCAAGTAACTAAGTCACCAACCAAGTCATATTCTAAACAAAAAAATCATCTATAAATTCCCTACACTAAACCATTTTCAACTAACAAAGTCACCAACCAAGTCACATTCTAAACAAAAAAATTATCTTTAAATTCCCAACTCTTAACCATTTTCAACTAACAAAGTCACCAACCAAGTCACATTCTAAATTAAAAAAATCATCTTTAAATTCCCTGCACTTAACCATTTTCAAGTAACTAAGTCACCAATCAAGTCACATTCTAAACAAAAAAATCATCTTTAAATTCCCTACACTTAACTATTTTCAGGTAACTAAGTCACCAACCAAGTCACATTCTAAACAAAAAAATCATCTATAAATTCCCTACACTAAACCATTTTCAACTAACAAAGTCACCAACCAAGTCACATTCTAAACAAAAAATTCATCTATAAATTCCTTACACTTAACCATTTTCAACCAACTAAGTCACCAACCAAGTCACATTCTAAATAAAAAAAATCATCTTTAAATTTCCTACACTTAACCATTTTCAAGTAACTAAGTCACCAATCAAGTCACATTCTAAACAAAAAAATCATCTATAAATTCCCTACACTTAACCATTTTCAACTAACAAAGTCACCAACTAAGTCACATTCTAAACAAAAAATTCATCTTTAAACTTCCTACACTTAACCATTTTCAATCAACTAAGTCACCAACCAAGTCACATTCTAAACAAAAAAATTATCTATAAATTCCCTACACTAAACCATTTTCAACTAACAAAGTCACCAACCTAGTCACATTCTTAACAAAAAATATCTTTAAATTCCCTACACTTAACCATTTTCAACCAATTAAGTCACCAACCAAGTCACATTCTAAACAAAAAAATCATCTTTAAATTCCCTACACTTAGTTATTTTCAAGTAACTAAGTCACCAACCAAGTCACATTCTAAACAAAAAATCATCTATAAATTTCCTACACTAAACCATTTTCAACTAACAAAGTCACCAACCAAGTCACATTCTAAACAAAAAAATCATCTTTAAAGTTCCTACACTTAACCATTTTCAACTAACAAAGTCACCAACCAAACCACATTCTAAACAAAAAATCACTTTTAAATTCCCTACACTTAACAATTTTCAACTAACAAAGTCACCAACTAAGTAACATTCTAAACAAAAAATCACCTTTAAAGTCCCTACACTTAACCATTTGCAAGTAACTAAGTCACCAAATTTGCATACCAAATGATATGAGAGCAAGTTCACAATACAAGAAACAAGCAATAACAAAATCAACAAGATGTCAACAACAATGCTAGTGAATCACACAAAGCCACACACGACTTCACTAGATTCAATATGAACAATAACAAGAAGATAACAACAATGCTAGTGAATCGAACATGGCCACACACGGCTTCACTAGACTTCAATATGAAAAATAACAAGACTTCATTATAAAAAATTAGAGAGAAGTCAACTTACCGTTGCTTGGCCTAAATTAAAGTGAAAGAGACAAGCGGTCACCGAAAAAATAGCAAAGCAATCCTTTCCTAAATTCGGATTCTGTCAAACAGTAACATCAAATTCCAAGCAACCTATTGGGTAAGTAGAATTAAAAATCTTGATCATTATGCAAAATAACAAATATCTTACCATCCTTATTTTCTCGTATTTTTAGCTTAAAATCACCATAAATAAACCACCAACATACTAAAACTACAATGGAGTATCAATAAAAGTAAACTCTAATTTACTTGGTAAACACACAAAGAGGGGATCTTGATAAGCTTTACTTGACAAAATACACACATAGAACAAACTAAAATTATGTAATTAAATGGAATCTTGAACTAACTAAATGGAAATTTTCTAAAATTGAACTAACTAAAATTGAATCTTTACTTTGAACTAACTAAAATTGAATCTTGAACTAACTAAATGAAAATTTCCATTACTTTTTTTACTTTGAACTAACTAAATTTATGTAATGAAGCATAATAACTACAACAAATGCTTTAGAACAAATAATTTTAACAAATAATTTTTTTACTTTGAGCTAACTAAAATTAGTATCAAAGCATTATATTCTTAAACCTTTAGCTAGTATCTAACAAGAAAAACATAGAGTTGAAGTTTTTGAAACTTACTGGAGCTGGGGGCGGCGGAAAACGGCGGCAGACGGCAGTAGATTTGAGGATTTAGAGTGTGACTTTGATTTGGAGAATTTGTGTGAGTGTGTATTTGTTTCCGAAGTGGGGGAGGGAGGGGGTTCTGATTTGGGGAGTAAAAAAAAGGGTGGGTCGGATCGGGTTGGGGTTTTAAGAAATTAAATTTTTTAAAATATTTTATGAGTGGTCGGTTTTTCAAAAAAAATTCCAAAAAACCGACCACTCGTGGTCGGTTTTCATAAAATATTTTTAAAAAAATTAATTACTTAAAATATATTTTTTTATAAATTAGTTAAAAAATATTAATCAATCAATTAATTAGTTAATTAAAATTTTACAAAAATGATCACAAAGTAAAATATAAGTGTTCGATTTAGTTTTATAATAGTTATTATCAAAAAACAATCACATGTGCTCAATTTTAATAAAAAGTTTAAATCATATAATTAGTTATGTTATAATCATATTAACTCAATGCGTATATGTACAAATCAGATAGTTGGTTATTTTATCAACACATTAGCAGGAGTAGTATATTTTCCTAATAATATAATAATAACAATGAATTTTGCAAATTACGATATTATATATATATATACCTCGCTCGTAAAACAACATGTTAATCAAATAAATTATCGATTATTTGTGTTACATTAATTTACGGTCGTTCAAATTTGTGTCTCCCGCTCCCCTACTTCCTTCCTCCCCCTCTCATATACCTCGTAATACTAGTCTTACGTTATTACAATTTCAAAAACATACGCGTGTCTACATTAACCCAAAATAGTATATCTACTTCCTCAATAGTTTGATATATATCAACGTATTATTTAAACTATTTTGATATATACATTCAGTTATCTAGATTTCGATTATTACATATGTCACTACATGATATATACGTATATATATACGTATATTCAATTATCTATCAAATTTAAAATATGTACTATAAACATCACATACACGATTTTACTACCCCATAATAATATACAACGTATTTCACATATACTCAGATGAATTATAGATTACATTATCTTATGTCATTAATATACATTCACTGTATAATATGTAAATACTATATATATCTATATATCTATACATACACACACATGTACATACTATCGACTATATCAAGTTCTAAATACGTACTATATATATCTCATACATAAGTACACAAGTATAGTATTATTCAATAAAATAATGCGATGTATTTCTTATACATACTCAGATGAGTGATCGATTTATTATATTTGATTAGCTTAATAAACTAGGTTTTGACTACATCGTTCATCAATGGATCACTACATCATATATAAATATCTAAATATATATATATATATATATATATATATATATATATATATATATATAAACTCTTCAATTTGTACTATATATATCACATCCACAAGTATAATTACCTTATAATAGAACACGTTCATTATATTCTAATGAATTATCGGTTATATATTACATTATTATGACTGCAAATACCTACTATAAACATCACCTTTCAAATACGTACTATAAACATCCGTTTTCAACTTTCAAATACGCATACAACAGTTCTCAATGGTCTATCCCAACGGTATGATATATATATATATATACACACATATTTATTATATAAAGATTATGTATGTTTAACGTCATTTAACGTATGTATAAAGGAAAATATTTATTTTATATATTGAAACATAAGTAAAAGACAAAGATTATGTTGTACGTAATTTGGATATTATATTTGATATATTTTTTAGTGAAATTTTTTTCACGTTAGATTGATTGATTTTTATTATTATTATATTGGTTATTGACTACGTGTAATCAGTATAATTTTAAAAAATAATATATTAGATTATCTTGTAATCCAGTAAATATATTATATTATATATTTAATCTAATATATTACTTTTACTATAACAGTAATTAGATTACATAAGGTTAATATAATATTATATAATTATTTTTTAAAAATAATTATTTACTTTTTTCCTTTTTTTAATTCCAAAACCAACCACATGTGGTTGGTTTTTTAAAATTTTTAATTCCAAAACCAACCACATGTGGTTGATTTTTTAAAATATTTATTAACATTATTTAAATTAAAAATGATCATATGTGGTCACTTTTTAAAAATTATTTTCTTTTTATTTTAATTTAAAACCGACCACAAGTGGTCGATTTTTAAAAGTATTTTTTAGTTAATTTTTTTTTCACTAAAACCGACCACAAGTGGTCGGTTTTGGTATTTTTTTTAATTTTAATTTTTAAAATATATACTAAGTAATATAAAAATTATTGAAATATTTATTTTGATATTTAAAAATAAAAAAGTGATCACATGTGGTTGCTTTTTTAAATAAAAAATAATCGAGATAACTTATTCTGAAATAAAATATGTAAAACAACAAAATATCCCCCTTAAATCCTCTTTTATAAATCACGTTTCACGTTTGTGTATATTCACAAAATTTTTAATGACATTCACAACCTTTACTATTCATTATTTTTATGATAATATATTTTTTCATTAACAAATTACTCAATATAAATATAATTTTTATTTATTAATATATTATATTTTGAATTTATTTAACAAATTCTTAGGTTTATTTTTGTGGTAAATGGGGATATTTCATTAATAATAAAATGTGTCGTTACATGATAGTTAGGCAATAGTGCCTTGGTTAAACCTAGAAGGTACAAAATCAGTAATAGTAGCATATTGGTTGATCAGACGAAATTTCATTTTGTGAATGGAGTGGTGGGTAAGTTTGAGAAAGGTTAATTTAGTACAATATGTTATGCTCAAAAAATAAAATTACTTTGTAGAGAATTACCCAAATTACAATTTCCAGATGAAAATAGAAAATTCATATATATAGTAGAAGCAGATGCAAGTGAATATAGTTACGGAGGAGTACTTAAATATCGATATGAAGCAAAAAAAAATAGAACACCATTGTAGATACTACTCAGGTACGTTCAATGAGACAAGTCAAAAAAAAAGTGGGGCCTATCCCTATTTAACTTTCCTAATTTTCTAATCTACTTTACGTAAAGTTTCTTACAACTTATCAAGACTTTTGTTACAATAATTTAATGTACATCAAGACTTTTGTTACATAATGTACAATAATTCTGTTTTTGTACAGTATCTTGTCTCCGTTGATTTTGTCGTATCTGCTCCATTATTGCTCTGTATCTGCTCCATTATTGCTCTGTATCTGCTCCATTATTGCTCTTTATCATATCTTTCCAGCTGGCATTTTATCTTCTTTATTCTAGATGTACCTCTGGAATAATATTATCTTCTCCATTGCACCTCGAACATTGGTGGTCTGGATATTTATGTCCGATTATCTTACAGTATCTTGTTAGCAGTCCGTCTGAAATAAATCCCTTTTTTATTGCTCGCGCGGTAGATTGTTTTTCTGGAGTAGCGTCAGTATCCATTGTCTTACGTCTTCCATATCTGCTTGTCTTAGTTCTTTCGAATTTGAATATATCATTTGGTGATCTCTTGAATAGTAGCTCCATATTGGATTTCCGTTAGCGTAGTTATTTGCTAGTTCTTGTATGATCGTAGCTAGTCCAATAAGTCTTTTATTTGCATAAAAATCTGGTATCTCGATTCTAGGTATCTCCGGTTGTTGCGATATATCTTCTGGTATAATCATATCTCTTGTCAGTCCTATCTTTACAACTTGTATCACTGGTTTTATCTCATCATATAATATCTCTGCTGGTGCAGTATAACACTTTATATAAAATAAATTTCCTTTTGTTATTCTTTTATAGGTAGTAAATATCTTGTATAGTTCTTCCATAGCTGTTAACTCTTCTCCGTCGTGGGTATATATGGTATTTAATAGTCCATAGTCAAAACAAGTTTTAACTAGGCTTGGGTTAGTTTTGGGTAGTGCTATTAGTTTATTATATCCTTGTAATTTTTGGGTTATATAATTGGTATTTGGTTCTTTGATATCTGTAGTTCTGGGGTTATGGTTTAGAAAGGTTTGTACTCTGTATATGTTTTCTATGTATTTTTGGGCGGTGTAGTTGTATACTTTTTTGTCTTGGTTTAGGCTATCTCGGTATGTGTTAACTTGTGGGGGTATGAATAAATGGTCTTTTTGTGCTTTTGGGGTAAATGGTTTTTCGAATATTTTATTCATATTTGCATTCTGGTATCTTGGTTTATTAACTCCTTTGCTTGTACCTGCAGAAGTAGATTGATAAATGTTATGGGTTTTATGGAGTGTCCCAACGTCTCCTTCTAGCTCTGGATTTTTAATGTCTTCCGATCGACATAGCTCTGCACACTGCTGAGTTAGCTGATTTGTAGCTATAGACTTCAGTTTATCTTCATTAGTCTTTAGCTTTTCTATCTCATTACCCATACTGTCCACTTTCATTGAAAGCGTAGTTAGGGTGTTAAGTATTTTTTCTAGAGTATCTTCCTCTACTATTTCAGTCTGTGTAGCTTTGTCTTGATATGTAATCTGCAATAACATTTTTGTTAGTACTGATCACTTCAATCGTAAATGTGAAATTTAATATATTTAAAACTAGTCTTCGAATCTCTTTTGTTGTAACTGAATTTTGTATTTTCTTTGTTAGCCACCAACGTACTTGTGTATTATCTGTTCGTACAATAAATTTGTTATATACAATATATGGCTCAAATGCTAATAAACACTTATATAATGAACATAATTCTTTCCTATTTATTTCCCATTTTATTTCTGTCTCATTGAACGTACCTGAGTAGTATCTACAATGGTGTTCTATTTTTCTGCTTCATATCGATATTTAAGTACTCCTCCGTAACTATATTCACTTGCATCTGCTTCTACTATATATATGAATTTTCTATTTTCATCTGGAAATTGTAATTTGGGTAATTCTCTACAAAGTAATTTTATTTTTTGAACTTGTTTTTTATCTTTTTCATCATAATTATATTCTATATCCTTTTTTAATTTTTTCTGCAGTGGTTTTAAGGTTTCTGCTAATTTTGGAATATATTCTCTTACTTGGTTTACTAATCCTAAAAATGATTGTAATTTCTTTTTTGTATCTAATTCTTCTTTCGAATTTATTATTTTTTGTACTATATGTTGTTGCATTTTTACTCCACTTTTATCTATTTGTATTCCTAAAAATTCTATCTGGTTTTTCATAATTTCAGCTTTCTTTTTGCTTAGGCTTATTCCTGATTTTTCTATTATATCTGTGAATTGTTCTAATAATTTTAAATGTTCTTCTTTGGTTTTGGTGTATAATAATATATCATCTATGTATACTATACAATTAGATAATTGTTTAAAATAATTATCCATAAAATGTTGATATCTACCTGGTGCATTTTTATATCCAAATGGTAACACGTTCCATTCATAAAATCCTTGTGGTACCGTAAATGCGGTTAATTCTTTAGATTCTTCTTCTAGCTTTAGGTGGTAAAATCCTGATTTACAATCAAATTTGCTAAAATAATTATATCCTTGGATTTGTCTTATTTTTAATATCTTGTTTGGTATCGGGTAATTATATGTTATAGTTTTTGCATTTAAATTTCTATAGTCTATAACCATCCTACTTTTTCCTCTTTTTTGTTCACTATGTTTATTTACTATAAATGCTGGACTATTATGTTTACTATTACTTTTTTGTATATATTGTTTTTCTAATAATTCATCTATGTGCATTTTAAATTCTTTTAAATCATCAAAATTATATGTTAATGGTTTTTGTGTGATTATGCTATTTTTATCTATTAATTCAATTTTTATAGTAGTTTTGTGTTTTTCCCATCCTTTTAATGGATCTTCACTATATAATTGTTCTAATTTTTTCTGAATTATTTCTATTTTATTTATTGAAAATATAGTTATTTCTGTTTTATTTATCGAAAATACTACTAGTTCTACTGTATCTTCAGTATTTTTTATATTTTCTAGCTTTTGTGTAATTTTTTCACTTCCTTTTATCCAATCAGTTTTCTTTCTTATTTTATTATTAACTCTTTTTGCTCTTACTTTTTGTTTGCATGGTGTTGTAAACCACCAGTCTGTTTTGGTTATTATATGTGGGTATAATTTATCTAAGAATGGCATTCCTAAAAGTATATCTTTTGATGTTAATTCATAATTATAAATTTCTTCTATTGTTAATATCTTATCCCATACTTGTATTTTTACATTTCTAGCTTTATAAGTAATTAAGCTTCCTTCATTATTAAATCCTTTAACTATTATTGGTGTTTTTAATTTATCCCATTTGCTTTCTGGTAAGCAATTATATCTACATAAATTAGCTTCTGCTCCTGTATCTATCATAGGCGTATAATATCTACTGTAATATCCTTCTACTACTATCTTCATTAATACATGTATCTTCATTTCATGTTAAGGCTCTTTTTAAGAATAACTTTTCTTGGTTATATGTTAAGGTTAATTGTGTATGTTCTATATTATATGGTTTTACTTGTTCCAACCATTTTATTCCTAATATTATATCTGCTTTTTGCATTTCTTCTTTTACTTCAAATTCTATTTTTATTTTTCTAACTCCTAATATTATTTCTTTTTCTGCTAGATTTTTATTATTTATTAAACTTCTTGGTAAGTCTGGGCATATATTATTGTCGGTTTTTATTTCTTCATTTTTTACTAGATATTTTGCTATATAATTTTCTTCTTGTCCTGTGTTCAAAAGTATTAAATATTCTTTTTCATTTATTTTTCCTGTTATGTAATATTGGTTTAAATTACTTATTGAGTTTGTTTCATAACTTGTTCTTTTTGATGAGCTTGATGATTCTGGCTTTTCATTAGCTATTCTTTTCGTTGTACTTATTCTATCATTTACTATTTCTAAATTTTCTTCTGTATCTATGTCTCTATAGGTATAATCATTATAATCTATTGTTTTTACTATTTGTTCGAATGGGCTTTCTATTTGTATTTTGTTAATCTTGTTTTTTCCTGTTATTTTATGTTTTGTTGTTAATACATATAGATTTTTGCATCTTGCTGTAAATATTTTACTTCCTGGGGTTAGTTCTATTCCTGATATTTTCCAATATAATACTAATGATTTATCTATATTCCTATCTGTTACTGCTACTGAATAATTTGCACTTATTATAAATTTAAATTTTTGGTATATTAGATTTCCTTTTACGGCAGTTATTATGCTTTTTTCTATAGGTTTTATAATTCTATCGTCTGCTAAATATAATTCTATTGGTGTATCTATTCCTTCTCTAAAACATGCTTTTATTAATATCTCTGTACCTCCAAGGTGTACATATTTTATTGGATCTCCTTTACTTTTTATATCATTTATTTCTTTATTAATTATTCTTTTTGTTACCAGTGGTATACTAGCTTTTCCTTTTGCATATCTGCAGTCTATTACATGTTCTTTTTGACATACTACATAATATTCATCCTTTTTCCTAGTAAAAATATTTTTTATTGTTGGTATTTTAAATATTTTCTCTACACTTAAATCTAATTCTTTTCCTTTTATTTCATCAAATATATTACTGTCAAATATTATTTTTTGTTCCGTTCCTTCATCATTTAAATATTCTTCCTTTGTTATTATTTTTATATCTTCTTCAGTCATTTGATTCATCTATTTCGCTATCTATTTCATTATCTGTTTCGTTTTCTGAAATTTCATATATACTATCTTCACTTTCTAATTCATAATCTATATAATCTATCTGCATGTATTCGGTATTTTCTATTTTTATTTCTGATATTTGTTTATTTTTTGGATTTTTAGGTAATTTACAATCTCTAGCTAAATGTCCTAGTTTTCCACAATTATAACAAGTACATTCTTTTATAGATTTCTTTTTTCTATATGGTCTTTTATGTTTATAATTTTTTACATAATATCTTTTTCTTGGTTTTTTATATTTATATTTTGATTTTTTATACTTCTTATATTTCTTATGTCGTTTTCTTTTCTTATAATATCTTTCTTCGCATCCAAATTGGGGTGCTATTTTATTTTTGCAACAAGCTAAATTTCTTATTAATGTTTTTTCCATTTTTAATTCTTCTCTATATTTTTCACATAAGTTTCTATACCATTGTTGTAAATATTTTATTCTTGCTCCTAACGTATCTACTATTTTTGCTTCTTCCCAACTTTTTATTATTTTCGAACTAAATGGCTCGGGTAATTTATTAAAATATAATTTTCTTATTTCTTTACTTTCTTCTATACTATATGCTCCTTTGTAATAATATTCTTTAAATGCGCAAGTATATTCATCTATATAACACATATTACATATTGCTAGTTTTAACATTAAATTTCTATTTGTATCTTTTTCTTCATTTTGTTCTTCTTCAATTGTTGTCGTACTACCAAATTCATCTTTTATAGTTGTTTCATATTTTTTTAATAATTCTATAGGTGTTAGTTTAGTTGTTGTCGATGATGTTCCTTCTATAGGTTTATTAGTTCTTAATACTTTTTTGCTATTTTCGGTTAGATTTGCAAACCATAGTTTTACTGATCCTATTAGTGTTTTTTCTATATATTCCGGTGCATCTGTTATATTTATATTATTATCTAATAATTGTTTTGTCATATATCCTATCCATAATTGTATTGTTTTTTCTGTATCTATTACACAGTCTAGATCTAAAAAGTTATAATTTTTATTTACTATTTGTTTTGGTGTCCATTTATCATATTCATTATATTTTTTAAACTTATTTTTATAATATATGGGTTTTCTTATTTCTGTTGTTTTAGGTATTATATTTTCATTTTCTTTTTTATCAAGAGTATTTATTTCTGTTTGGGTATTTTCTAAGTTTTCCTCATAAATTTTTTGTTCTTCATTGATTTCTAAATTTTTTGTATTTGTTAATATTTCTGTATATGTTTCACTATCTTCGGACTCATAATTATCTGTTCCTTCGATATCTATGTTATTTATTTCTAATTCTTCGTTTTTTATTTCTAATTTTTCCTTAAATTGATTTATCTCGTTTAGTAATTTCTGTTCTCTATCTTTTTCTTCTTTTTCTTTTTGTCTTTGTTCATACAGCTCTTTTAACATTTGTAATTCTTTTTCTAATTCAGCAATTCTATTATTTTTGGTTTCTTCTATTTTTCGTATTTCTTCCGTAGTTTGTTGTTTTATTTTTTCTATTTCTTTTTTCCTATCTATCTCTTCATTTTCTTTTTCTATTCTTACCATTGCTGTTAATTTATCTTCTAATTTTAATTCTTCTTTTTCTAACATTAGATATAAATGTTCACCTATTTTCTTATATCTTCGTCCTAGATTAGAAAATACTATTTTTATTTTTGATCCTTCGTAGTTTTCATATATTTTTTCATCTATTATAAATTCTTCTTTATTCATTTTATTGTGAATAGGTCATGTTGATATATATATTCTAAGCTATCTATTTGTGATTCTAATTTTGATATTTCATCCTTTTGTGTATTTATTGAATTTTTACTAACTCCGGCAAATATATTATAATTTAGTCTTTCTATTCTCATTTTTAATTCTTTTCGTTTTTCAGAGATAATTTGTTTTAATTCTTTATATCGTTGTATTTTATTCATTTTAAATTATGTTTATAATATCTCGGTGGATATCTAAATCTAATTTTATTATAATTAAGTGGTATATGTTTCATTCTTCTAGATTTTAAATGTGTTATTAATTTTGATTCAATACTAGATATTAATGTAATTAAATAGGCTAGTTTTTGTGGATTTTCTTTTGTTTTATTTAGACTTATATATTCTGAATAATTACTAATTAAAGATTCTTTAATTTTTCTAAAAGCTTCTCTATTTTTAAATGGTCTTCGCATAATTAATTTAATTATAAGTAAATTGTTTTAACTCTAAATCTATTTTAATTCTAACAACTCTTCTAACATATATCTCTTCCGTACTTTTTAAATTACTTAGCTCTGATACCATTTGGAGGGGGGTGCGCGGATTAATAGGTATAATAGATTTATATAAAGTCGAACAAGTAGATATAAACACATTTTAGGTGACATCTACGTGGCAATTTGCGTGAGATTGACATGTAAATGTCATGTAGGATGCATGTATCTACTTATGCAATTCTATACAAATTTAAGTATCTACTTATACATATCTAAAGTTGAAGGGCATAGATGTCAGTTGAATCAAGGAATCAAGTTAAAGAACATGCTTATGTTTTATTTCTTTTATGAAATAAGATTATGAGAAGAAATTCACCTTAAGAGTCTCTGAAGAAGAGATCTTACATAGGCAGCTTATCCTAAGCAAAAAATTAGTGGCTCGAATCTGTAACCTCACAATGAGCAATTTTGACTTAGAACAACAATAATATATTTTGTGTAATCCTATAAGTGAAGTTCGAAGAGGATAGAATATACGCAAACCTTATTCCTACCTTTATGATATAGAAAAATTATTACCGATAATTATGTCTATTAAAAATGAATTGCAAATAAGACAAATCTTAAACGTATGGAGAAATTTCTAGCTGTCTCAAATTAAAAGAAAATGACCCTATAAAAATCTCATGCGTTTTATTTGCTTTTTGATCACTTTTGAAAGAAAAGGTCGTATAACTAAAATAGCATTGGTAATAGTAAGTACTTTCTATTTATCATTTTGATACATTTTGAAGGAGAAAAGGGACCTTAGTCTTGTTTTATAAGTTTTCCTCCCCTTCTCATAAATAGGCACTTCCCAAGTTTTAAAGAGCACAACCTTTCTTTTTATTCTGAATTTTAGATTTGTAATCACTAGATTAAGGTAAATATTCCTTTATCCATTCGTATACTATGTTTGATTGTTTCAGATTGTTTTAATGTTGCTCTTTAACATGCCATACTTTTCTTCAATTTTAGCAGTATCTTCTGTTTCCGTTGCTTCAGTTATCGTGTTGTTTGTTATTGTTACTTGTTCTCTTAATTGTTGTCGATCAATACAACCTCTTTGCTTCTGAATTTGTTTTACATGCTTGATTTGATATGCTTACTCAAGCTGGTGGTCTATCGGATATAGCCTCTCCAAGTACCTTCACAAGGCAGGGGTAATTGGCCGGTAAGGGTGGGTACACATTACCCTCCACATACTCTACTTGTGGAATTGTACTTGGTATTGTTATTGATTCTATTGTAATTAAATCACACTAACTATTTAAAAATATATATATGATATTAAATCATGCCATAGTAGACGAAAAATGTGTCATAGGATTTTTCTTTTAAGGGGTAGCTTGGTTGGGAATGCAGCTATGATGGGATTAGTTATGATATGATAAGTTATGATGGGATAAGTTATATTGGGACTAGTTATGGTGGCATTTTTTTTTTTATTGAGTGTTTGGTTTGTTATATTCAAAGTAATATGCATGGTATAATTTCTAAGAATAAAATAATTGATTACTTAAATACCCTCCATCTTATTTAACTTTTATATATATATATATATATATATATATTTCTTTTCAAGCTTTAAATATTTATTCTTAAAAATAAAACTTTCATCTTATTTAGCTTCATTTTTTTGTGTATGCATTTTCATGATTATATCGTGTGTATTTCAAAAATAAAATTTTCATCTTATTTAACTTTAATTTTTTTGCGTGTGCCTTCCCAAGATTATGTCGTGTGTGTTTAAAAAAAAATCTTACTACATCTTATTTAGTTTGAAATAAAAACTCCCAACTTAAGTTTGTTAAAATAAAAGAGGATTTATTGTTTATGTCACTTTATTTAAACACATATCACTCATATAATATAGAATATTAAAATTCATTTTAATTGATATATACAATATCAATTTTCAGGTGATTAAAAAACTATTTAATTTAAAATATGTAATTCAATAATGGGGTCGATATTTTAATTATCTTTTAGATAAATTAAAATATATAAATAAACATAATAATTATTCAAATAAATTTAACGTATAATGTATTCATAAAAAAAATATATGTGTGCGTGTGAAATGAAAATCATAGATTTTGGAATAGTTTTGTCATTTTATAATGTTATCCAAGGATAAATTAGGGTGGGATAACTTATACCACCAAATGTGTGGAATAACTTATCCCGAGACTAATATCAACCAAACATTAAAAAGTTCATCCCAAACGTATTATTTTATCCTGAAATTATTTGCTCTCGTACGCACACCAAAACATCCTAATAGTCATAATACTTAGTTCCCCTAAAGGGGTTACATTCTTTATATATCTCTGTTCAATTCCATTTAAATTTTATTTGAATTCAGGACTTCTTATTAGGTATGTTGAAGAGCTTTACGGTGACACTGCTGGACTTGTGAGACCTGATCAAAATTGTTATCATATAATCATCTAACATTGAGGTAAGAAATCTCTCGACTCATCTTGAAAAGTTACAATAATATACTCCCTCCGTTTCGATTAGTTTGTCTGATTTTGACTTCGCATGAAATTCAAGAAAGAAAAAAAAGACTTTTGAATCTTGTTGTCTTAAACTATAGATATATAGAATGTACCAAAGTATTTTCTAATGTTGTGGTGTTAATTAAACATGTCATGCGGGAAAATTGAAGTTAAAGATCTACAAAAGGAAGGACCTTTTGAAAGGGACTAAAAATGATGCAAGAGTGAAACTGCGAGCTAGAATATGATACCATGCCCCACTCATGGACACACACCTTTGGCCAATTTGATTCGCTGGAGAGGTAAACCAGTGGCCCTTTCCATTTTGTAGGTTATGAATTCACGTATGCGGTTTTCTTGATCGCCTCTATGTCGGGCAAATTTGATTAATTAATGTGTGTATCCGCTATAATCTCATTTCTATCGAGAGAGAGAGAGGGGAAATAAAGATTTCTATTATGTATATAAAAAAACATATGTGCAATGCAAATTCGATCCAACCAAGCTCCCAATCAGGATGAACTTGCCGAATGAACATGTTCGGGTGCATACAAATGACGTGTTTGACCGATGAATTCATTCCCATGTATTTAAAAACAATAGATGGAAACCTAAGTAAGTAGCAAAGCACAACCCCTTGCAAGAAGGTTCCCGGTTGGCTTTTTATGAAGAATCCTATTTTTCTGGCCCTAAGTGAGCCTCCTATTTTTCTGGCCCTAAGTGAGCCCTAGATTGTGAGTGAGCTTTCGAGGGGTAGAGATCTAGCGTTGAAATACCAGTGTATCATTTGTCCCAGTCCAGGTATAGATATGAGATGAAGTGAAATCCTGAGTCGATGTATCCACACAGGTCGCACTTATTATATCTTTAGAATATTGGCAGTAAGACAAGCAAAGTGAATAGAGCATCTTTCCGATAATTTGGTTTAGTTTCCGCAACCAATTATTTTCCCTTGCTTTGGAAACATGTTCAGTCCCATAGCACTGTAACAAACAGAGTTGATTTCTCATATAGTCACTCAAATGACAGTTGTCATCTCAAAAGGACACTTCCTTTTATTGAACGAAATTGAAAGAAAGAAAAAAGTTGATTTTGCGAGATAATAACTATTAGTTGAGTTACCGTTTGAAAAATCAACACCCAGCATGCATAGTTAGTTCCAGTGTCAGTCTTGCTTAAACTTTGATCCGGCTACCTTCTAAGTTCTAATAGTGAAATCTGGATTCTGCTAAAAACATTTGTTAATGGATGCAATTGTCTTAGTGACATATCATGTATATCATTTAATTGATAAGTATAACAATATTATATAACTTACTAAAACTAAAAGCTTCAGAATAGCTTCTTTAGATTTTCAAATTCTATACAACTCAGATATCAAGAAATGACCTTCTTAGACTTGGTCATTTCCAATAATCCAACACTTTGCAACACAAGGAGGGAATTATACAGAGAGTTTGACAGAATGTGGATTAATTTAGTCAGGCTACTAAATGAACCTAGAGAAAATTGAGTCGTGGGTACAGGACACTTTACATGTAAGACCGTAACTATACAACCATAAACTCTCTTCTAACATTAACTGATATGGCAGCAAATAATGGTCTGTAGATGAAGTAACTACTGATACAGAATCTGTATCAGATGACTATACCAAAAAGAGGAAAACATTTACTTCCTTTAGTGTCTATTAGGGCTCATCACTTTTTCTATTTGTATAAATTTGCAGCTGAGAGATGGGAGACCCAATCACGAGTGCTGTAGCTGAGCTCATCGTAAAAGACTTGTCAAAACAAGTGAATATTCATTCTCAATATGCTATTCTATTTGAAAGTCAGTTTGAGGAGATGAAGAGAGCTGAATCTCATCCGTTCGTATCTCACTGAAGCAAACAGGATGAAACGAAACAACGAGTCTCTCAAGTCAACCTTATCTAAACTTGATGAACTAATTTATGAAGCAGATAATGTGATCACGGATTGCCAAATTCGTGAAGACTATCTGAGGATGAAAGGGAATCCTTCTTGCTTATTTCCGTCTCCGAGGGAGATTTTTTTCAGATACAACACTCGAAAGAAACTGACAGAACTCAACAAGGAGATAGTGACAATGCATCAGAAGCTTAGGGCCTTTGTTGGTCCAATAACTGAACAATCAAGAAGTGACCATATCAGCAGCAGATGGACCTCACACGTTTTTGATCAAACTTTAATTGTGGAGTTATCAGAAGATACAAGAAAAATCAAAGAATGGATCCTATCTCACAGCGAGTCATTACATCTCGTTGGCATTGTAGGGATGGGTGGTTTGGGTAAAACCACAATTGTGCAAAAGATCTACAATGACAGACAAGTGAATGTGAGATTTCAAAAGAAAGTTTGGGTTTCAGTATCTCAAACTTATGATGATCTTTCCATGATGAAGGGAATTTTGAAACAGCTGAATGCAGATGATAGTGGAACTGATAAAAGAGACTTGCTAAACAGAATTCGTGTAGCGCTTTCACATAAGTCGTACCTGATTGTCATGGATGATGTGTGGAGTTTTGATGATGGATGGTGGGATAGGATCTCAAGTGGATTACCCAAGTTTAAAGAGCACAATAGTTGTATTATAATCACATCAAGAAATGAGGATGTAGTCAAGAGGATGGGAGCCACAGAATCAAGAATTCATCGACCAAGATTGCTTGATGATGAAGAGAGTTGGTCGTTGTTTTGCAAAGTTGCATTTTTGTCAACTAAAGGGAAGTGCAATACTCAATTGGAAGAAGTTGGAAGAGAGATCGTGCGCAAATGCCATGGTCTTCCTCTAGCCATCAAGACCACAGGTGGGATGTTATCATCAAAGCCACAATCACTCGGGGAGTGGACAAGGATATGCGAAAATTTTCGAGAGAAATTGGTATCGGATTGTGTGAGCAATATCTCTGTAATGGCTTCTTTGCAGCTAAGTTATGATGAGCTTCCTTCTCATCTAAAACAGTGCATATTGTGCTTCTCAATCTATCCAGGTGACCATGAAATTGAGGCGGAACACTTGGTTCGTTGGTGGGTAGGGGAAGGATTGGTTCGTGGCGATGACACAGAAACTGCAACATATGTTGCTTTTAATTATTTATCTGAACTGGTAAGTAGGTGCTTGGTTGAAGCTGTCCAAAGAAGTAACTTTGATGGCAGAGTTTACAGTTGCAAGATGCCTGACATGGTTAGGGACATGACAATTCTGGTCGCAGAAGACAAGATGTTTTGTAACTTTGATAGAGGCAGGCTCATAGCCACCGTTAACTCGAGGCACTTGGGGGTCACCAAGGAAACAACTTTCCAGTCCTTGGCTGGGAACTCAAAGCTAAGAGCACTTCTTCTCACTACGACAAATTCCACTGGCTTCAACAGGAAAATTGCTCTAGCTGAAATCAAAACTCTTAGGGTCTTGGATTTGTCATGTGTCAAGCTAGACAATATCTGGTTACTTGATCTATGGCAATGGATCACATCACTGATGCAACTAGCGTATTTAAACCTACGAGATGTTGCGAACCTGGAAGAAATTCCAGGCTCCGTGAGGAAGTTACGTGGCCTCCAAATACTGGTCCTTAGAGAATGCAAGGAACTGAAAAGGCTACCAACATCAATCACAACACTTCCAAGATTGGCAATTCTTGATGTTAGAGGTTGTCCATCTTTTTCATGCTTACCACAAGGTCTCTCTGGTCTTTCTCATCTTAAAGTGGATTCAAGATACCGAGTTCGGCAACAACAGAAGCTTGTCACCTTAGTGAGGTCGTGGCACTGAATCAACTTCGAGTACTGCAATTAGACATAACGGAGGAAAGCAAGATAGAGGAGAAGGAATTGGCTGCATTGAAACAACTTCAACTACTAAGGGTGCTATCAATCAACGTAGGGGACAGTGAAAACAAGGACATCATAAGGAAGCTGGATAACTTGTCACCACCAACACACATTGAAGAATTATATCTAAAGCACTTCCTTGGAGAAACTGCACCAGCATGGCTCAACCCCATATCACTTCCCCAACTGCAGTACCTTTGCATCGAAGATTCAAGAGTGCTTAGTCACATGAGTGAAAACTTCTGGGGAGACAATGAGGGTAACTGGAAAGTCGAAGGACTATGCTTGAAATTCCTGCCAAGGCTCAGTGAAACATGGGAAACATTCCAAAGTGCAATGCCAGCCCTCAAATACTTAGAAGTCAGCCACTGCAATTCGCTGAAAAATTTCCCATGTAACGTTGAGCGTTTAGGATATTGGAGAATGACAGAGGAAGAGCAGGAAAACAAGGAAGAACAAGACGTGATTTCGTGCCACGAAGGCAATGAAGGAGAATTTGATTACATCCACTGAAACTATAGGATTACCAATCTTCAGTTTCAGTACACAATTATGCATTTTTTGTTTTGTTTTTTGTCTTTTTTTTTTTGGTCTGGAAAACTGGTACCACATTATGTGTTAGCACAGTGATGACTTATTAGCTATTATGTATGCTTGTTCTACAAAATATCAGTCCCCTGTTTGTCGAGTCTTTATTCGAATATAATTTTCATTTAATGGACAGGATTATAATTTGTATTGTTTGCTGATTTGTACGAATGTGAACTTATGTTTCCGCTCCCGTCCCAACCTTGGTGAATTAACCTAAACAACCGTCCACCCACCAACACATGTATAATATGTGTATGATCGTGTGTAAATGAATGATTGAATGTATAATCTGTCTAAGGTTGCAGACTTCGTTACAGAAAGTATTTTGGCCTTAATATATATTGGAAGTTCGTTAAGAGCAAAATCAAATAGAAGTTGGTTATTGGACATTGAAATTGAGTATGATAGAATTAGCAAATATGTAACAATGTGTTTTGCTATTCTGCTTGCATATTTACATCCACCAACAATTTTGGAGCTACAAAATTAGCCATAAGAAGCACTCTTTCAACGCACATCTAACAGAAATGCTAATGCTTTACTAGCAAAAACTAAGAAAGCTTATTATCTGAATTAAATGGATAGTTCCTCCAACTCAAAAGGCCGAGATATTCCATGAATGATGAACGTCTCGGACATAAAAATATCCGGTGCTGTTATCTCCACTCTATCTATGACCAAAACACGCGAAAAACTACTCTTAGAAATAGTAACATTCAGACCAGGGGCCAGTGTCTCTAGTGATGATACATCAGGCAAGAAAGCCAATTCCATAAAAGTATACCTCTTCGGCATTATGTGAAGCCTTACAGTTCTTTCAAGCAACGGTGAAGGAGAAGATAAAAATCCCAAATTCGGAGGAGCAAAGATTGTTACAGAACTCAAATTAGCAGAATCTTGAATCACCCCATCAAGAACAGAATGCAACTCAATTGCAAACGAAACGAATCCATTCGAGCTCAGCAATTTAATGATTCTTGGCCAATCAACCAACTTCTTCGTAGTATCATTAGCACTTCCATTCGAAATTTCTTCACAAATTGGTGATTGAATAACATCCCGATGTTCATCCATTCTACGAAAATCCAACGCAGAAAAGACCCCGTTAACTCCCTGAATCGAAAGATTTCCTTCAAGAAACACATCAGGATGAGAAACAATCACATTATTAATCTCAACAACCCTCTGTTTTTCATCAACTTTCGTAATGGCAATCTTTTTTCGAGACAAAAGGGTCGTTACACAAGTACCATAGGACATTTTCATCAGTTCTTGAAACGCGATTTTCGTAGGGGAAGTATGATACTCCAAGAGCTGCTTCATTGCCCAAGAAGGAACAGAGAGGTTAGAAATAGCAGAATCTTGGATCGCAAAAATGGTTGAATGAGGAATGGAAAGGAAAATCTCCGGAGAGATTTGGAGAAGAGTAGCTAAGATATTGAACCCGTGATTTCGAAGAGCTTTAGAAGCGTTGGTGGTGAGTTCGTGTTTGTTGAAATGGTGAGATGAATCTGAGTGATTGTTGTTGGTTGATTTGGAGTGCATTGTGGAGGTTATTGCTGTGTATGCGAGGAGTATGGAGAGGAGTACGAAGAATACAGCGTCGCAACCAGAATTAGCCATTCGTAATTACAGTTGTGTTTTTGTTTTTCTGATTTTGTGTTTTGTGAAGATGAAGATGGAGAAGAAAGTTGGTTGAAGCAGAGAAAAAGAGAGTGGAATTTTCCCTCCTAATTACTACAAATAATGAGACTTACGCGTAACTGCTTATGTCAGTAAGAATAAAGAAATTATTTCTGCATTTTTTTTACTACAAATATTCTTTGATATTTCAAGTATTAAAGTTTATTATATACAATTATAAATACATAAGATCATATATCTAGTGATGGAGCCACATGCAACGAACTGGGAAATCGTTAGAAACTTATAAATATACAGAATAAAATATGTATAAAATTTTATGAGTTCTAAGAGATCTTACGGAAGAGAAAAATTACACACAGGATGTGTTTGAAATGGAGAAATTTTAATTTAATGTTTTATGTTTAATTGGTTAAAATTTTTGATAAAATTTTTTTTTTATTTTCTCATATTTGATTGGTTAGATTTTTTGATAAAACATTCTTCCATGACGAGGAAAATAAGTTTCTTGAACTGAGTAGTAGTTCACATAAAATGATTAATCTTCCAGTGACCCTGCATATACTAAAAGAAAAAAAAAATGATACTGACCAACTTTTGAGGGTCTTTATTGTTCGTTCAATAATAGTACTTCCTATACAGACTTATGACTTGTCCCAATTAAGTACGACTTCATAATGGCATAACAAAAGTTTTCAATATTTTTTTTAAAGATACATGACAATTGATGTTGCAACGTTCCAAAAAATAAATATTTTGCTGAAATTTTTTGACAAGGTCGGTGAGACCTGTGTTGGGATTGCAATTCTTCATCTGCAACGGTAGCAATAAATAAATTAAAAAGCCTCGACATAAATATTGTAAAAACGCGTACATGGATCCATTTTTCTTTTTCCCTCACTATTCACTAGGCGGGCCCCTATTTGTAATAATTTAATTTTAAAAATTTTGTTTATTCACCGATAATAAGATAATCTATAACCACACAAAATACCTAAAGCTTGTTTTAATTATAATTTAATAAGTTCTTCTTTCTTTTAAAATTTCATGCTCGCTTGAATAGATAGAAATAGAATTGAGCGAGTAATCTTTAACACTTAATTGAAATTACACTCAACTTCAGTTTACCATTGTCTTTTTCATGTAAAAGATAAAACAATTTAGTGTACTAAAATTTTCGCTGTGTGCAGAATTTGAAAAAAACTCGATCACAAGAATTCATTGTATATATTTTTACCTTGCATTTGTGTCATCGGCTGTTTCCAAAACTTGAACATGTGACTTCTTGATCGCATATCACTTTCTGGAAAATAAGGGAAAGTTCTTTTCTTTTTTCTAGCAACTTATTTTATGAAAATTGATTGTATTGGTTGTCAAATAAGATTTTAGACCAACTGATCCCACCCAGTTTTGGCAACATTGCTTAGGAAAGGGCGATGAGCCTTTCATGTGTTATTTTCTTCTATGTAATGACTGCTTTAATCTCAAAGTAAGAAAACAACAAACAAAAGGCTTCCATTTTCTTAAATGTTAGTTCCTGGCATTCTTCGAGAACATAGCTCCAATTGGAAATCAAATTTAAAGAGAAAAAATAAAAGGAAATGGAAGAAAAGAACAATTTTCCTTCAAATAAAAA
Source organism: Capsicum annuum (assembly GCF_002878395.1). Taxonomy (NCBI): domain Eukaryota; kingdom Viridiplantae; phylum Streptophyta; class Magnoliopsida; order Solanales; family Solanaceae; genus Capsicum; species Capsicum annuum. Next base: position 195,907,262 of record NC_061117.1, on the reverse strand, counting down.
ACATTAGACAGTCCATTAACTACTTACACTTAAATTAAGGCGCAGTTCGCGGGAATACATGATTATATTCAGTCCAGTATAGTATTAAGTAATTATATATTCTAACTACTCATTTCTAATTCATACAGAGAAATTGACAAATTACTTATTTCTAATTTATACAGAAATTGACTAATTTAGCTCCAAACATCCTCAACCGTAAGTAATTAATTACCATGTTCAACATCCAAAGTTTCTCACACAAAAAATTCCCTATCTGTTTCCTACATCAAGAAATAATATGATAAGTAACTCTTAAGCTAAACTATTCTAAATTGTGCATACTCTTCACTTTCAATGTTGCATTCGTGTTGGATTTTCCAAAAGCACACTAACTCTAGAAAATCCGACGTGTAGCAACATAGAAACTATTCACAATTTTTGTACTCAAAACCACAAAAGTGAAGTGCTTTACTAGTGATCTCCATCTCTTTTTCTGGTGACTCGAATATAACAATAAACAGCAGCAAAAATAGCAGTAACAAGTCCACCAATAATAACACCTCCACCAGCAACTGATTTATCAGAATGATGATGCTTTGTTTCCATACTCTCTGGAGCTTCAACAATTGAAGAGGGTCCTTTTTCAATTTCATTTTCACTTTCCATTAAAGAGTTTTCAGAAAAATCACCTGGTGGATCTTCTATCAATAAGGCTCTATGTACCATCATCAACTTTCTTGGGTATGTTAGTGACGTACTTGTAGTTGGAAATTCCTCTGCCACTGCTTTAATTGCCAAGATTCCTAGGAGCACAAAGTAAGAGAACACAAATCTTGATCGACCCATTGTGTGAAAGTGGCCGAAATATTTGCAATAAGCAAAGAGAATCTTGAATGAGGTTTGAGTGGTGTTGATGATATTACGGGAATATTTTTATTTAGGACGTCCAGAAATATCTGTGTGAGTTGTACTGAACTTGGGTTTGAGTGGTTGTGTATAAATAGAGGGAGAAAAGTTGTGTACAAGTGTGTGAAAACTACTACTGGTATTTTATTTTATTTTTAAAAAGGTAAAGAATAAAAAGTTATTGAAGGTTGAGAGAAGTTTCAGCCTTCCAGGGATGAGAAACACGTTTGGTAGGGGTCAGATTTGTTTTTGTTTGATTCAGTATGCACTTTAAAAGAACCAAAAAAATAGTCAAATTTTATAATCTTAAATTAAAAATATATTTACTTCACTTATCATGTTTAACTTATCATATTTATCGTGACGTATTTTTTAAAAAACAATAATAACGAAAAGAATAATTTTAGCCTATTATAATCACTCATGGTAAGTCTTCTAAATATTGAGAAATAAATAGTATAAGTATAAGAATAAATAAATATAAAATAATAAATTATTTCTTGAATTTTAAATTGGACAGATAAAATTAAATGAATGAGTATATAATATACTCTTTTTCTTAAAGACCCGTTTGGCCATGAAAACATAATTTTCTGAAATTGAAATAGAGTTAGAATTGAAGTTGGAGTTGGACTTGTGTTTGATCATTAATATAAATTAAAGTTGTTTTTGAAATTTTGTGAGATAAGTAAAAGTTAAAAAAAATGAGAATAATTTTTTCTTGTTTTTACTTTTCCAAAATATAATTTCAAATTGTATTTGAAATTATCATAGTCAAACACCGTAATTTTTACTTTTTTCACTAAAGTAAAAATAAATTTAAAAAAAAAATAAAAAAAATACTCCTGTCAAATAACTACTTATTTTATTGTTTGATTTTTATTCAAACAAAATTTAAGATGTAAATATTCATGTGCATGTCATATTGAGATACTGTTGAAAAACAAGTTAACTAATCAATTACCATGACTTCAATAAATTATTCATTGATATTGTATATTTATTTTTAGTAATATAAACAAATCTTACTACTTTCGTTTCAATTTTTTTAATTTAATTTCTCATTTTACTTGTCTTTTTTCTCTAATTAAGAAGAGATAAAAAAAAAATCATGTTTTACCCTTTACATTGATTACTTTTTCTTCAAATTAAAATGTAAGATCATTTAATAGGGATATTATGGTAAACCAGATATGTTATTAATTATTTTTCTTAATCAATGTGTCATCTCAATTTGAAACGGATAATTTGAGATGGAGGAAATATTAAACAGAGCGAGTAAAATAAAATAAGATAAATAAATTACTTTCTTCGTACAGAAATACTTTTCCATTTTAAAATTCGCGTATTCTTTTAAAAACAATAAATAAAAGACTGATTTTATTATATTATTCTTTAAATATTTTATAACAAAAAATAAATAAGTAAAAAATATACGAAAGAGAGTAGGACCCAATAATGCCCAATAAATTAGGAATCCGAAAGTACAGAGAGCTTCGTTGGTAATGTCATTGAAATGGGGGGTTTGTGAAGGTGTAACTACTCACACATAAAATTATGGACGGCGATTGAATGGGCAAGGAGAGTGACATCTGCTTTAATTACTTATCTCCTCCCTGCACTTATATTCATTCGCCATTTTAAAAGTGGATTTTTATTTGGCTATCTGTCAAAAATAAAAGTATTTTGCCGTAAAATTTACCTTTTATAATCATATTTTATATAATTATCATTTATAATCGATATATTCAATTTATGTCCGCTATATTCAGTTTAACAGATAGTATATATTCATATTTTATATAATTATCATCATATAGTATGTTTCTTATCTAACACTACCATTATTTTTTTTTATTTTTTTTGTGTGTGTGTTTTTCTCGTTTTTTCTTCTTCTTTTTTTCCTATTTTTATTTTTTTCTTTTCTTTCTTTTTGTTTTTTTTTCTCTCTTTGATCTCTAACTTTTATTTCTCTTTCTTCTTTTTCTTTTCTTCTTTGATTTTTTTTGTACTTATTTTTTTTATTATTTTTTTTGTTCTATTTTATATTTTTTGTATTTTCGAATAATATGACTAGTCGAGAAGAAGTCATGGATGATAACGTAAATACCACAACTGTTTATCGTATTTATAGTCACATAGCAATTTATATTTTTGTATCTATTGATACAATTATATTTGTATTTATATTTTAAAGTTTGCACTTGTATTTATATTTTATAGTTCGCATTTGTATTTGTATTTAATAGTTCGCACTTGTATTTGTATTTGTTAGTTTGCGCCATCATTTATATTTTATATAATTCACACTTGTATTTTAAAGAACTATTTTGTATTTGTATTTTATAATTGATTGCATATTATATTGAATTATATTTATATTATGATTTTCTTGTGTTTGTATATTTAGACTATACTTGTATTTGTATTTTATTTTCTTCATTACCTTTTTATTTTTAAGAAATTATTTTGTATTTATATTTGTAAGTTAACAACGGGGTGGTGGCGCAGTTGGCTAGCGCGTAGGTCTCATAGCTTAGAACACGGTCTCGGTCCTTTTCTTGAGCCGGAGGTCTATCGAAAACAGTCTCTCTACTTCTTCGGATGTAGTGGTATGGACTGCGTACATTCTATCCTCCTCTGACCCCACTATGTGGGAATATACTGGGTTTGTTATTGTTGTTGTTGTTGTATTTGTAAGTTGATTGCATATTGTATTTAGTCGGAACTATGTACAATTTATCATTTGTATTTGTATACGAACAAGTAAGTGCATTAATTGTATTTTCTTGATTCTAAAATACATAAATATGTAATGTTTCGTTTGATACAAATGTACCATTTTGTATTTGTATATCAAAATTATCATTCATATTTGTAAATAAATAAATATCACTTGATACAAATACAATGAAAAACAAATGAAATAAATGATTTTACAAATACAAATATAATATGTATTTGTATGTATTGTATTGTATAAAAATTTGAGTTGTATTTATTTGTATCAATAAATACAACTCGTATCAATAAATACAAACAAGTATTCATGGAAAGAAAATCAATCGTTCTTTCTCGATAATTAAAAAATTCAAATGATAGTTCACACTTATATTTATATGTTATATATCATATTTGTATTTGTATTTTATAGTTCACACTTGTATTTATATGTTATATATCATATTTGTATTTGTATTTTGTAGTTCGCACTTGTATTTGTATGTTATAGTTCGCATTTGTAATTGTATTTTGTAGTTCGCACTTGTATTTATGTTTGCTAGTTCGCACAAATGAAAAGAAGGAGAAAAATTGGAAAGAAAAAAAACGAAGAAAAAGAAGGAGAAAAAATGAGAGAAAAAGTAGAGTAATAGAAGAAAGAAAAAAAAAAAAAGAAAAAGCAAAAAAATGAATAAAAAGAAAAAGAAAAAAGTGAAAAAATAAAAAATAAAGAGAAAGCAACAAAAAAAGAAAAGAAAAACTGAAGAAAAAAAATTGAAAAGGTAAAAAAAAAAAAAGAAAAGCATAATAGAAAATAGAAAAAGAGAGAAAATACATGAGAAAGACTATAAATTGTAATTAGGAATAATTAATAGGCAACAGAGGGATATAAATTATAATTAATTAAAAATTAGATTTTAAATGGTAATAAAAGCTCAATAGTGACTAATCCGGATAATTTTCTATTTTTATTTTTATTTTTTGCTTTAGGGGTCATTTGATAGAAGAAATGGAACAAGTAAGAATATCCTCTGAGATGGAATATTTTATAAAATTATTTTATTTATTTTTTAATAGGATAATAATATCACCATTTTAATATAAATAATGGGATAAAATAATTTTGAAATTAAGTAATTTCTTCTACCAAATATGGATAAAGTTAATTTTAAATTTTATCTCAAGAATATTTTTCTTATCCCTTTTACCAAACGGCGTCTTAACGTAGCATAATTTTTTGTCATTTTTTATTTTTACTATTTATTATCTACTTTTTTTTAATTCATTTTTACCTATCAACTTTTTTTTATTTTAAGCTCTCTAATAATATTTATTCAGTTTTTAAAATGCTCTATTTATTTTTATTCATTTTACCATTAGTATTAAGTACAATACATCATTTATTGCATTTTTTAAAAATAAAAAAAATTATTTTATTCAAGTAATAAAATTATTTCTCTATTTATTGTTTTTAAGGTATGTGTCAAGTCAAAAATGAACATATATTTATGAATGAAGAGAGCATTTTTTAAAGCATTTTTCATGATCAAAAACTAAAAAATAATTAATAGATTAGTGTGTCAAAATAATCATGTCAATCATTATTTTTTTAATGAACGTTTTAAATTCAATATGACAAGTAAAAATAAATTGTGAGTACTCCCTCTAGTTTAAACTAAGTGAATTTTTGAATTATTTTTCAATGTCCAAAATAAGTGATTTTCATTCTTCAAAAGACATATTGCAAATTTTCTTTGATTTTACCCTTCATTTTACACTTTTTAAGTTATGAGTTTCAAGAATTTTAATTAATTTATTTTAATTTAACTGATATGTTAAGAGTAATTTGATAATATTTAAAAATAAAAAATAAATTACAATTTATTTCTTATTATTTTTTTAAATATATATGTATTGAGGTAAAAATTTACTTATTTTGGAAGAGTATCAGATTAAAACGTTACCATTGAAAAAACAGCTGGAAGAATAATGGAACCAACGGGAAGTATTTAAGAAAATAAAATGCAGTTAATTTCATGCCGCTAACACTCGTAGGTTTTTCTCTTCTTTTAACTTTTATCACCGAATTTGCCGTGACGAAAAATAGCCCCGATTGCATGAGCCTACTCTAAGGGTGCATTTGTCTTTTTCAAGATTCAGACATTTAAATCCGAATGCATATTTGAATAATTAAAATGTTATCTCTAGATTTGAAAACTGAATTATTAAGATTTATTGTTTTTCAACATATGAATGTGCAAAAAATAATTATTTGTATATATAATAAAATAAAAAATATAATTCAAATGAAAAATTAATTATGTATTATAAAAGTATGTAATTTAATACAACAAAATTATTATTTGATTGAGAAAAAACATTTATGTTTGTTAGTGATAATGAAGATGGTTTATAATGGTGGTTGCGGTGACAATAATTGATGTTGGTGATAAATAATGTTGGTGGTGATAGTTGTGATGGTTGGTATTGTAATGACTGTTATGATGGCAGCGATTGATGGTGGTGTTGGTGGTGGTGATGTGATGTTACTTGATGTTAGTAGTTTGAGGTGTTAATTGTGTTGGCTGAAACATGAATGCATGATGGTTGATGATGTGTTGGTGCTAGTTGGAGATGTTGTTTGTTGGGATGATAGAGATGGTTGTTAGTAGAGATAAATTGTAGCGATGGTAGTGGTTGAAGTGGTGGTAAAGGTGACGTTACTAGTGACGATGGTGGTGACGGTCGAAGAATATGTGGAGGTTGTTATGTATTAGTGGTAGTTAGTGGTGGTCCTAATTGTGATAGATGAGTTGGTCGGTAGTAGAGATTGACCGGTAGTGGTTGATGATGGTGGTGTTATCGACGCCGGTGGCGACGGTGAATATAATAGAATAATAGAGATAGTAGGTGCGGTAGCGGTTGACAATAGTAGTTGGTAACGATATTTGTTGTTGATGATGACTGTGATGGTGGAGGTGGTTGGTGGTTGACAATAGTAGCGGTGACAGAGGTGGTTAGTGGTAGTGATTGCTGATTGTGAATAGAGTGGTGAATATTATCATACACCAGAATATCTCTTCAGACCTATTAAGACTTGGTTCTAGATCTGAATGATTAAGACCTATTCAGACATATTAAGAGCTAAAATCTTAATAAAAAACAAATACACTTAATGGTCTGAAGTTTGAACCATTCAGATTCAGACCTCCATTAAGTGCAAACAAATGAGGCCTAAGTAGGGTGATCGTTGCAGTCATTCAAATTGATATTTTAAGAGTTTTAAGTCTTGTGTAGTATCAGCTTAGTAAACTTGATTTGTTATTGTAGGTTATTTAATATTTTACATAAAAATAGAAAAAGAAAAAATTGAATAACTTACAATAACAGATCAGGTTTAACAAAATATTTTGCGCAAAACTTAAATCCTATTTTAATCTCAATTAATTAGAATCGATTATAAGAATTTCTTTATCAAAATCCTTCCATTTTTGAACTCAAGGAATACAAAACAAAAAGTAGCAAGAGTTGAGAGGCTGAGTGAGAGAGTACCTTGAAGCTGTTCATGTTCATATAAAACCGTGTTGGAAATCTTGGAAATTAGAGGAGCCCTGTTGTGTCCAGCTTTGGTAAAGAACTTGGGAGTAATTTATTTTGGTCAACCAGTAGGGGAATTAATTTGTGACAAAATATTGATAGAAAGAGTCCAACAAATTACTCTAGTTTTTAGATTTGACACACTCATTAAAAAAGTCAATAAATAGATATGCATTTTACATATTGATCCTTGTATATTTTTTAAAGTGTAATAATTGCTGCAACAACATTAAAATTTGATAGGTATTACTTCATTCTATGCATTAAGTCTAGAACATTAAATATTTATAGTTAAAATTAGTAATAATCATTAATTTTGATTTTAAGAATCGAGATTATTTATGCATTATTCAATAATTTTAAAAATTATAAATGTATTTAGTATTCTTATTAAGGATAAAAATAAAAAATATATATATAAAATATTTTTATATTAAAACTTAAACAACAAAAGAAATAAATATTTTTAAAAAGAAAGCAATTACTACCAAACGGAGGGAATGAACTTCATGGTTAGGTGACTCAAGGAAGTATACGTCATCCATTTACCTTCTACTCCCTGCATTTTATATTGATTAGTCCATCCTTTTAGAAAACTTTAATTAGATATGTATTAGGAGTATTATGGGAGAGAAGTAATAATTTTTTCTTTTATTTATTTGTGAAAGTGAATAAGTAAATTGAAACGTATATTTTTAGTATAAAGATCAAGTAAAATAAAATGAAGAAGCAATTTATTAGAGCCCGTTAATTTTCAAATGTGCTTTTATCTCACTGATGGTGTTTGTCTAATTTTCGCGTAGGATTGTAGTTTAATTTAGAACTTATTTTATTTTTTCAAAAATATATTTGGTCACTTTAATTGTTTAAAGGCATATTTCAATTATTTCATAAGGTATACACAAACAAATTTAATAGTTTAAAGTAAATTTGAATCTTTTGTTTGTTTACGTCGAATATGTCAATGTCACAGCTAGATACATGTTAGTTGGACAGGCAAACATCTGCCAAAATCGAAGATGCAGGACTTCGTTGAAAATAAACTACTCCATTAAGTAGAAAGAGAATTAACATTTACCCATGAATAAGTACTCCCTTTTTTTTTAGAGTATTAATATTTAATCACTTGCCTATTTCGTCTTTTGTACTACATGCCTATGAAAATATATTTACTATTAAAAAGATATTCTGTCCAAATAATTATCCGTACTTATTTTTTTTTATCTCAATTAATTATAGTACTTTTCCTTTCACCGCGTTAAGTTTCTTTCCTTATTCATTAGAGTAAGAATAAAATTGAGAAAATGTATCTATTATAATGATAAAAATATTTTCGTTAGTTGTTTTTAGTAACAACTATTTATGATCTCAAACCAGCGCAAAATAGTCAATCAGCCAAAAGATATTCTTACATGGTGTGATATTATTCACTTTGATCAAGTCCTCTTACGATTTTTGTTAAAAAACCTTACACCATTAAGAAATTTTGGATCTTATAAGTTATATAACCTCAATCCTTTTACGAAGGTAGGAGGAAGTAGGTACGATTGCTGCCATCAAGAAAGCAGCATGGCTGGGCTCAAGGGAACAAGTAGATATTATTAGCAACCAATAATACAACACAAAAATAATTAATGGCATTGGTATTTTGTGCATGTGGTATGGATTATGCCTAAGAAATGTGGGAACCCCTTCTGATTTGTCTTGCACCAATCACTTACACATCTAAACTTAATATCTCTATCCTGCAATATTAATATTGGACACAAATTCACATCAAATATTAGGGTGAACAAGTAACTCTCTCTACCTTTGCATTATTGGACAACAACACTTGATCTACTGAGCTTGTGAATAGATAGATTTAGGATTTGATAATGTGGTTCAACTGAATCTATTATTTTTAATTTAAATTATGTGTGTATAAACAAAAAATATTTGACGTTTATATATATACATGTAGTAAGATCAAGTCCGGTGATCGAATATAGCTGCTCAATTATCCAAAATTATATGTAGTAAGAAAACTAGTGTGACATTTATATCACTCCACATCAACTTTTATTCCTAGTTGACATGGATATAAATTTGGGGAAATTAAAACACCTGACCTGTAACAATCCAATTTTCTATTTTCAAAATCATTGGCCCCTATTTATTTTATAAATACCTCCTTCATTTTCTCTCCGGAAAAGTCAATTAAAGGCTATAGCTGATTTCTTACTTAAATTCTTTCCTACAAAATTCTCAGTAATTGAGTGAATATTGAACAATCACATTATAAAATTTAATAAACACATCCTCAATATAATCTCATAAGTGGGGTTAGGGAAAGGTGGTGTATACTGTATAATATGCACCTTAGTCCTATCTTGTGAAGTGAGATAGACGATTTCCAATGATATCAACTCAAGTAAAACACATTATGGAATACCTTATTCTAAATGTTGACCTAGCTAGAATTTATTTAAGATTCATCTGAGCAAACTGGTAGGAAAATTGCAAGTTGTTTAATTAAGAACCAGTTGTTTGAAAATACAATAATCTGTCAATTAGCTGGCACCCCAGCTGGGATACAATGGGTAGACGTTTGTTTCCTTTATTTGGTACTCACTCAACTATTTAATTTGTAGACCTCGTAATAGGCATAGTTATTTTCTGTAGAATATTGGAGTCCATAATGTGTTATGTTTAACTAAAATTGTCCCCTTCTTCCAACCTGAATAACGTATAGTGTTAAGGAAGAATAATGAACAGGGTCGACTCAATAAAATACAGATAGTGATCATGCCTAACTCTAGTTTTAAAGAGGATACACGATATCTCAAATATAACTTGTTCTATGTCTATGAGACGATTCCACGTAAAATAACTTTCGGATAATAACTATAGAATTAAATACATATATAAATAAAATAATGTAGTAAAATAGGAGATAACATCTCATATTATTACTAGCCCAACTTAAGATGGTTCATTTAGAAATTCGTCCACTCAACTTTGTTTTATAACTCAAAAAGTCTCTCAGCTTAGGATAGTTCATCGAGTTCACTCAATTGTATTTTATAACTCGAAAGTCACGCAACTTAGGGTAGTTCTCTTAGAAAGTCACTCAAGATTGAGTGATTTTTGGATTATAAAACAAAGTTGAGTGACTTTCTAAGTGAACTATCCTAAGCTGAGTGAATTTCAAATCTAAAACATAGTAGCAAACTTAGTCTTATGATATCTCATCTTATCCTATTCAACATGGTATTGTTTTATACCACCTTCCATATGGTATAAATTAGTTCAGGAATTATAATTTCAAGACTATAATTTCAAGATAATTTAATCTACGTAGCAAACGATCCCTTCAGTTATAAAACAAAGTTAAATGATCAATATGAGATATTATTTCATAAAAATAGGAGAGGTGAAAAATAGAGGATAGACTAAAACTCGAGCACTTGAATAATTTTCCATCACTAATGACGCATTGTCAGAGGCGAACCCAGGATTTGAAGATAGGGGGTGCACCATTATCTTTAACATAGTCATGCCGATTATCAACTACATAATTTGACATACGAATCTTTTAAACTTAAAAATTATAAAAAAAATTATGAGCAAAGTATAAACTTCAAAATGATCAAATGATACTAATTTAGTACTAATACAACAAAAGTAGACCATCCTTTCATACTAGACATCGGCGCATTTTCATATTCTGAAAATGATCAATGATTGCATCATTGCTTGCATTTACAAATATATCCTTCTCAATATAGCAAACTAAACAATCACTTAAAAATGCATACTACTACGCAATTCATTCTTGATATGCTTCATAGATGAAAAAGCTCTCTATAATTGCAGTAGTGACTGATAAAATCAACGTCAACTTCACAAGTAAGTACACAAGAAAATAAGTCTCCACAAGATTTGCATTAACCAATGCTTCTGCCAAATCACCAATTCCTGTCAAATTAGAGAATATAGGATCACCACGTCGCATGTGTATAATAAAAGTATCAAGTTGGTAACTAAACTCTCGAAACTTTGATTCACCAAACTCATCCGGATAATGCTTGGCCAATATCATTATTTTTTTCTTATCAAAATTAGCAAACGCATTAGCTGGATTCTAGCTTGCCATACCAAGGAGCAAGTTACCACTGACAACATCAAAACGATTATCAAGCTATTGAAGTTGCAAGTCAATTATAGCATAAAAGAGCTCAACACGTAAGTGATGTGAGTAAATAACACTAGAAGGACTACGCTTTGACTTTTCAGGAAGATAAAAATCATCCATCTTAGGCATCAAGATTTCATGTTTATCAAAAAATACATGAACTTCATTCATTAGGGAATCCCATCCATCATCTCTCAACAATTGTAATCTTTTCAGAGTAATGTCAAGAAATGTCATGGCATTGACAATATCTTGCTCCTTCCTTTGTAATGATGTACTTAGATCATTGGACATCACCAATATCTTCAACATCAAGTGAAGTAAGAAAGCAAATTCAAATTCATTGACCATAGTAAAAAAAAGCCTCGGCTTATGATCTATCATTTGAATTTGAGCCTCCACATTTAATCGCATCAAGCACATGAAAATAAAACAAAAAAGTTATCCAATGTTCTAAAATGTGAACTCCAACGAATGTCACCTAGCCTTTGAAGTCCTCGTTCTTGATTTAATTCTTTTCCACTTTGAACTTCACCACTTTCTAGGAATTGCTCCAACATCTCTGCTTGATGGTCTCAAAGTTGGTCTCTGCGCTTAAAGGATGCTCCTACCACATTCAACACATTAGTAATAATAGAAAAAAAGTCATCTACGAGCAAATAGTTTTTGGCAACGGCTACAAGTGCCAATTGCAATTGGTGAGCAAAACAATGAATGCAATATGCCGATGGAGTTTCATGCAAAATCAAAGCTTTAAGACCATTTATTTCTCCCTGCATGTTACTAGCCCCATCATAGCCTTGTCCTCGTATTTTAGATGCACTTAAAGAGTGTCTCATAAGCAAAGAACATATTATTTCCTTCAACGTTTTTGCTGATGTATCACCAACACGAACAATAGCAATAACTCGCTCATTCACTTTACCTTTTTTGTTAACATAACTCAATGCAACGATCATTTGTTCATGGTGTGATATGTCTATGGATTCATCAACTAAAATCCCAAGAAAATCTCCATCCAAGTCATCAATTATAGATTTCACGGTTTCTTGAGCACAAGCACTCACGATATCCTTTTGAATTTTTGAAGAAGTCATCATAGTATTTTTTTGAAGCATGTTTTAAAATAACATTATTCAAATCGGGAAGCATTTTTCCTAGCCATTCCAAAAAACCTAGAAAAAGGCCTTTATTTTGGAAAGATTCACTTTCATCGTGACCTCAAAAACACAATTCAAATATCAAGAGGAACCTTGCAACATTAGTTGAAGCCTCTAAACTAGTACGATGCACACTTCTTATTTTTTCAGATTGCTTGTTCAAAGCAACTTGAATTGATTGAGGTTGATTCTCAAAATCTAGCATCTTACTGAATTCATCTTCTATGGAAGCTATTTACTTCACCAACATGTAATTGAAATCGCTCCAAACTATGATTCGAAGCCTTAAAGCCGATTTTTGTGAAAAAATCACCTACATTGCCCTTTACAGTCATTTTTGAATAAATAGCAACACAAACAAAACACATCTTTCTTCACGCTATACTCCATCCATCTAGAATATGAACCCTCATACCACGTCGAATTAAATTGATGCATCTTTGGTTCAATTCTAGTTTGAGAAAATTGAGAAAGAATCGATTGACAAGGCCCTTGTTGAATATAGTGCTTTCTGACTTGATCTTGTATTATAAAGTCATATTCATGAATTGATTTTCTTTTTTCAGGATCGAATTTAAGTGAATTCACATCAAACTTTTCTACAAGACAATGAGAATTGTCTTTAAAACTAGAGCTTGGTTGAGGAGAATAATATCTATCCGTTTCAATTCACAAGAATCAATAACAAATTCCTACAAAACAAAAAATTCATTGAGAATATAAATAAAATTAATTATTTATTCTTAATCAAAGTCCATGAACTTAAATAGAAGCAAGAAAAAAAATATAAATAAATTTTACACACTAACTTTCAAGCAACAAATAGATATTAAAAGTATTTATCATTTAACATAACCCAAACTTAAATAAAAAAATAAAAAAACTAAAGGAAGAGATGTATACATGTTAGCATCAAATGGAACAATTGAAATTGCTCCTTGTTACCTTGTTTGGCTTCTGGGGGAATTTGAAAAATATCGAATAAGGCTTGAAATTTGGGGAAAACTATGGGGCTTGGGATTGGGGAATATCTATTATCTAAATATATTAATTAAGGGTAGTGTGGGGCCAACTGAGGTGGCTGCATGGCTGGTGGCAATTAAATGTTAAGTAAATGAAAAAAAACGGCATCCATCAGGAATCGAACCTGCAATGTCGGGACCCGATAGATGCCAACATTTGAGTTTCGAACCAGTGCACCGAGACATGTTTGTTATTGAGGGTGCACAATTAAATCTATTAACACTTTAGTAGGATATTTATACATATATATACAATTTTTTAAAAAAAGTTACCAGGTGCACGCGCACTCTTGCGGAACCACGTGGGTCCGCCCTCTGCGTGTTGTTCATAAGTTATTTTTTCCATAACAATTACATGTACTCTGAGGAACGTGTGACGTTAAGTTATTTTTTCCTTAACAATTACATGTACTCTGGGGAATGTGTGACGTAGTTGATAAATTATTTTTTTCGTAATAATTACAATTACTCTGAGGAACATGCGGTGTAATGATGCTTTATTATATTCCTATCTTTTTGGAATAGAGAAGTTGTTTCAAAGTAAAATAGTAAGGATATTCGAAGTAAACAGACACCAATATAGTAATAAAATCAACGAAAAAATAATACTAACATAATATCAATAATATTGATAAAGGTGTTGGATTCGAAATGGAGAGGGCGTCATGCAGAAGTTTTTAATTTGCAAATCATAAGACGATAAATCAGACGATAAAGAAAAACATACTACTAAAAGGCATATTATTGATATGGTTTGGACAAACGGCCTACATATTAAAAATAAAATTGAAAAACCTAAAACCTATTGAGAGAAATCTATCCCTAAACAAAAATTCTTTAATATTGTGGATGCTATTGTGTTATTGTATGAGAAGAGAGTCCTTTATTTATAAGTTTCAAAACCTTTCCTCCAAATATGAAAAAGTATTATATTTTCCTTACCGAAAAAGTAAAAGTATTTTTGGTTACTTTTATTTTTCTTATAAGAAAAAGTAAAACTTATTTTTTGCTAAGAAAATCATGACAAAAACCCTAACAAAGGGAACAAATAGTTTTTTTCTTTTTGCTGAAAAGAGATTGTTTATTTGACCGAAATATAAAGATTATTACGGAGATGAAAATGTTCGGGTAGTACCCAAACTTTGAGTCTTTCAGGAGTTCTTGCAAAATAAAAAGTTAGGAGGGGGATTAAAAGTTATTGATCTATTCTCCATGCACTGCAGATGAAACTTTCCAAATGATGTCTACTTGTTCGCCACAGTATTTGCCTCCTGTAGATGTGACGTATTTCAGGTTCATTCAACAGCTTAATATGATGGATCTACAATCAGAAATCATATGTGAGAAAACTTTATTTTTGGAGTTTAATATGTGAATAAGTACCCATGAGTCCGTTTCCATAAAAATAGGGGTCAAATTCTTATCAAGAGCCAAGCGCAACCCATGATACATTGCTAAAACTTTCATGTGTAGAGCTGATTTGTCCATGTGTGAGAAAACAATTCCAGCTATCCATTCACCATGGTGATTTCTGATAATTCCTCCTCCGCCATAATTTTTTGAATGATCATATGCGCCATCAATATTAAGTTTATAATATCCTTCCGGAGGAGTGTTTCAATTAATATTTATAGTGAAAG
Source organism: Capsicum annuum (assembly GCF_002878395.1). Lineage (NCBI taxonomy): Eukaryota > Viridiplantae > Streptophyta > Magnoliopsida > Solanales > Solanaceae > Capsicum > Capsicum annuum. Next base: position 195,892,057 of record NC_061117.1, on the reverse strand, counting down.
TGTTACGATGATTATTTGAAATTCCTTTAGGGTGTCCTAAATGGTAGTATTCAATAACTTGAATTTCTATTTATTCGTCTGTTAATTGATTGGACGCATTCTTAAAGAGGTAATCATTTTTATTCTTCCAAATGGACCAAAGTATGAAGGGTGTTAAAACAGAGAATGGTATAGAGATATTGCCACGCAGTATGATGATATTGTTTGATAGACAGAAATTTTAGATATCTCTTAATAAGCTATTTTTGAAGGGAGAGAAATTATAATGGGTCCAAATTTTAAAAGCTTTTGGACATGTTAGCAAAGCATGAGTTAGAGATTCCGTTTCAATTGACCAGAATCAATGGCCTTGGCGGCCGCTGGCCAGCCTCCGGTGACGGAGACTGGTCAAGTTGATAAAACAATAACAAAATCCACTTTTGCAAACTTTCTACAATTAGATACCATTCCTAACATGCAGCTTCCACTGAAAGTAATACCTTATTTGCATGGAGAACCACGTATTATTTGGGAAGAAGGGGAGGTTAATCAAATAATTATTAACGAAGATCTAAAGTATGCATTAATTGGCAAATTCTCCTATGGCTGGCCTAATATACAAGATCTACGACGCTTAATCCCAAAGCAATGTGAGTTGAAGGAAGAAGTCAATATTGTTCTATTGAGTAATCAACATGTGTTAATAAGAGCAACGAAGATTGAGGATTATGTACACCTCTTATCCAAACCTTAATTCTATATTACAAAGAATTATTGGTCATATCCGATGCGAACCTTGAAATGGGATCCAATGTTCAACCCTGAGGAAGAAACCACTACTGCAGTGGCATGGATATCATTTCCATCCCTACACTGAATTTTTTTGCAAGAAAAACAGTCTTCTGTCTGGCAGCTGCTATTGAGAAGCCTTTCCAGGTAGATCTAGCTACACAGAACAAGATTAGACCAAGTTACACAAGAGTGAAGGTGGAAGTTGATCTGCTAGGAGAATTTCCCAAAAGAATTAATATTGGGATGAAAAAAAAGACATGAGAAGTTGTAGAGAAGTGGATTCATATCAAATATGATTATGTGCCTAAGTAATGTAAGGAATGCAAACTACAAGGACGTAATGAGAACGAATATTTTGTCATTCGTCCTGAATTATATCCAAAGGAGGACAAGGAGGAAGGGGAAGAACAAGATACTATGAAATCACAGAAGGATTATAGAAGAATAAGAAAAAGATGGCAGACAACAGTAAAGGCAAAGACACAAAAACACAAGAACTTCATAAACAAAAGAGAAAATAAGTGAAAAGAAGATGGAACAATGGAAGGAGGCAAGAAAGAAGATAAAACCAGAAAGAAAACACTTAGAAAGAGGTGGATGTTTCAGTAAATAATAAATTTGATGCTTTGAAGGAGAAAGATGTTGATGATGACAAAGAGCTATCAACAGACCAGAATGATCAAAAAAATGACAAATGACTTAACACTCAGGCAGAACAAGGCACTACCAATGAGGATGGTGAAAAAGGACAGATACAAGAAGAGTCACAAAGCTCGGTTAGAGATCAGGAAAAAGACAATGTTAAATAAGGAATAGGTGATTCGGCTAGAATTCAAGATGAAGAAGAGAATGCTGATGTGGATTGTAAAGATCATGATATAGAGGTGGAAGGCAATGAATTGCAGATCATAGCAGAGTTTGAAACTGAGGTTCCTAAAATTTATAGTCTAACACAGAAGGAGAACAACAGAAACAAGATCATGAAGAAGATGCAGATATGGATGATAACATTGACCAAATAGGGAGGGATGAAGATTTATCTCCAAGACAAATTAGTCAGTTGAAAGGGAAGAACAGAAAAAATTACAAGAAAACTGATAACAAGTCACAAATCAATACAAGGAGTAAGTCGGGTCTCATAAAACTCAAAGTTCATTTGAGAAATTAATAGATCTTCATAAAAAACACCATTATTCTTACATTGTATTATTTGAACCTTTTCAAAGTCCATCAGAGTTGGATTACAGAATAAGGCTAGGGCTTACACATGCTAAAGTAAATTGTTCTGATAAAATTTAGATCTTCTGCGATGATGATTGTGAAGAAAGTGGTACCACAAATTCTACACAACATTTAACAATGGAGTATAAGCTTAGAGGAGCAACTAATTCTTTTAAAGTAATTGCAGTGTATGCGAGATGCAGTCACTTAGAGAGATTAGAGCTGTGGGAAGATTTGGAGCAAGTTGCCTGTAATACTAGTATTTCATGGCTTGTTGGGAGTGATTTTAATGTTATTTTGGATGATTCTGAAAAACTTGGAGGTCTCCCAGTGACACAACAGGAGATTCTTGATTTTGCTCAATGTATGAATAATTGTGCATTGAACGAATTAAGATTTACAGGCAGCAGATTCACTTGGTGGAATGAAAGAATTCAAGAGGATTGCATTTTTAAGAGGCTAGACAGGGTGTTTGGTAATTATGAACTTTTCCAGGCTATGCCTAATTGTGAAGTGAATCATCTTATCAGGAAAGGTTCTGATCATGCACCACTTCATGTCATTGAAATTACTGTACAGGTACATGTTAAAAAATCTTTTAGGTTCTTGAACTTGTGGACCACGCATAAAGATTTTCATGGAATAGTGCAACAAATTGGAGTGAAAATTTTCAAGGGTCACCTTTTCAAATAGTGCATGAGAAATTGAAAATGATGAAATTAGTACTTGTTGTCTGGAGTAGGGAGATTTTTGGGGATATTTTCCAAAAGGTAGCAACTTTGGAGGATGTAATAAAAGCAAAGGAAACACAGTTTGAGATACAACCAACTGCAGAAAATAGAGAGGAGTTGAGTAAAGCAGAGGCAGATTTAAACAGATTGAGGAAAATAGAGGAAGAGTTTTGGAAACAAAAGGCAGGGATGAAGTGATTTACTGATGGAGACAAAAATACTAAATTCTTTCATTCTTATGTGAAAGGTAGAAGAAGAAGACTGCAAGTTACAAAAATCCAAACAAGACAGGGGGATGTTATCACATCACCACAGAAAATTGGGGATGAGGCAGTGCAGGTCTACATGAAGCAATTTAAAAAGAACCAAGTGCCTAATAATTATGAGATGCTAGGGTGTATTAACAAAAGTATTACTGAGGAGCAAAACAATAGAATGGAAAGCTTGCCAAACTTAGAGGAAGTCAAGAAGGTTGTTTTTTCTTTAAATGGGGAAAGTGCAGGGGGACCAGATGGTTTTTCAGGTTATTTTTTTTCAGTCTTGCTGGAATATAGTTGTGGGGGTGTGGTGGTGGTGGTGGTGGGGGGGGGGGGGGAATATTACAAATATGGTTAAGGCATTCTTTTGTAAAAGTGATTTACCAAGGTACATCACTCACACTAATCTTGTTCTGATTCCAAAGAAAGAAGTAGTGAGTACTTTTGGTGATCTCAGACCTATCAGTCTTAGCACTTTTGTTAATAAAATCATATTCAAATTGATTTATATGAGATTGTGGAGGTGCTTCATAATATTATTTCTAGTAATCAGGCTGATTTTGTTAAGGGGAGAAGCATAATGGAAAATGTTTTGCTATCTCAAGAGATTATTAGAGATATAAATAGAAGGAATAAACTACTCAAGTGATTGTAAAGTTGGATATGACAAAGGCTTATGATAGAGTTTCTTGGAAGTGCTTGGTGGAGATATTGAGAAAATTTGGTTTTCTGAAAGGATAATTGACATGGTAGTCAAACTGATTAGTAATAATTGGTATTCAATGCTTTTGAATGACCACTCTTATGGTTTCTTCAGTCCTTAAGAGGGTTAAAGCAAGGGGATCCTCTATCACCTACCTTGTTTATTATTTTAGCTGAAGTGTTAGCAAGAAGTCTAAATGGCTTGTTTGAGGATCCAGATTTTAGAGGATATGGAATGCCTAAGTGGAGTCCTGATATTAACCATTTATCATATGTAGATGACACTATTCTTTTTTGCTCTGGACATGCAGCATCAATAAAGAAAATGATGATAGTTTCGAGAAGATATGAATTTACCTCGGGTCAAATAATTAATCTTGATAAAAGCTTCTTTTATTTGCATGATAAGACTCCAATAAAGGTGGCCAACAATATAAAGAGAATAACTAAGATAAACCAAGGTAAGTTTCCTTTCACTTACTTGGGTTCTCCTATTTTCTAAGGTAGAAAGAATAAACCACATTATGAGGAGTTGATGAAGAGGTTAAATTCTTGGCAAAATAGACTTCTGTCTTATGGGGGAAGGTACACTTTTATTGCACATGTGTTGCAATCTATGCCCGTATATATTTTATCTGCTATGAACCCTCCTGTGAGTGCAATTAATCAACTACACAAGATATTTGCCAAGTTTTTTTTTGGGGTAATGCTACTGGATCAAAAAATAAGCATTGGTGTCTTGGGATCTAATGCGTTATCCAAAAAATGAGGGTGGTTTGGGTTTTAGATCTTTACATGATACGTCCAAGGCACTTTTTGCAAAACTGTGGTGGAATTTTATAACTTCCACATCTTCTATGTGGAGTTCATTTATGAGGAATAAATACTGCAAAAAATTTCATCCTTTACTGAATAAAGAAATTAGAGCATTACATGTTTGGAGGAAAATGATTGCTATAAGAGAAGAGGTTGATCATCTCATTTGGTGGCAGGTTACAGTTGGGAACTCAAGTTTTTGGTATGATAATTGGACCAAACAGGGTGCTTTATATTATGTGGAAGGAGAGACTTTTCAAAATGAAAACATAGAGGTGAAGATCTTTATCGAAAGAGATGGTGGAGCTAATTCTTTAGACAGTAAAGCCTAAGGTTGAATGGCATCATAATGATAGACCATGGTGGATGGAAAATACAAATGGTCAATTTTCGATGAAATCTTCCTGGGAGGTAACTCAGAAGAAAAAAAAGAAAAGAAGAGATTTTGATTATATTTGGAATAAAGGTCTACCTTTTTGAATATAATTTCTTCTTATGGAGAGTGTGGCTCAAAAGGATCCCTACAGATGATAATTTGAGGAGAATGAGGATTCATTTGGTGTCAAGATGCTGGTGTTGTGAGGACAAAAAGGAGGAAACTATGTCACATGTTTTACTAACAGCTCCCATAACTTTAAAGCTATGGAGGTAGTTTGTTCATTGCAGGGATCAGGATGGACAATGTACAACTTCAACAGATGATTGTGTCATGGTGGACAAAGGAATCAACACTAAAACTCAACAGCATCTGTAAAGCGATACCAGCCATAATCATGTGGACCTTATGGAAAAGGAGAAATTCTTTTAAACATGGAGGGTTCATTTCTTTTAAGGGGATAGTAATATAGATACAAGGAGTGATAAAGAAACTGATCAAGAATCTTTATCCTTGGATAAAACTGCAGAACTGGACATGGCCAGAGGTGGTGGACACTATGAGCACATACAAACCACAACTTCATTATCATCAAGTGGTATGGAAAAAGCATGAGCATTTATAACTAAAATGCAATACAGATGGAGTATGTAGAGGGAATCCGGGGATGAGCTCATATGATTTTTTCATAAGAGATGAAAGAGGGGATCTGGTATATGCAAGAGCTAAGGGATTAGGACTTGGGACAAATACAGAAGCCGAATCCACTGATATTAAGGAAGCCTTAGAATACTGTCATGAGAAACTTTATACAAAGTTCATCATAGAGACAGATTCTCTAAGTCTTAAGCACATGATTCTAAAGCAATGGAAAATTCCTTGGGAACTGGTTGGTGTCATTGAGGAGATTAGGATTCTACTTTAGCAATTACAAGCTACTATTACTCATATATTTAGAGAAGGCAACTCAGTGCCCGACTCTTTGGCAAATGTAGTGATAGAGACACAAGACATGCAAGAATACCACTCATACCAACAGGTAACAGTGAAAACAAGGCGGCTTCTAAACATTGACAAGGATCAAATTCCACATATCAGGATCAGGACAAGGAAAATAGTTCAGTAATAATCAATATAGTAAGTAGTATGCATATGTACAAATCTAACAGAGTGCAACAGGTAGCAGCAGCAACAAAGGAAATTAAAGAGCATAGAAAAGAGGGTTTAACAGTATGCCTGGAAGATCACCAAAAGGGAGGGATAGGGAGACGGTCCATCATCTGGAAAGCTGGTCTTTTGCAGACCCAAGACTACCTGACGAAAAACGGGAGGAAGATTTTACTTTTGAAAACACAAAGAAGATCTTACAAAGGCAACATTTCTCACCTGAGAAGAGTGAAGCTGATATTAAGAATTCAACTAAGATCCACCATGGATTTAGCTTGAACACCACCCAAAGAAGAAGGGAACGGAGCTTCGAGTTCCAATGGCAGCAATCAGTGAGCACTCTTGAAGAAGACAATGTCAAGGGAAAGTGGAAAATAAAGTGTATAGTTGTCTTTAAACTTATCTATATCAATCAAAAGGGAGTCTTTTCAGCTCCCTTGTCTTGTGGACCGGGTCTTGGATCCGATGGTGTGTAAGTTTGGGCATTTGGGCCCTTTTTAATAAAAAGGCCTTAACAGGCCACCAATTTTTTTTTTTTTTTAAATCAAATTAATTAATCTCTTAATTTAATCTGAAGTACTGATGATAACATAATAGAAAACTTATAGATCTTTTTCCAAAACTGGAAACAACCTATCATTAAGCACAATTCAAATGGTCGGTGTTGACACCGAATTACCGTAGGAAACCAAAATTTAAATAAATATTTCAACATTCTACAAAATTTAAATAAATATTTCAACATTTCAAATGGTCAGTGTCTGGATGGATAAATCCTGATTGATTTATTCGAGGTAAAATAACGAATTCCTGTCTTTTTAAAAAAATATATATATATAGTTAGATGTGCAGTATTTGAATTCTGTCTTACGTTAATATAGTAAAATTATTGTTTATGTCATTAGTATTATATAAATAGATCTTTTTAAAGAAAGTCATTGTCATTGGAAAAAAGCATAAATATCTTCTGAATTTGTCACTATAATTTACTTTAGCACTCTAACTTTATCGATAATTATTTATCTCTCTAAATAACTTTTGTGTGAATTATATACCACCGTAAAAATATAATTCCACCCTCACAATGAAGAGTGTAATACACTCGTTCCAAATCAGCGCCACGTCGTTATCATGTCGAAGCCACAAAAAGAATTTAAAAAATAATTATATATATATATATATGTGTGTGTGTGTGTGTATAGAGAGAGAGATGGAGAAGCCCGTTCAAGCACGAGTCCAACATAAGCGTGAACTTTATCATTTTTGTCACTGAAAGAAAAACGCTCCATAATAACATGTAATTATTTTATAGAAACATAACTAATTTTCATTTATTAGCTATTTACATACAAAAACTATTCACATGCAGGTTTGGCACGTTAAACTGTGATTGTTACATCAAAACACAAAAACTTTGTTCATGCAACAAACTATATGATGTTGGTATAGGAAAGCAAAATTCATCTGTACATGCTATACCATGTGATGAAGCTGGTAGAGGCAACCAAAATATAGTTATGCATGCGCCACCACCTAAGTGAGTAGTCGCCACCTGTAACAGAAATCTAAGAAAATTACGAAGCTGCAATAAATGGGAGCAAAATCATTGTAGCACCTGAATGCGTTGAGTCCATAGATGTAATAAAGGGGAGCATGAACATTATATTTACCTGTTCAGATTGAGATGTTGCGAATGTCGAAAATAAAATGTCATTTTTCTGCAACTATACATATTTAAAAAAAAATTCACTTGAGCAGAATACTTCAAAGTAGTTGTTGAAATTTCTTATAATCTATATGTTAGAGCTGTTGAGATGTGAAATGTTGTCGAGACAATCAACTTACATGAATAGGTGTGACGACTACAATATTAACTGAGTTCAGTTAAAGGGGACGTAGACTACAGTAGCAAATTCAATTTTGAAAGTATGGTTACCTTTAATCTTTTTTCCTGGAGTGGGTGATTCAATTTTCTGCCTTTTACTTGCCTCCTCGGGGTCCGTGGATAATGGTGATGTTGGAAAAATTGGAGTTTTTGCTTCAGCTTAGGACGTGATAGCTATCCTACCAGGTTTTGATTGGAAAATCTGAAGACTGCTTTTGTAGCTGGAGCTTAAATAGTTTATGAGCAAGCTGATGATTTATACAAGTAATAGACAACGGTTGTTGCTAAGTTAAAAAGGAAAAAGAGAGCATATTAAGTAGAAGTCCGCCTAATGTAGAATTTTTATTTACTGATAGAACGAAATTCTTAGAAAATGAGTTTTCCCTGCTGTTAGTTGTATGTATTTGTGTACCTGGACAACAACACTTTCATATATTTGCTCGACAGTTAAGGACAACATTCTTTCACCCAGCATTTCTGAGATTATTACCGTAATTGTACCACTGGAATCCATGATGCCAAGCTCGAAGTGGCACCTGTGATTTAAAGCATAACTGAAATGCGTAGCAGGTTATAAAACAAGAAGATAAAACGTAGCAGTAGCGAACTTTCAGCTGTGTAGACACAATGACATAGCAAATTTACTTGACCAAAAGAGAATGTGCACATATCCTACATCCACTTCTGAAAAGTGATTGTTCTTTTTATGCGTGTAGAAATAATATACTGAAATGTAGAAACCTTTTCTCAAATAAGGACTTATTGATATGAAGTTGAATGTGGATTTAGCATTTGAAATCTTTATCAATCACATGTTCTGTACTTCTGTGATACGTCTTTTATTTGGCACTCATTGTCTACTTACTTCTCTATCCTATCTCAATCTCAGTCGCGAGTTTCAGCCTTGAAGGACCAATTAGCAACGCAGATTGGTGTAACTGTTGAGCAACAAAGACTAATTTTTAGGGGCAAGGTCTTGAAGGATAATCACCTTCTTTCTCAATATCGTATCCTATCAGCGAAATTCAAGTTTCCCCTTTATACATATAAGCACTTTGTCTCTGCAACTCGAGCAGTCTTCGGTGAAATTTTTTTCTCCTTTTTAAACTTTTTGGACAGGGTTATCTGTAAGTTGTTTGTATATGTGCATTTAGATTCTTACATCTTTCTTAGGTGATTTCTAGGATTTTACCATTTCACATATGCTTGTCCAGCCTGTTCTGTTTCATAACTCATCACTAATTGTTAAATGCTTTAAAATTGTTCAAACTGGGGCATAGTTTGAAACTTACTGGATAATGAACTGTCTCTCTACTCTGAGCTTAAATATCAGGCTTATTGTATGTTGTAAAGCTATGAGATGCGGCTAATTTAGGAAGCAAGAGTAGGAATAAATCTGATAGAAAATTAGGTCTCTGTTTGGTTGGAATATTAATCTCAAGAGGGTAATTCTAGTTGACATTTGGTACTGCCATAATTCTAGATACCTTGAGATATCTTCACCGATCATTTCCCTTTGTCATCTAGAAGGGTGTCCATGTTGGTAACAAAGCTTTGTGACTTGTTTTCATCTAACAAATTGATTGATCTCTCACCTCTTAAGTCCTATCATGTCTATGATTAATTTAAGAGAGTTATTTTGACCAGCCTATTAGTTGAAACTCCAATGTTTTGTTTACATAAATTTAACAAATTTACATGATTAGATAATAGTTTTGCCAAAAATAGAGCCTCTTTCATCAACGAGTTTTTGGTTTCTTGCCGAACCTTAACTCTTTCCAAATGTGGACTAAAAGTTACCTATATCTGAATTTTTGCCATATAAAAACCTAAAACTCTTCATTGCTTCACTTTACATTTTATTCATCCGTTCGTCAAGTTGTGATTTAGGTTTGTTTCTCTTTTTTCTCTTTTTTTATGGAATTATATTATAGTTAATTACTTTATGGAGTTAAAGTTTTTAATAAGTTGTCTCCACTTTTTCATTCTTTTGTATGCTCACATTTTATGTGAAGAGAATTTTCAGACAAGCTACTGTGACTAGTGACTAAGAAATTGAACTATTGGGTATCCACATAATATTACTTTAAGAGATACTAGTTTAGACGTCTTAGTAATTTGCCAACTTAATTTTAATCGAAACTACTCTATGACCATTTTTTTTTTTATCTTTTTAGTAAAATCATTTAATTTTTTTCTTCAATCACATTATAATTGTAAAAAACCAAGAAAACCGAAAAACCGAGAAAATCGAAAAAAATCGACTAAAACCGAAATTAAAAAATCGATTGTATATTGGTTTGATTTGATTTATAGATTTAGAAAACCGACATTATTGATTTGGTTATATTTTAATGAAAAATCGAACCAACCCGATCTATGCACACCCCTAGCGACCTCTATTAAAATTTAAATTTGAAACTTGATTCTACTCATCAGGGGTAGACATACTCAACTAATATTCCATATAAGGCTCTCCATGTTGCTATAAGTATCACCTAAATAGTGCACTACTAACACGTGAAATAATCTCAAAATTTAGAGGTGAAATAAGTTCTAAATAATGTTTTATTCTCTGCAAATAAAGACCTGGAATATGTATAAATCACGCATATACTCTATTCTATCCAAAATAAAACTTTTGCTAATTGCTCTAAAGTTTCATGTTTTAAATAATGTATTTAGGTACTAAAAATTTTGTGACCTAATGATTAATAAAGAAGAATTCCACCGTTAACCACAACTCACTAGTTTGAAAGATATAGTAACTGCAGATAATAGAAACAGAAATGCTAAACGACCATATGGTCAAACAGAAGCAGAATCTCAAATGGGCAAAGTTACACATAAAAATCATTCTTTTTTACTTTCATAGAAATACTGATTTATAATTTGAAGAGGTTTGACTATATATCAGGAGCATGGAAAGTTGCGCTATTTCCAAAATCAAATGATATTTAAGAGAATATCGTAATACTCATGTTGAATGTACAAATAGAGACAGATCCACCTTTTGTAAAATTTTCATTTCAGAAAATTCAAACCAATCGTTTATGAGGACAAAGCTATTGGCAGCTCATGAAATATCTATTATATATTCAAAATTTTAACCATGCATAAACAATGTAATTTTCAACGAGAGAAAGTTCAACTAATTGCATAACAGCCCCTAGTATCATCACAAGTTGGAATACAAGTAATAATAAACCATACCAACTAATAACATTACGTAGTTAGTGGTTAATATGTCCAAACAAAAACCTTTAACTGGAACAATTTCCCCAACCTGGCGTCCCTTTATCCTAATTAGGAGCTACCACAAGCACCCTCTTAAATGTATCAGGACAATCCCAATTATGGGGATATATCAAATGTACCAGCAACATTTGTGATGATCCCCACTAAGGTGCAAACAACATACAATCAGGTTGTAATACCCCATAATTGCTAGTACATGTGCAACTAAGTTGACATCAATCAAATCACTTGAACTTATAAATTTGAGGACAAGGAAAGCCTATAGCACAAAGACCATTAGTTCACAAGAATGTTATTATACATAAATAAATGAGGCCTAGACAAAGAAGACAATCCACGACCGGATGTGTGATAGCCTAAAGGACTATCAAACACGAAATGGACACAAAAGGGACAAAAATCAGCAAGTTCACAAAGAGAAAACAACACATAGAATGGAGATGAAGAAGAAGAATGCTTGAAACTGAAGGATAGATAGAAAGACCCTTACTCTTATTCAATGATTAGCACTAGAAGATGTTTCAAAATCTTCAACACATCTCACAAATAAGAGTTCAAACCTCTCTCTTAGGTGACCCAAAGGAAACACTCTTCCTCAAACACACCTTTCTTGCCAAATTATCTAAAACAAGCGAAACCCTAACTTCAAATGTTCTTGGACCAATTTTCAGATTCTAAGATCTAAAACTTCAAGACTAAAAACTACAATCTAAGAGTAATATCCAATTTCATCAAAGTCTAATAAAAATACAAGCTAAAGGGTCTATTTATACTTATTACAACCAATGACCAAAATACCCTTAATGAAGGGTGCTCCTTTGGAGTGTAAAAACAAGTCATTAAAAGACGAGAATGCCCTTAATGAATAGGTGTCTATGTGTTGTAGGAATCCCTTCTTCTCTCTTTATTTGAACAAGGCTTTGTAATGTCTCCAAAAGGGTCTTCTAGTACTTGTAAATTCCGAAGCTTGTTTCCTTGAGAAGTCCTTGCAATCCTTATGCACTTTAGGCTTGTATCATCCTCTCCATCTTGAAAGAAATTTGTCCTCAAATTCGTACCTTGCAAAACTAAAGAGAGGGAAAAAAAGCACACAATCCTCAAGATAGGAGGGTTAGCATTAGTACCACAATTCTATTATCACTCCAAGGTGGTTCACACTTAACATACATCCACTTATCCTTGGTATTTGACATGAAAATCTTAGAATATAGGATACCAAAGACGGGAATAGCAGCAATACCGAAAGTAAGTGAGCACGACCAACAACTATAACCTTCACATTTCAAGAGTATTCTGGGGTCAAATGGGAGCAGAAGATAAAAATCTAAGTCGAGATTATCCATTCCTTTTATTACAGCATCAAACTCAAAATCATCTTCATTCAAGAAAGGAAAACAGCCACCAATCTTACTACCTCTACATAATATCAATTCAAAATTAACATGGTTATCATCATAGGCGAAGAGGTAGTATAGGAAGGAATCAAGTGTGAAGACATCAACCAAGGTACTATCATATACAAGAGGGTCATGTAGTTCGTGAATACTCTTTTCACATGATAATGGAACCTTATTCAATTTATAAGTGCTAGCACTAGATGGACATAAATCATTCTTACTAAAAGAATTGATTTTGTCATCTAAATGATCAACTAGTGCTTGCGTACTCACAACAAGAGTTTGGTCCTTATACAACCTATCAACACCAAGAGTATCACAAAAGGGAGATTTATACACTTCTTGACTAATCTAATCCGAAACTACACCACTTTGGCTACTACGAGCCACATCACAACAATTCAAGTTTTTAGGAGTGTGGAAAATAGCTTGGTTACCTTGTAGATTATGAGAAGTAGTTTCTTCACTTTGTTTCGCGTCATGGGAGCCCTCATGCTCCACATTACAAGGGAATATGTCAATGTTTCCCTTTGGATTCACTTCTTCCTCGCTTGTCCCACAATGGGGACTTTCGGCCAAGGGCTTGAAGAAAAATTCCTTGGGCTTCTCCTCGGGACTTCTAGGGTCTTGAACCTGCACATGAGAAGATAAAATACTAGGCAAAATGCTAGTATTTGGGTTAGTGAATAAAAAGGGTCTTTTGTGGAAAAGATCCATAATCAAGCATTTTTTTCCCTTCCAACTTCACTACCAATGGTTTTCCCTTCCTTTTCCCTTCTTTGTTCACATTCTTCTCGTACCTTACTAATAATTTTCTCTCTACCTTGAGGCTTGGCCTCACTCTCTTTGGTTTCTAACTCATGGAGAGGATTCATTGGATTTTGTGAAGTATAGGATCTTTGGACTTGAGGTGTTTGGAATTGTGGAGATTTTGGTGGACATAGTCTATCAACTCTCGCTCTAATTCTAATCATGTCACCCCTCATTGAATCCATATCACTCTTTATAGAATCATTTCCGCTCTTCATTTCTCGACTCAAGGCCTCCATTTGGGCCGTCAAAGCTCTCATAACATCATTTCCCAAAGGTTGGGAAGTAGTACCTTCAGTTTCCATGGAAAATGTACCTACAAAGTGCAAAAAACAGCAAGCAAAGTAACTTACAAAACGAGCAAACGAGTTAGTTCAAAAGCCTCACTTCACTCACACTCAACCTCACCTCACACTTGGCTGCACAAGTGTTAGAGAACTGGCAATACTTGGCAAGTTACTTGAGAGGTGAAAAGCTTTGAATCGGAATGGATCTTCGTTTGAAATGGCTCAAAACAAGTGATGCATGAACTTGAACCAACAAAAATACTACGACTTGAAAACGAGAAAAGCACACAAAAATCGAAGGCACGAAACAACGGACTCTAATCTAATTACAAAACTAGTAGGTAGTTACTATCTTACTAATTAGTAATAGAATCAACACAAAAGCAACTAGAAACAACAAATAGAAACTAGGAAATCTAATTTTAGAACTCAATTTGGTTGTTTGTATAAGTGATGACGTGGCAGCTTGTGATTGGACGTCACTTTTAAAATTTTCAAATCTCAATACACTTGTTTCGGCCAAACACACTTAAGAGAAGAAGAAATTTTGTGTGTGTTGGGCGGGGGGGGGGGGGGGGGGGGAATTGAACGTTTTGGAGCCCTTTTGGAGCTTCAAATGAATTCAAAATGGATTGGTCCCCCCCTTGTACTTTCAATTGTACTTGATTATTCTCTTTGTCTCTTCTTTCTTTTGGATGACTATGAATATACTAAGGAATATTCCTTCACAAACACCAAGTACTCTCTCTTTCTTCTCTTTTTTTTTTTGGATCAAACACACTCTTTGGATATTCTTCCTTAGCAAGACTTGATGAATATGGAAGAACAAGATGAATAATTAAGAGTTGACCAAAGTTTGACCACCTAGCAAATGAACACCAAATCTGATTTTTTTTAATATCTAGGTTCCTTATGCCAAAACAACCTCAACCAACTAAAAATCATCCACAAATCAAGTCATCAACACAAGACAAAAAACGTCACCCTCTCCAAAAGCTTCAAACAAGCCACAACAATAGTGGGTCTAGCTCAAAAATAACCAAACTTCACTCTAAAAGTAGATCTAGACTTTCTATGTGCCATAGAGAAAGGATATAAAACTAGAAATCTTCAAAACAAAACAAAAACTTGTAAATCTAACTTGGAAAATTCGGATCTACAACAAAACCACAAGACAACACACAATTTTTTTTGATATTATCTGATTTTCGACTCTTTTTTATGAGATTTTCTATATAAGAACACTAAAACCAAGGATTAGAGTTGTAGGAACAACCCTAAGAAAGGCTTTGATACCAAATGATAGCCTAAAGGACTATCAAACACGAAATGGACACTAAAGGAACAAAAATTAGCAAGTTCACAAAGATAAAACAACACATAGAATGGAGATGAAGAAGAAGAATGCTTGAAACTAAAGGATAGATAGAAAGACGTTTACTCCTATTCAATGATTAGCACTAGAAGATGTTTCAAAATCTTCAACACACCTCACAAATAAGAGTTCAAACCTTCCTCTTAGGTGACCCAAAGGAAACACTCTTCCTCAAGCACACCTTTCTTGCCAAATTATCCCAATACAAGTGAATCCCTAACTTCAAATGTATTCAAGGAACCAATTTTGGGTTTGAGAGCTAAAACTACAAGACTAAAGCTACAATCTAAGAATAATATCCAATTTCATCAGAGTCTAATGAAAATACAAGTTAAAG
Source organism: Capsicum annuum (assembly GCF_002878395.1). Classification (NCBI taxonomy): domain Eukaryota; kingdom Viridiplantae; phylum Streptophyta; class Magnoliopsida; order Solanales; family Solanaceae; genus Capsicum; species Capsicum annuum. The sequence continues at coordinate 195,876,667 of NC_061117.1, read as the reverse complement.
GGTCTATTTATACTTATTACAATCAATGACCAAAATACCCTTAATGAAGGGTGCTCCTTTGGAGTGTAAAAATAAGTCATTAAAAGACAAGAATGCCCTTAATGAATAGGCGCCTATGTGTTGTAGGAATCTCTCCTTCTCTCTTCATTTGAACAAGGCTTTGTAATGTCTCCAAAAGGGTCTTCTAGTACTTGTAAATTTCGAAGCTTGTTCCTTTGAGAAGTCCTTGCAATCCTTATGCACTTTAGGCTTGTATCAATGTGGTAACATACAGTCGATACACTAGTACATGAAATCAAGTCAAAATCTGACAAATAAATTGGAGCAGAGGGATTAATCAAGATTCCATCAAACCAACCTAAAAACACCAAAAAACTAATTGACCAACAATCAACATAAAGGGAGAATAGGAGAGCAACAGTCAGTACCTCCCTACCGATTTAATTTCCAAATTCTGGAGTCACTCCACCAGATTAAATTACCTGGAACAACAAGAGTTAAAAAGAAACAATCAACAAACAATAATTGATCAACCTAAATATTTTTTAACACGCAGCTAAGGACGTCTTTATCCTATAGTTTGTCTACTCTTTAACTGATTTAGAACATGCATGTACCTAGAAAATTTTTTAATACAGACCCAGATATTTCACAATAGTAATCGTATAAATAAACCAAGTTCACTTTTAAATCTACGGAAGCTAGAGTACAGACACCATTACACAGGGAAGCAGCGAAAGTCAAGCTTGACGATTCAACTTTCTGCTAAATTTCAACTTTTTGAGGAAAATGTCTAATGTAGATGGAAAAAATAGGGCAAACCCACAAATTTCACAATTATAAGAACATAAACGACCAATCTAATGAGAAATTTACTCAGAAGAATCCAGCATGTTGGAGCAGAAAGAAACCAAAAACAACAACATCCAATGTAGATGCAACACCAACAAAACAAAGGAAATTCCAAGGCAAACAATCAAACATAAAAGCAAGAACTCATAGAGACTATGAAATCAACCTTCCAAGTAGAAAATTGATGCCAACAGACAGAAATATTCTCCCATCTAGTTGACATATTGAACTTTGGTGAAATAGCTTATAGACATGTACGTAATTAGTCAGATATAAATAATTAAAAAGAATAATTTAGCCCTCCATTAAAATGATGAAAATATCCAATGAGTAGGGGTGTTCATGGGTGGATTTGGATCGGTTATCCGTCAAAATCATAACCAAACCAACTTAGTTGGTTTTTAAATTTCTAAAATCAAATCAACTCAAACAAAAAAAATAATTGTCGGTTTAGTTCGGTTTGGTTTGATTTTTTCGGTTTATAACTTTAGCTAATAATAAAAGTTGAAAATTTAAAAAAATCAAATTCAATCTAACATATGCGATGTTAACCGAGTGGTATCTCAACTTTGAAACTAAGATGTCAACTGAGTGTTATACTTTGGTAAAGCCATAAAAAACACCATATGAACGCTTCTAAATTTTTTTTTAAAACTACATTTAATAGAATGGTATGATAAATCCCCCAAAAGATGAAAACATAAACTTCTTGCTCAACAAGGTTAAAAAAGAAAGTTAAAATTAGTGATCGTCTATAGTCAATTGAATCTCAGCTATAAATTTCAATATACAACAAGATATTATTTTCATAATTAGTATCATTTATCATTCAAAGTGCAAAATTCATTTAGAATCTCATAAGGTACTATCAACTGGATGAAGACATGACTTAATGTGTTACGACTAAATATTAGCAAGACCAAATATTTGGAATATAAGTTTAATGGCTCAAGGGAAGAAGACGAGGTGGTAGTAAGGTTGGATTCTTAGGCGGTTTGTAAGAGGGATAGTTTTAAGTATCTGGAGTCTATGCTTCAGGGGAATAGAGCGATTGATGAGGATGTCTCTCACCATATTGGGGCGGGATGGATTGAGCGGAAGCTCGCCTCGGGGGTGTTGTGTGATAAGAATGTGCCCCTAAAGTTTAAAGGCAAATTCTACAGGGTGGCAGTCCATCCGACCATGTTGTATACCGCGGAGTGTTGGCCAGTAAAGAAATCTTATATCCAAAAAGTGAAGGTGGCGGAAATGAAAATGTTGTTAGGATGTGTGGACTTACTAGGGGTGATAGAGTTCGGAATAAGATTATTCGGGAGAAGGTGGGAGTGGCTTCGGTGGAGGATAAGATGCGGGAAGAAAGATTGAGATGGTTTGGGCATGTGATGAGCAGGGGCATGGATGCACCAGTTTGTAGGTGTTAAAGGCTTGCTTTGAATGGCTTTAGGAGAGGTAGAGGTAGGCTGAAGAAATACTGGAGAGAGGTGATTAGGCGGGACATAAAGCAGTTACAGCTTACTGAGGATATGACCCTAGATAGGAAGATCTTGAGGACGCATATTAGGTTAGAAGGCTAGAGCCAAGTTGGGTAGGTAGGGTAGGGCTTTACTTGGTGGGTATATTAAGCCTGTTTTGCTACCTTGTTGCATGTTGTATTACGATTGCTTACTTTTCTTTGTTTATTATTCCTCTGTTCGCTATTCTTTTATAATTAGCGTATTTATGTATTGTCATCTTTTTGATTAGAGTTGATTACTATTCCCTGTCTTAAGCCGGGGGTCTATCGGAAACAGCCTTGCTACTTCTCCGAAGGTAGTGGTATGAACTGTGTACATCTTACCATCCCCAGACCTCACTATGTGGGAATAAACTGGGTTTGTTGTTGTTGTATTTATGAATAATACATAAATAATTATAATATATATATTGGATCGATTTGATTATTTTGTCAGTTATTTTAGATTAAAATGAAATCAAACCAAATTATTATCAGTTTTTTTAAATTCAAAACCAAACCAAACCTAATCATTTATCATTTTTTTAATTGATTTGGTTAAAAATCAAACCATGAACAGTCCTACCTGTGAGAAAGCTGACAGGACAACCTTCACCAACTTCCCATGGCTCTTCTATATATATATATATATATATATATATATATACACACACACACACACACATATATATAAATTAAAAAAAAAACATTTTCTTTTTCACCCCTTCTTCCTCCCTCCCCCAAAGCTTTTTTCTTCATACCACACAAAGCCCGCCAACTGCCACTCCCTCCCCCGTCTCACCCTATTTTCCCTCTTATTTAGCCCCCCTCCCCCCATCCCATCCAAACCCTAATTCTTTCTTCCTTTTTGAATGCATGCAAAGACTCCCCCCTCTCATTCTTTCTTCTTCAACTCTTTCCTCTTTTTATTTTTAATTCTAGATTCAAATTTTTGAAATTTGATTTTTGAAAAATTACAATTATAATGCCAAAGAATTTCACTTTGATTGCAAAAGGAATTATAGATAGAAAATATATTAAATTTTTTTGTCAAACTCGATTATCACATTTTGAGAAAAAAAAATTTTGATTCGATTTTCTTCTTAGATTCAGACTCAATACAAATTTTTTAATGTTTTTTATTTGAGTATTTTCAATTTGTTCATCAAAACAAGAATCCATTAAATTTGAAATTAGATAAGGTGTTGAGAAAAATTGATTGTGATGGAATGAAATGATTTTTTTAAAGATTTTTTTTATGAAAAGTTGAACTTATTACAGAAATTCACATGAAAATTTTTTTTGATGTATATTTTCTTGGAGCTAGTTGATGATGGTGGTGAAGAAAAATGGAGAAAAAAAAGAGAGAGGTAGTGGGGTGTGAGGAAGAAGAAAGATTGGTGACTGATAATTTAAAGGTGGACCCACTTATTTATTTTTATTTTTTTTAATTTTTTTTAATCAAAACGTGCTTTACTTTTTTCTTTTGCCACGTTAGCCCTTATGGGGCAACATAATTCACGCGAAAGTTCTTTAAGGGTAAATAATTGTCCATAAAGTTAAAGTACTAAAGTAAGTCACGCTAATAAGTTCGGCGGTATTTATTCTTTTTTCCTATGTCGTTAATCATTGGCTACTATTTTCACTTATTGTTGCAATCAGTATTACCTCATTAATTACATTTCTAGGAAAAAAAAACTTAAATCAAATTATAGTAGATTCTCATATGCATGGATTAGCTTTGGTGAATTCAGGTTCCTCTCGTCTCTCAATATTTTGCTTATTGACAAACTTAGAAAAATGATCAACTGCATAAATTGATGCTCTTCATTTCAATTCGTATAAGTGTTGTCGTATATTCTAGCTGTTCTAGTACTGCTCTGACAGTAGCAGCAGAGTAGTGAGACCCGCACTGCTCTGGTCCTCTTCCTCTCCACTAATGAGAAGACTTCTTTGCTTTTACTCATCATGTGTATCCATCATCTTTCGGAGATAAACTTGGATTTTGCAAATTCTCTTAAGTAGAAGTTGCATTATTTTTTAAGAAACTTAGAAACCATATGCTCAAAGTAATGTGTTCGTTTTTAGGTTGATCGAGTCTTTATTTTTTAGTTCTTATAATTGTAAACTCACTTCTTCATTAGATTGTTGTGGGTATTTTATCTTGAGTTTATAGCTGATTTGTTGTTATAGCTAGAGTTAGTTAATGGAATCTTTCAACTAGAGTTATTGTGAAAAAGGTGTATCAATAGAGTTATTGTTAGTGGGTAAGGATTAAGAGTTTAATTCCTAGATTGCAAAAAGTTGTTATCGAAATCGTTGATTGGTGATCAGTGAAGATTGTTGGTGAAATCCTACTAGGGAAGATCTTAGTTTTACTCCCTTAAACAAGAAGATTTCCATGTAAATATTTGGTGTTTTTAGTTTATTGTTATTTTACTTAGTGTTTTTGTTGTTCTTCGCTTTTCTCATACAAGGACCGGTTATCGAATCAGGTCCTTCTTATTATGGTGAATTCGTATAAATCATCAAGTTTGTACCACGATGACCATATGGCAACTAAGTAGTACATGAATTATATTGTTTTGATACCTAAAATCTAGCCAAAGAATAAAAATTTCTAACTCTAACGGAATAGCCAACAACTAATAGGGCCAACACAATAAACAACTATTTTTTATTTTTGGAAACTATATACTTTTCTAAAATAAGAAATATTGAAGGTGAGACAAATTATGTTATGTCTCTTGCATTAGAGTTTTGATCAAAATTATTGAATTTGACCAAATCCTTATCAAAGTCAGCTCTGCCCTAAAGTCACCCAACACATTATAACTTATCCTTATACACACAAACGTCTAGTGACTTGGTATAATTATACAACAATAATGAACATAAAAGCACACAAATTTTACAGCTAGAAATTAAACCCTTATCTTAATCTCTTATGGATCGTTTGGTAGGATATACAAAGGGATATAATTCTAGGATGAGTTTTTAGTACCATGTAATCCTTTGTGTGGTTACAAAGTACGGGATAACTTATCTCTAGGGTCGTTTGGTTGGGAAAGAGTTATTCTGAGATAATTAATTCTAGGCTTATCTATCTTAGGATAAATAATTTCGAGATTAGCTATCCCGCCATATATATGTGTAAGACCCAAAAAATTTCAATGATTTTACTTTGAACCATTCTTCTTATTTAACAGTGATTTTTGACTTGAAACATGATTAGAGGTGTTAACCGGATCCTTAGGGAGAGTTTCAAATTTTCTAAAAGCGTTTGGGGCTATTTCGGGACCCAAACCAGTAAGGGTCCACGATAACGGCGTGCCACACTCTTAGGCCTCCGCGATAGCAACGTGGCACACAAAGGCACAAAATGCCCAGTTTCATTTTATTTGTATGGGGTGAGGGATTTTTGGTCTTTTGCCCTATTAAAGACTTAAGACCCTGTATAAACTCAATTACTAATCAGTTGTAGATTTTCCACGTTCTTTTTCCTCTCCATTCCCAAGAAAAATAATAATAAGGCTTCTTCTTAAGGATTCAACTCTCATGACCCCATAATCAAGTTCTTTCAAAATTTACTCCATCAAAAGGCATGTTGGACACTCTCCATTTTAATTGTTATATTATTGCATTAAATTACTTGATATTTACATGTTCTTGAATGTTTAATTCAAACTAGGGTTGAGGATTTTTGGTTATTATACACTAACATTGTCTTCTTTTCTTTTTTAATGATTTCTCCAAGATTTAAATGGTAAATTGTAAACTGAAATGTTGTCTATAATAATGGTGAAATTTGTTAATTTGGATTTCTTAATGTTTATGAATTTTGACATGTTAATATCGTGAACCTCAACCCATACCATAATTTGGTCTTTACACAAAGATTTCATAGTGTTTAAGCTGTCCTTTGAAAAATTTCATAACATTAACAGGTAAAAAGGTTTTGGAAATGCCATTAGGGGTTATGGTTATGAATTTTTAAAAGAATTTGGAGTCTAAATGGTTAAATGCATATGGTTTGGCATAATTCAAATGGCTTGCTGGTCTCTTGGTATGATGATACCAATTTGGGAATGCCTTAATAAAAGACTTCATGGTTAATGGTATTTGAAAACTTTTTAATTGGGTTTGAAGAAAATTGTATAGCTTACGGAGAAGCTGTAGTTCCTGGAAAACCAACACCTGAAACTACGTTTGTCGACGTTGGGGGTCTATGACCACCATGTTTGTTGTACATGGTATATTTTTTGGAGGCTATTGACTATTGATGATTTTATTGTAATTTCTCCAGTCCATGCGGCTAATTGGACTAGGCCTTTCCGGAAGGGAGAGCCAGACCCATATAGCCCTTTGGTGCCTGAAGGTCAGTACGAGCTACATAGTTCAGTATTAGAGTTTTAATGGTCATCTTTTATGTTCCTTATCCCCTTCCACGACATTCTACTACATTATTGTTGTTGGGCATATGTTTTATTACTAGTTTTGGTACATACAAATTTTATCCCTTTTCTTGGGTTGCATGCCAATGGTGGTCGTTTCCGGATGCTACATCATTTCATGATGTAGGTTCGGAGGGCTTTTCTTGTGACACTGTGCAATGTTAGGTGGTTCTGTATTTTCTTTGGACAACCAGTGAATTGGTGAGCCCTCCATCACTAGGATGATATTGTTTTTCTATTAGTATCTTTATTACTTTAGTACTTTTGGTTTTCTTCTGGCATAGTCGGGGTCATGTCCCGACTTGATTAATATTTATTGGTTAGAGGCTTTGTGGACAGTGTTGGGTATTACTTTGTGGATTTGGTTTTTGACTCACAAACTTACTCTATTGGTTAGTGCATTTCTCTAATTCTATTGGTTAGCTTTCGCAATTTAATATTATTATTATTATCATCCTCTTAAGGTAAGACTAAGGGATAATCTCAGGCCTTGGTTGTTTTGGTATGCCCGTCATGGCCATGGACTCGGTTAGTGTCATGATAAGATTGGTATCAAAGCACATTTTAGGGTCATCATATGTATACAAAGTTGTGTTAAGTAGTCCCTTTTATGGGTGTGTAGCGCACCACACTTATATAGGGGAGGCATTTAGGAATGTTTCCCATTCTTTGTGTTCTATTTCGTGCTAGGGAGTCTAGTTACATTGAATCATCTCTAACTCATGGTTACTCGCATTTTAGATCATGCCTCCACGAAGATTTGATGGTCGTAGGAACTCCACTGGAACCTTTGTCCCAACTAGGGCAAGTGCAGAGGAAGTTCTCCCTACTCATGAAATGCAGACTCATTATAGAACCCGTACTCCTGACTTCACTGCTCCATCTGGGGTTCCACCAGTCCCTACTAGTTCTTCTCGGGCTTTTCGGGCTGGTGTAACTCATTCTCCTTAGAGAGATATCTCGAATGCTGAGTTTTTTCAGTCTATCCACATGCTTGCTCAAATAGTAAAATTATAGTCATGTCGTTATAATTATGCTGGTCCTGCCCTTAGTTCATCTGAGGTCACTTGGGTTGGCTAATTTATTAGGCTAAATCCCCCAATGTTTATAGGTTCTAAGGTTGAGGAGGATCATTAGAGATTTTTTGATGATATGGAAAATATCTTCAAAGTCATGTAACTAGTAATTCAAAAGGAGTTGAATTTGTAACTTATCAATTAAAAGAAATGGCTTATCAGTGGTATGAGGAGTAGGAAGAGTTAAAGGATGAAGATGTTGAACCATTCGTGTGGATAGAATTGTCGAGTGTTTTTTTTATCACTTCTTTCCTCAGGAGTTGAGAGAAACCAAAGACAAAGAATTTGCGAATCTAAAGCAGGGTAAGATGAGTGTTAAGAAGTATGCATTGAAGTTCACCCAACTGTCTTGTTATGCTCCTGAGCTTGTATCTAATATAAGGTCCTGGACAAGAAAGTTTGCTTCAGATCTATCTCATGACTTGGTGTTAGAGTGTAAGGTTGCTATGCTGAACAATGACATGTATATATCGAGGTTGGTAGTTTATACAGAAGGTGGAAGATGAGAAGAGGATTAGGTATAAATGAGAGAAAGGTATTGTAAGAAGTTTAAGTATGCAGAGGGGGTGCGAACCAGCAGAACAATGGAAAAGAGGGTAGGCAATGGCCGAAGAAGAATAACTGGGAAAATTCTTATTCATCAGCTAGTGATCTTTACTCCTAAGCCTTCTGGTGATTGGCGTTTTAATTTTGAAATGGTTCTAAGGCACAAGGTCCTATATCTCAGGTTAGTAGAGCCTAGTCGGTTCCACCTTATCCACTTTGTCTTGGTTGTAGAAAGCTTTACCGTGGTTATTGTAAGGAGGGAAGAAATTGGTACTTTAATTGTGGCCGTCCTGGTCATATACAACGAGATTTTCCTTCAACTAGGGGTGTATCTAGGGCTAGTAAGGCGTAGGTTGCTACTGCTTCAGCTCCTACAGCCAATGACACTACTTCAGGGAGGAAAACTGGTCAAAATCACTTGTATGCACTTTCGACTATTCAGGAATCTGAGGTATCCCAAGTGTTGTCACTGGTATGTTACATCTTTTCTCCCGTGATATTTATTGCTTGCTTGATCCTAGTTCTACCCTATATTAGGTTACTCCTTATGTGGTTGTAGACTTTGATTTTGGACCTGAAAGTATTTCCCACCCATTTTTCAGTTTCTACCCCGGTGGGTGAGTCTATTGTTGCTAGAAAAATCTATAGGGGTTGTCTGATGTCTATATATCATAGGTAAACATTAGTAGATTTAATAGAGCTTGATATGGTGGATTTTGATGGACTATTGGGAATGGATTGGCTTCATTGGTGCTATGTTTCTCTGGATTATAGAACCCGAAAGGTCAGTTTTCCATTAATATCCTTATTATTTTAGTACTTTTGGTTTTCTTCTGGCATAGTCGGGTACATGTCTCGACTTGTTTAGTATTTCTTGGTTAGAGGCTTTGTGGATAGTGTTGGGGTATTACTTTGTGGATTTGGTTTCTAACTCACAAACTTACTCTTTTGGTTAGTGCATTTCTCTTATTCTATTGGTTAGCTTCGATAGTTTATTATTATTATCATGCTTTTGAGGTAAGGCTAAGGGGTAATCTCGGTCCTTGATTGGTTTGGGATGCCTTTCACGGTTAGGGTCCCGGTTTGGGTCGTAACAATATGGGATAACCTATCCCATCAGTACTATGGTATAAATGATGGATAAATAATCTCAGAACTAAGTTATACCTCCAGTTAAATAGGGAATAAGATAATCCCACATTTTATTTTGGTACTATTATATCGTATATCTCACACGAAATGACTCTAAATTAATAATTAGTGTTGGGATAAGTTATCCCTATATGTAGGTGGAATAATAATACTGAGATAACTTATTTCGGAATAAAATGTGTAAAATACCAAAAGTACTCCCCTTAAACCTTCTTTTATAAATTATTTTTCACATTCATGTATATTCACATAAATTTTTATACCATTTATAATAGAAAAAAGGGTCAATTTTACCCCTATACTATGAAAAATTGGTTGAATAAACTCTTCTTCAAACTTTGATGTCAAATTTACCTTCGTTGTCATACTGTGGAGACAAACATACCCTTCTACTTTGAAAATTGTCTAAATATATCCTTCGACATACTATGTTGTCAGATTTTCCCTCAATGTCATACTTTGAGGCCATATTTACCCTCATTGTTAAGAAATTTTTCATTTATACCCTTCATTTAATAGAAAAGGCTAAATCAACGTTAAATTGCCTATTTTTTAAAAATAAACCACACCCTAATCCAATCCCCCCAACTCAACCTACAAAAAATACTCAAATAAATATACCTCCCTTCAGTTCTGTTAGTCAAATTTTTTCAACGACATTAAGCCACTGAATATTTATTACTGCATAGCTCATGAAAAGCTGATCTACATCAGTGAAGACACAAAGAGATATATCTCTATAACGCCCTAAGAGTACACCCTGGACGCCACAAGGTTCTTACGGTCACAAGTGACCACAAGCTAACCCATGATACTGGTACTTGCTGTGAGCACTGGGTAAAACTAATAATAAAAGATCATGTGAGGAATTTAACTAAAAAAAGCCATAAGGTTTTAAATCGTAGTTCTGATAAAGTCTGTAAAAAAATACTGGCAGTACTGATAAAATGGCTGATAATAACAACTGAAAACTGACTGACTGTCTGTACTAGTCTGAAAGCCTCTAAACTGTCTGACTGTGGAGTTGATGGGGCAAACCCCTAACTAACTCTGACTGATTAGATAGTCGAACTACTGACATAACTGAATATAAGATAATCCATCCTCAAAGGATGAGGACTCACCACAGCTGCTGCTGCTGCTAATGCACTGGAAGATCTAAGTACGATCGGGAATCCAAGTATCTGAACCTATGATATAAGACATCATAGCATAAGAAAAGAGTATGCAATCAGTACTTTGAATGTACTGGTATGCTAAATGAGGTTAGGCTGATATGCATGGGTTCGCGTGCATGAGTAATAACTGACTGAATGTATAGCATGAGGTATTGAGTAAGAATGCATGTAAACTTTAAAGACTGAAAATGCATGACCAAACATAAAATAAGTTCTGAAATAGTTTGTAAACTGAAATACTAAAATATAGGTAACTGAATAACTAATACTGTATGTTGTGGTCAAGCAAACCTGAAACTAAATACTGAACTGGATACTAAACTGAAACTATGGGAGCTAGTTATAACTGACATGCCCTAATTTACTATCACGGTCCAACCTGTAATCCCAGTTGAAAGGGTGTTAGTACCATGCCACGGGTACTAACAATGGCTGCGTGTATCCACTAATCTGATATCCAGAAGGACGAGGGTGCCATGCCTATCTGACGGGGGACCCCTCAAATCTACGGTGGCACCGTAGGTCTGGAACCTAGGGACTGCTACTAACGTCTTATGCCTACTAACGGGGGAGACAAGTATCTAATGCCTACTGATGAGGGAGACTAGATCCCTATGTTCAGTCGATGCTAAGTTTTACTCCCAACCAGAAGACACTAATTTCTGGACTAATATAAGTTTGACTACTTATGACAACTGACTGAACTATTAGTGTTGATGGTTTATCTGAAGCCGTTCTGAAAGTACTGAAAATTAGATAAAAGGCTAAATTTTGGGTATTCAAACCCCCAGGACTCGATAGCAATAACAATAAAATCATAGTAAAGCTTTGTGGACATGACATGTAAGCACTTATTCAAAACTCATTCCTGTAGGCATTTCATCAAAACACTTGCAATTCATGGCTTAAGTTAGGCATTGTAATAGTTTTAAAACTTATAGTAATAGTATGATTTTAATACTAACATCACCAATTAAAGCTTAAATCAGCGAACAACACTATTCAAACGCGTGAGATTTAATAACAACAGTAATACGTGTAATACATAGTATAAATTGAAATTCATGGTTAAAATCATAATAACATGTAAAAATCATAGATTTGAATTTGAAATTGGGTTCCAGGATTCCATGGGTGGAAAAGACCAATAGATGAACATTTGACATACCTTGCTTGAAGAATTCGTGAAGTTCTTGGTGGGTTTCTTGAGGTTTGGACTTGAACTTGATGAACCTAGGGTTTGTTCTTGAGAGAGAATGGCTTTCAATTGAGAGAATTTGAGCAAAAAATGACCAAATATGCTATTTGGGGCTTTGATCCCGCGTTATGGACCCATTGGATGAGGAGGAAAAGACCCCTTTGCCCTTTAAAACGTGGAATAAAGATACAAAAAATACACGGTCCAGACTGGGCAGTGCGCCGCGGGCCTTAGAGCTCCAATCTGAGCAGGGCACCGTGGGTTCCATCCCGGGCTCCCCCAGCACCAGACTGGGTGGAGCACCGCGTGCTAATCCCCTTGGGTTGCTGTTTTAGAAGTCCAAACACGTCCTTATGCTTGTCCGAAAATTCTGAAACTCACCCGAGACATACTATTGACTTTTCCGATCATGAATCAACTTAAAAAGTAACTTTATGATGTCGGATAGACCAAAAATAAATTCATCAAAGTTAAAAGCTTTAGAAATGACTAAGTCTTAACACTTAATAAGATATTCTAAGTCTTGGACCCCCTTCTTACATGCAGGAGTGAGCTGAAATAAGCTAGGATTATGGGGTCTTACAATATCTCCCTCTTAGAAATATTTGTCCTCAAATAAGACTGATTAAGATGGGAAATACTAAGGTACTGAAGTTACATGCTGAGTTTGCATAACTGAAGACATGATTACATGACTGGGTCTGAAACATGGTGGCTGACTGAACTGATTCATGAATGCATGAAATAACATGAAGATGAGCACATGGCTGGGACTAAGAATGAAAATGAGGTAATCTAAGGAAAACCATTACCTTGAGCTGAGTATGGGTTTTTGGAGAAGAGGTAAGGATAGTTGGTATGCATGTCTGTTTCTGCTTCCCAAGTAGCTCCCTCAATGGACTGATTCCTCCAAAGAACTTTAACCCAGGGAACTTTGTTCCTTAGTTTGCAAATCTGGTGATATAAGATTTTAACTGGAGTTCTTTGTAAGAAAGGCCGTTCTGAATATCTAAGCTCTCTAAAGAAAAAACGATAGATGGATCACCAATACACTTCTTTAATAAAGAGACATGAAATACTGGATGGACTAATGCCAACTCTGCAGGCAACTCAAGCTCATAAGCTACCTTTTTAAAATGACTCAAGATCCTGAAAGGGCCAACATATCGGGGACTGAGCTTCCCCTTTTTGCCAAACCTTTTCACTCTCTTCATGGGAGATATTTTAAAATATACAAAATCTCCATTTTCAAATTCAAGGTTTATCTTCCTCACATCTGTATAGGATTTCAGTTGGCTTTAGGTGTCCTTAAGCCTTTCTCTGATTAGTTGAACCTTCTTCAATGCCTCAAATACTGAATCTGGCCCTATCAACGTAGTCCCACCTACCTTAAACCACCCGATAGGAGATCTACACCTCCTTTTATAAAGAGCCTCAAAAGGATCCATCTGAATACTGAAATGATAACTGTTATTGTAGGCAAACTCAATCAATGACAAATGATCATCCCAACTGCCCTTAAAGTTGATAACACAAGCTCTCAATATATCCTTTAAGGTCTGAATGATCCTCTCTGCTTTTCCTGAGGATGAAAGGATATATTGAGACAAACTTGGATACCAAGACCCTTCTGAAAAGTTCTTCATAAGTGAGAGGTAAATTGAGTACTCCTATTTGAAATGATGGACAACGGGACTCCATGCAACCTAACCAACTCTCTAATATAGATCTTGGCATAGTCCTCGGCTGAATAAAAGGTATGGACATGCAAGAAATAAGCTGATTTGGTCATTCTATCTACAATAACCCAAATCGAATCGTACTAGCGATGGGAACGAGGCAACCCTATCACGAAATCCATGTTCACCTCTTCCCACTTCCAAGTGGGAATATTAAAATCCTACATAGTACCATTAGGCTTTTGGTGCTCAATCTTAACCTGCTGACAATTAGAGCACTTAGCTACAAACTCGGCAATATCCCTTTTCATAGCACTCTACCAATAGATTTCCTGTAAATCATTGTACATCTTAGTGGCCCCTGGATGAATAGAGTAACACGCGCCATGTACTTCTGCAAGAATCCGTTGCCTCAGGTCATCTACATATGGCACACATAGTCTACCCTGGCAACGCAACACACCATCTCCTCCTTGGAAAAAAACCTCTACTTTCTGGTCTCTGGATAACTCCTTCAACTTAACTAGACTGGGATCCCTATCTTGTTTTTCTTTTACTTCGACAACTAAAGAAGATTCTGAACTGTTTAGGACCCATACACTATCCTCAGCTGAATCAACCAAGCGAATGCCTAATCTAGCTAACTGATGAACCTTCTGAACTAACTTCTTCTTTTCACCCTCAACATGAGCCACACTACCCATAGACAATCGACTAAGGGCATCTTCCACTGCATTGGCCTTGCCCCGATGACACAGAACATCTATATCATAATCTTTCAAAAATTTTAACCACCTTCTCTGACGAAGATTTAACTCTCTCTACGAAAAGACATACTGCAACTTTTGTGATTCGTGAACACATCAACATGCACCCCATACAAATTATGCCTCCAAATTTTTAGGGCAAAAACAACAATTGTTAACTCAAGATCATGGGTAGGATAATTCTTTTTATGTGGATTAAGATGTCTAGAGACATAGGCTATGACCTTACCCTTTTGCATCAAAACACAACTCAAACCAACTTTGGAAGCATCACAGTAAACAACAAACCAATCTAAACCATCTGGCAAGATCAAAACTAGAGCTGAGGTGAGTCGAGTCTTCAACTCGTGAAAACTCTTTTGACAAGAATCTAACCACTGAAACTTGACTTTCTTCTAAGTCAATCTGTAAATGGGGGGTGCAATAGATGAAAATCCTTCAACAAACCATCTGTAATAGCCAGCCAAACCTAAGAAACTTCTGATATCTGATGGTGGAATGGGTCTGGGCCAGTTTCTTACTGCTTCGGTCTTTTGAGGGTCAAATCTAATGCCATCTCTGGAAATAATATAGCCAAGAAAAGCTACTAATCTTAGACAAAACTCACACTTACTGAATTTAGTGAATAACTGATGGGCTTTAAAAGTCTGCAATACAATTCTGAGATGGTCCGCATGATCTTTTTCACTACGGGAATAGACAGGGATGTCATCAATGAAGACTATAATGAATATGTCCAAGTACTTCTTGAACACTCGGTTCATTAAGCCCATGAAAGCTGTTGGGGCATTAGTTAGACAAATGGACATGACTAGTAACTCAAAGTGACCATATCGAGTTCAGAAAGTTATTATCGAAATATCACATTCTCTTACTCTGAACTGATCATAGACGGATCTAGGGTCTATCAGGGAGAAATAGTTGGCACCCTGAAGTTGGTCGAACAAGTTATCAATTCTGGGAAGTGGGTATTTATTCTTGATTGTGACTTTGTTCAAATAACGATAGTCTATGCACATCCTAAGGAAACAATCTTTCTTTCGCACGAAGAGGACTGGTGCTCCCCAAGAAGAAATACTGGACCTGATGAATCCCTTATCTAAGAGGTCCTTCAACTATTCTTTCAACTCTTTGAGTTCAAATGGAGTCATTTTGTATAGTGGAATAGAGATAGGCTGAGTATCCGAAAGAAGGTCTATTCCGAAGTTAATTTCCCTTTCGGGAGGAACTCTAAGAAGATCTTTAAGAAAAACATCTGTAAATTCCCTTACTATTGAAACCGACTCAAGATTGGGGGTCTCTAAACTAGAGTCTTTGGCTCAAACATGATGGTAAGCACACCCCTTGGATACATTTGTCTTGCTCTAAGGAACGAAACAAGCTGACCCCTAAGTATTGTAGTACTACCCTTCCATTGAAGGACTGCTTCATTTAGAAACTGGAAATGAACAATTCTGTTTGTACAATCAACTAAAGCATAGCACGAATGAAGCCAATCTATGACAAGAATGATGTCAAAATTTTCATCTCTAATTCTACAAGGTCTACTAAAGTAACTTTTTGAGATACTGTAACAGAAAAGTTTCTGTATACCTGTCTGGCTATAATAGAGACGCCTACTGGGGTTGACACTGAAAAGGGATCTACTAAGATTTCAAAACTGACTGCAAAGTTGACTGCTATGTAAGGAGTTACAAAAGAAAGAGAAGCTTCAGGATCTAGTAAAGCATAAACATGTAAATGAAAGACTTGCAACATACCAGTAACCACATCAGGAGAATTTTTCTAATCCTATTGGGACTGAAGTGCATAAAGCATGTTCTGACGCTGACCACTAGTAGCACTGGAAACGATGCCCTACTGAGTAGGGTAACCTGCGAATGTTGATGATGAGTTAGCCTGACCCTGTGGGCGATCATTTTTACCCTTCCACATACCTATCGGACACTCCCTCAACCTGTGTCCTATCTTACCATACCCAAAACATACATCGCTACCAGTTCTGCATACACCTTGATGATTCTTTTCACGCCTTGGGACTTCGAGCCTGGTGTCTTATCCCAATTATCATGTTTGAACTTTGGTTTAGGCGCACTAGCTAAAGAGGGGCTGGAGCTAACGATTTCTAATGGGATTGAGGACTATTACCACCTTCCGACCTCAGATGAGAAAAATTAAAACTACCTATTCTTTCCCTCTTTTTCTCTATCTCTCTCCTTAACCTTCTTCTCTTCAATCTACTGAGCATGGACCATCAACCTAGACAAGTCCATCTCCTTAATCAACATTGCGGTTCTACACTCTTTGATCATATAATCAGACACTGCAGATACAAATTTGCTCATTCTAGACCTGTTATCAGCTACTACATGAGGAGCATACCTGGCTACTTGAGTAAACTTGGGGGAATACTCCTTCACGCATATGTTGCCCTATTTTAGATTAATAAACTCCAACACCTTAGCCTCCCTTATCTTAATGGGAAAAATCTATCTAAAAGGCAGTAGCAAACTCCTCCCATTCTATAGGCCCTGCATCTGCACATCTATCCCCTTTCTATTATTTAAACCATGTGTGTGCTACATCTTGCAACTGGTAAGCAACCAACTCAGCACTCTCACTAGAAGTCACCCCCATAATGTTTTTTACCTTTTGCACCATTTTGATAAATTCATGTGGATCCTCTTCCAGTTTGGATCCCAAAAATGGGGGAGGGTTCATTCGGGTGAAGTTCCAAATTCTGGCTGCGGCAGTATTGGCCACTATGTTGGCCTGAACAAAAATTGGCCGAATATTTTAAGATGCTACATAATGAGCTAGAATAGTGAATATAGCTCTGAACTCTGCATGGGAAACGTGCTCATTCAGGGGATCTTCTTGAATAGGTGAAGATGCTGGCTGGTTTCTGGTTCTTCTTTCGTTAGTCTTTCTGGGAGGCATATTCTATAAACGGAAGGAAAGACTTGCTGGGAGGCATATTCTATAAACGGAAGGAAAATTCAAATTAGATAGAGATCTTAACTTGAGCTCCTACATATTCGTATGATATAAACACTGAAAGAAGGAAAACTTTTACTAAACGTCTTGTAACCTCTTACCCATAAGTTGGCGCACTTCACACCCATGAACAAGACTCTACTCAACGCGATTTTTAGACTCCCTAGGACACTTTAAAATCTTAGGCTCTGATACCAAGTTTATAACACCCCGAGCAGTACACCCTGGATGCCACACGGTGCTTACAGTCACAAGTGATAACAAGTTAACCTAAGATACTAGTACCTGCTGTGAGCACTGGGTAAACTAATAACAAAAGATCATATGCGGAATTTAACTGAAAAATGCCATAAGGTTTTAAATTGTAGTTCTGATAATGTCTATAAAACAATACTGGCAATATTGATAAAATGGCTGATAATAACAACTGAAAACTGACTAACTGTCTGTACTAGTCTGAAAGCCTCTAAACTGTCTGACTATGGAGTTGATGGGATAAGCCCCCAACTAACTCTGACTGACTAGATAGCCGAACTACTGACTTAACTGAATATAAGATAACTCATCCTCGAAGGATGAGGACTCACCACGGCTACTGCTGTTGCTAATGCACTGGAAGGTCTAAGTACGATCGGGAATCCAAGCATCCAAACCTATGATATAAGACATCATAGCGCAAGAAAAGAGTATGCAATCAGTACTTTGAATGTACTGGTACGCTAAATGGGGTTAGGATGATATGCATGGGTTCGCGTGCATGAGTAATAACTGACTGAATGTATAGCATGAGGTACTGAGTAAAAATGCATGTCAATTGTAAAGACTGAGAATGCATGACCAAGCATTAAATAAGTTCTGAAATAGTCTGTAAACTAAAATACTGAAATACAGGTAACTGAATAACTGATATTGTATGTTGTGGTCAAGCAAACCTGAAACTGAATACTGAACTGGATACTAAACTGAAACTGTGGGAGCTAGCTATAACTGACATACCCTAATATACTATCAGGGTCCAACCTGTAACCCCAGTTGGAAGGGTTTTAGTACCATGCCACAGGTACTAATAATGGTTATGTGTATCCACTAATCTAATATCCCGAAGGACGACGGTGTCATGCCTATCTGACGGGGGACCCCTCAAATCTACGGTGGCACTGTAGGTCTGGAACCTAGGAACTGCTACTAACTTCTCATGCCTACTAACGGGGAAGACAAGTGTCTCATGCCTACTGATGGGAGAGACGCCATCCCTATGTTCACTCGGTGCTAAGTTTTACTCCCAACCGAAAGACACTGATTTCTAGACAAATATAAGTTTGACTACTTATGACAACTGACTGAACTGTTAGTGTTGATAGTTTTTCTAAAACCGTTCTGAAAGTACTGAAAACTAGATAAACAGCTAAATTTTGGGTATTCAAACCCCTAGGACTCGATAGCAATAATAATAAAATCATAGTAAAGCTTTGAGGACATAACATGTAAGCACTTATCCAAAACTCATTCTTGTAGGCATTTCATCAAACACTTGCAATTCATGGCTTAAGCTAATCATGGGAATAGTTTTAAAACTTGTAGTAATAGCATGATTTTAATACTAATATCACCAATTAAAGATTAAATCGGCGAACAACACTATTCAAATGTATGGAATTCAATAACAACAGCAATGCATGTAAAACGTGGTATAAATCAAAATTCATGGGAATTCATGGTTAAAATCATAATAACATGTAAAAATCATAGATTTGAAATTGGATTCTTGTATTCCATAGGTGGAAAGGGCCCATGGATGAACATTTAACATACCTTACTTGAAGAATTCGTGAAGTTCTTGGTGGATTTCTTGAGGCTTGGACTTGAACTTGATGAACCTAGGGTTTGTTCTTGAGAGAGAATGTCTTTCAATTGAGAGAATTTGAATGAAAGATGACCAAATACTCTATTTGGGTCTTTTATCCCGTGTTATGTACCCATTGGGTAAGGGGAAAAAATCCCTTTGCCCTTTAAAATGTGGAACAAAGCTATAGAAAATACACGGTCCGAACTGGGCAGGGCGCCGCGGGCTCCAGAGTGCCACTCTGGGCAGGGCGTGGTGGGCTCCCCCAGCACTGGACTGGGTGGGGCACCACGGGCTAATCGCCCTGGGTTGCTATTTCGAAAGTCTAAACACGTCCTTACGCTTGACCGAAAATTTTGAAACTCATCTAAGATGTACAATTGACTTTCCCGATCATGAATCAACTTAAAAACTAACTTTTCGATATCGGGAAGATCAAAAATAAATTCATCAAATTTAAGGGCTTTAGAAATGACTAAGTCTTAACATTTAGTAAAATATTCTAAGTCTTGGACCCCCTTCTTACATGCAAGAGTGAGCTGAAACGAGCTAGGATTACGGGGTCTTACAATCTCTCTCTCAGTTCATGGATCTGTATCAGTGCAGAGCTTATGAAAAATGACACTTGATGGTCAAATGCAATAAAATAAGGTCCACTGGATATTTCTCCAGATGATTGAGTTAAGAGGTCTCCCTATGCAACAATCATGACATCTCTTCATTCATGCCTTTATATGCAATTCAGATCTACACTAATTTTTCATCTTGTCATTTACTCAGAAAAACTTATCCATTAATTCTAGAATCTAGATACACATAGAATTGCATACGAAATTTTGAAATTAGAATATGAGTAGAATTTGTAATAGACATTTTCTCTAGTTCAATGTTTCTGCGTTATTCCATTCCATTTTACTTTTAATTCATTTGTAAACAACCTACCAACGTTGTACATTGAAAGAGAAGTATTTTTGTTCGTTGAAAAAAGTCAACCAACAAAACTGGGGGGGGGGGGGGGGGCATATTTTTTTGTGTAAATATGCCCCCAAAGTATGACATCGAGGATAAATTTGACCCCTAAGTATGACGAAAGGTATAGTTAGCCATTTTTCAAATTAGAGGGTTAAATTTAGCTCAAAGTATGAAAGGAGGGTAACTTGATCTCAAAGTATGACGAAGGGTATATTTAGTCAAATTTTCAAAGTAGAGAGATAAATTTGACCATTTTTCCTTTATAATAATATTCACAACATTCGCTACTAGTTTTTTTTATAATATATTTTTCCATTAAAAAACTTACACTATATAAATATGATTTTTATATGAACATATTAAACTTAAATTTGTTTAACTAATTAGTGAATGTATTCGTGCTTCGCGCGGCTATAATAATTTGATCATATTTATTATTTTATTTTTCATTACACTTGAATATTGAAAATAATTGCAAAATATATTTATAAAATATAAAGTCTTCTTTAAATTTGTTTCATAAAATAAAATTTAAATTATATCAGGATGAAGTGATTAATAATAGTTATGAGCATCTATGTGTTAATGAGAAATATCGAAATCAATTTTATAAATAAGCAATTATATGTTTGAAGAAATTAAACTATTAAAATTGATTATAAATAATAGTGTGTTAATAAAAATATGTAAATACACATTTTTTTGGTGAAAATTAATTTTGCTTTTAAATTTACTCACTCCACTCCACCGCTCCAAGAAGACAATCTAAGCACACTAGTTTATTATATCAAATATAAATATGTTTACAAACTTAATTTTTTTAAAAATAAAAAATTCATAATCTTTAAAAAAAAATAAAAAGATAGACCTAGTCATTGAGATACACGCAATAATTTCATGCATCAAATGTATTAAGTAAAAGAAGGAATGGAAACAAAAATAAAATTGAATATGCTAAAAAATTTTGACATTCAAAAGTCTGTTAGACATTACAAATACAAAATAGAAAAATATAAACAAAATCTTCATAACTCTCACAAATGAATTTTAAGTAATTTTATAATTTAAAATAAATCTGTAATAAATATCTAATTAAAAAAAACAATAAATTTCTTCACATAATTAACCTAAATAAATGAAGGAAGAGAAAACAAAGTCATACCTACATAAGGTGAGAATCAAACATTAATCACACATAAATGCAATCAGAATTAACAACAAATAAAGGAAGATTAAAATTAATAAAAAAAGTAAAAGAAAAATGCAAAAGATCAAATATAAATTAAATTATTTAAAAAAATTAACACTATTTAAAAATTTTATAAAATAATATTTTATATAAATTTTCTTTTTACATATTTATAATACTTTATCTTTATATCATG
Organism: Capsicum annuum; assembly: GCF_002878395.1. NCBI lineage: Eukaryota > Viridiplantae > Streptophyta > Magnoliopsida > Solanales > Solanaceae > Capsicum > Capsicum annuum. Next base: position 195,855,076 of record NC_061117.1, on the reverse strand, counting down.
CAATTATATTTTTACTTCTCATTCAGTATATCCTTTAATATTTCTTATATATATGTGTATATATTTTTGAAAGTTAAACTTATGAATTTTATAGTTTTTTCTGAATTAAATTTCAAATAGAAAAAATCAAAATAAAAGTAATAGTGTGTTAATAAAAATATGAAAATACACTTTTTTTTTTTTTGTAAAAGTTAATTTTGCTTTTAAATTAACTCACCTCACTCCTTCGTCCCAAAAGGACAATCTAAGCACACAAGTTTATTATATCAAATATAAATATGTTTACAAACTTAATTTTTTAAAAAAAAAAAATTAATCCTTAAAAAAATAAAAAAGATAGACCTAGCCATGAAGATACACAATAATTTCATGCATTAAATGTATTAGTAAAATAAAGAATGAAAATAAAAATAAAATTGAATATACTAAAAATTTTAAGACTCAAAAGTCGGTTAGACATTACAAATACAAAATAGAAAAATATAGACAAAATTTTTATAATTGAATTTTGAGTGATTTTATAATTTGAAATAAATGTGTAATAAATTTTTAATTAAAAAAATAATAAATTTCTCCACTTCACATAATTAACCTAAATAAATGAAGCAAGAGAAAACAAAAAGGCATGCCTACATGAGGTAAGAATCAAACATTAATCATACATAAATAAAATTAGAATTAACAACAAATAAAGGAAAATTAAAAGTAACAAAAAAAAATGCAAAAGATCAAATATAAAGTAATCTATTTTAAAAAAAAAGTTAACACCATTTAAAAAATTAATAAAATACTATTTTATATAAATTTTTTTACATATTTATAATACTTTATCTTTATATCATGCAATTATATTTTTAATTCTCATTCAGTGAATTCTTTAATATTTCTTATATATAAGTGTGTATATATTTTTGAAAGTTAAAATTATAAATTTTATAATTTTTACTGAATTAAATATCAAATAGAAAAGATCAAAATAAAAGTAATTAAAAGAAAAAGTAAAACTAAAAGAACCTAACTTAAAAGATTATATCTTTGCATGTAATTTTTCTTACCTTCATCCCTAATTTTTTTTATTTATTACCATCTAATTCAATAGCTACTTCTATTTTGTAATTTAACTTATTTATCTCCTCATTTTTTTCCAATTATCACGTTAAATTTATTCTTTACCTTTAAATGAAAAATGATAAATCATTCTTTTAAATAACTTTCCATATTAATTTTTTGTTCTAATTCTATTAAATTTTGAACAATTGCTTTTATGAAAGTTAAAACTATAAACTTTTTATAATTTTTTCTTGTTTTAAATATATCAAATATAAAATAATTTAAAAAGTGATTAAAAGAAAATTAAAACTAAAAGGCACATAACCAAAACATAATTTTTTTTACATTTTATTTATTTATTTTTATTTTTTATTATTTATTTAATACTTTAGATTTTCCTTTTTTTTCCCATACTACATTTTTTAAAAAATTAACACCATTTAAAAAATTAATAAAATATTATTTTGTATAATTAGTTTTTACATATTTATAATACTTTATCTTTATATCATGCAATTATATTTTTAATTCTCTTTTAGTAAATTCTCTAATATTTCTTATATATAAGTATGTATATATTTTTGAATGTTAAAATTATGAATTTTAAATTTTTTTCTGAATTAAATATTAAAGAGAAAAGATCAAAAGAAAAGTAATTAGACGAAAAAGTAAAACTAAAAGCAACCTAACTTAAAAGGCTATATCTTAAATGTAATTTTCTTTATTTGTTATGTTTTATTATTTATTTAATTTTTTAAACTTTTTTTTTCTTTCCTTTTTTTTACCTTATCCCTAGTCTTTTTTATTTATTACCATCTAATTAAATATCTTCCTTTTATTTTGTAATTTAACTTATTTATCTCCTCATTTTTCTCCAATTATCACATTAAATTTATTATTTACCTTTAAATGAAAAATCATAAATTATTCTTTTAAATAACTTTCCATATTAATTTGTTGTTCTACTTCTATTAAATTGAACAATTACTTTTATGAAAGTTAAAACTATAAATTTTTTTATAGTTTTTTCTTGTTTTAAATATATCAAATCAAAAATAATTTAAAAAGTGATTAAAAGAAAACTAAACCTAAAAGCCACATAACCAAAACATATTTTTGTACATTTTATTTATTTATTTTTATTTTTTATTATTCATTTAATACTTTTAGATTTTCCTTTTCTTTTTCTTCCCTTACTACATTTTTTGTTAAATATAATCTTTCCATTTAATTCAATATTTGTTTCTTTTTATTTCACAATTTGTCCCCTCATTCTTCTCCAATTATCATATTAAATATATTCTTTACTTTTAGAGAAAATGATAAATTCATTTTTTATATAGCTTCTCATGTCATTTTAGTACATATTCTTCATTCTTTGTAAATCAAAAGAGTAGAAAAGAAGAATTTATACTCCTCCATATTTTTCATCGTTTGTCAAATCAAAAGAGTATTTTAAAAATGTAACTTACACTTCTCAACAATAGTTATTCTCGAGGTTCACAAATTCATCTTCAATCTTTGGTACGTTCTTTCAAAAATCATCTATTTGGCCCTCTAGTTACCAACATATAAATACCTCCATTCTTGAGAAGCCATCCATTCTTGAGAAGCCTATACATGAAAAAATATTTTTTCATAAGTTTTGATCATCAATCCGTAGAATTATCGATTGTAACTCCATCACAGGGACAACGTCTGTGGCCAAAGAAGCAGACATACCTGAATCTGACGTCTCCGTTGACTGCAATGCACTTGATGAATTTTCTTTCTCTCTTTTTTTGGGTGTCTCCTCTTCCACGGCTTTTTTATATTGTTCATTTCGGATTTATTTGGGGCATAATACCCAATTCACTCAAATACGTTAAGTTGAGATTTTATGTAGTTTTATTATTTTAAGGGCATAAATGATTCACTAATGACAGAATTAAAAGTGGCTTTTAGTATTCCAAACTGAAAAAATGAGGGATAATTAATAGAGAATATTTATTTAATTTTAAGTAATTTCATGAGTTGAAAATAAGAGAAGTGACAAAAAATTGACAAAAAAAATAAATGTCAATCCTAACTTTTGAGGCATGCCACATCAGCATGCCTCTAATCCTCTTTTATATATAGAGAGAGAGAGAGATTCTTATGTTTATTTATATTTTGATTTCTCTTGAAATGTTTACTCCACTATTGAAGTAGATATTTTTAATTAAGTAGGTTTTTAGTCAATTGAAAAGTTGTACTTTATATATCAATTAAAATGAAGATAACTTTAATATTTTACAATATAGGAGTGATTTGTGCTTAAATGAAGTGACATAAACAATAAAATTTCTTTTACTTTGACAAACTTTAGATGAAAGTTTTCAAAAACACACGACACAATCGTGAGAATACTCCACAAAAAATTCAAGTTAAATAAGATGAAAAATTATTTTAAGAATGAATAACTAAAACTTGCAAAGAAAATATTTTTTTTCAGAGAATATTTTTGTAAACAAACAACTTGTTCTTAGTAATTATGCAATACATATTATTTTAAATATGACAAATCAAACACTCAATAAGAACTAATTCCAGCACAACTAATCTTAATATAATTTATCTCATCATAACTAATCGCAACATAACTTATCTTCAAACCAAATGACCCCTTAGATTATAAAGAGTTTCGTTTATTTTGTCAGAACTTGGCTAAGGAGTTTCCATTTGGGGGGGGGGGGGGGGGGGGGTTTTACATAAATCCCGACAAGTTTACTCGTAATTAAACCCTATTTCATTTTTTTCTAAAGTCTCAATTTTCAATTTTTTAGATACATAATATTAAAAGAGATACATGATTGATGTTACATCTTAAGAAACAACTAATTCACTGTAACTATCAAAAATAACGATAATTAATTCATTTAATGAGTAATTTACTTTGCAGATATTTTAATTAACATTTAAATATCCCAAAAAGGACATTTAATTAGTGATGCAATTTTTCTGAAATATTCTTCTCCATATCCAACTTCCAGATTCATTCTTCTTTAGCTTTTCTCTTTTTCTTCTTGGTGTTATTTTCCCTTTTCAAGTTCTTGAAATGAATTTCAAACTCTGAAAAAAAATACAAATATTGGTTAAATATGTATCATGGTAAGACATGATGTATCAATATAATAAAATGAGATTTGAAATACAAAGATATAAGAGATACATAATACAAATAATGTATCAGGTGCAGAAATACATATTTTAAAGAGATACACACAGAAACCTTCTAACTATACACATATATATAAAAGAGATACACATCAAAAAGATGTATCAGGCGTACAAATACAAGAATATGCACCTGGAACATGCATATAGAACTAAGCTAAATGAAACACCCTGGGTTTTGACCCTTAGAAAATTTTTTGGAACTTTGGTCTCTGAATCCAATACGACTTATGGGTACGAGACGTATGTTGGGGTACGAATGGTATGGTACGATCGTATACTAACCAGTGTCGGTTGATGGGATAGATTTTGGTCACTGAAGTGGGTACGACTTGAATGATACGAGTCATATGGTTGGATACGGATCGTTTGGTTCCTTCACTTAATCTTAAAATTGGTAACTTAAGTTGGATCTTAGTACAAGTAGATCACCAGGAGCGGTAAGTCAAGGTACGAGTCGTACCCAGGAATCGTATGGTGGTTAGTGTTCAAACCTCCTAGATTCTATTCTGCCAGAGATACAGTTTATGGGTACCAGTCGTACACTTGAATACGACTTAGGTTAGGGTGTGTCGTACCTTGGACAGTGTTGGGTCTAAGGGGGAAAGTCTTGGGTACGAGTGGTAGGTACCACTCGTACAGGGAGGATACGACTCGTAAAGGTCAGTCATATCCCTATGACAGAATTTTTGTGCAACTTAAGTGAGGGTATTCTAGACATTTTCCAACTTACCCTAATAAGGCCCCACGACTTCTAACCCACTTGGGAGGCTATTTACCTTATTATTCTATGCATTAACACTTAGAAACTCTTCCTAAACACTCTATAATTCTCTCAAGAGCTTTTGGACAAGGAAGCTAGGGTTTCAACTAGATGACTAGATTGGGGATCTTATTGGTGGTTTTTCTCTGTCTACTTTATCAATTAAGTCATGTTATCTTCTCTCAATATTATTTTCAATAAAAGGCATAACTTTATATAATATTTTTATGATTTGAATGTTGTGTAATTTTGGGTTCTCAAATATGATTTGCGGATTTTGGTTGTAAATGCTTGGTTATGATTTTTCCATATTTTAATTATGCTTTGATATGCATTAATGGTGATTTTGGATAATTGGTTACATGGGGATGGTTCTTTGGCAATGGACTTCGGTTTTGGAAATATTATGCCCCCTATGTGTTTGATAAAATACCTATAGCAATATTTTTACTATAATATTGGTTTTTCAGTGGAACTTATGCATGGTTTAAACTTGGTAATGGAACCCTAAATGATTTAAATGGTTTAAATGACTTTAAATGGATTGGAAAGACCTTGGTGGCCATAGTTTTGGGTAATTGAAAATCATGAGGGGTACATGTAAATCCCCTAAGGTTTGGCTATGGACAAAACTTGCAAGTTATTGTTGGTATGACAATACCACTACTAATGACCTTAGTTAACAAATGGTTAATGAATTGTTGCTTGGTAATATTTTTAATTGGGCAATAATAGCAGGGTGTATAGTAAAGCCGTGAAAGGCGGAGGTCCTGGAGGACCAACACTGAAAACTCATATTTGTCGATGTGAGATTTAGTCCAAGTGACCGTGTACATGATGTCACACTTTATATTTGGGAATGTACTAGTCATCCCAGGTTTTCTTCCCTAGTCGTGCGGCTTCATGCACTGGGGCCCTTTCAATAGAGGGAGTTGAACTATATAGCCCGTGGGTGGTTTAGGACGGCAAAGCTACATAACCCAAGTAAAGGTTTTAATGGCATGCTAACCCGATTCCTTTTTTCGGCATGGATATATGTATATATATGTATGGTTTGTGTGTATATGGATGGTTTTACTTGGTTTTATAAATGGCATTATTTTATCCTTATCCTGAGTTCATGTTAGCATTCACCCGCTAACCCATCTTCGGGCTACTGTATACTTATGCTATGCAGGAACCGGCCGTTCTACTCCTCCTACATAGTGATTGATTCGGGGACAACTATTGGATTGAAGTGGTGAGCTTCCATCTTTTTGGAAGGCTCCATTTCATGTTATGGATATTTTTAAGCATTTTTATTTATTTCTAGATAATGATTTTGGCTATGGTTGGGGGCATGTCCCAACCGAATATTCTTACTCTTTTGGTTAGAGGCTTTGTGGTGCTGCTATGGGTTGGAATGGGCGGGATCTGTATTGATGTTGACCTTAATATTGACATTGGTATTGGGGATGACATCATTGGACATAATTTCTCAGTGTTCCATTGTATTTTATTTTGGGATTAATTATATTATGTTTTGGATCTCATTTAGTTATGGCCTGGTTTATGGCCCTTGGTTCGGTATTGATCTAGCTTGGTGGTTTAGTTGGTACGGTTTGGTGGACGGGATGACTTGGTAGGGTGGGTCTAGGGATAGACCTATCCCAAAGTCAGTCCTTGTCCAATTATGCTATCTTGTTATATATTCAGAATTCAACTGACTCAAGGTATGCTAATAATGGTTGGGTTGGGTAACGGGGTGGTCCCGGTCCTGGTTGGACTTGGATGCCCATTACGACAAGGCCCCCAATCGGGTCGAGTCTCTAAATTATGTATCTTCAGCTAATAAAAAATGTATCTCACATTAAAATGCTCAGATACAAAAATTGCTAAATCTTTGGTAAGATGTCTTTTGTGTGACTTCAACAGCTTTTCTTTTTGAAACAACACCTTTTCATCTAGAAGTGTCAGATTCTCTTTTATTCGATGAAATGAGCTAATGGAGTTCACGGAGTTTCATCCTCAGTCATCTATTGAATCGTTGTTTGTTGGATTAAGGATTGACGGTGATCGGAGATACCGTAAGTCGTCGTCGTTTCTTATATCTCTAGTGGATACTCCGACGGAGCATAGCAAGGCGAAAGTTTTTCGAAAATTACTTTAAAGGAGGGGGAGGTTAGATATTAATGGTATTAAATTGGTGAAGAGAAGATATAAAGACAAATTTTAGGAAGAAGGGGGGGGAGGCAATAAATATATCCTAATTTTTTGAATAGAAGTTATGTATTTGGAGATATATAAAGAGATAATGTAAATAAGCGATATTTATATTTTTTATTAAGTTAAGAGATTTAAGTAATTTCGATATCTTAAAATTGTGGTTTTGTGAAAAAGTTTCCTTTTTTTTTTTTTGAAGTTAATTCACTTGTTGAAATAGGTTTAGTCCATTCTTGCTACTTTCATTGACCAAGCCCGTTTGTGCAAGAAAAGTGGTGCTTGTCTTTCTATGATAAAAACCCAACCTAGCCACATCAGGATAAGAAGCCCAAATGCATGATTTTTTTATTGTTTTTGTTGTTTGTTCTGCTTTTACATGTAATCACATAGTAGTGGAGTCAGAATTTTTACTAAGATAGTTCATAAGTGAATATACAAACTAACTGAAGGTGCCAACATCTATTATATATACATAAAAAAAAAAAAAAATTTAGTCATATATATATAGTATAATTTTCCGCCGAAGAAAGTTCAGATGAACCCCCTATCTCAAAGGTAGCTTCACCCCTACAACCACACATGAGTGGATAGCTCCGTCCCTGCAACCACACATGAGTGGAATTTTACTCATTTTTGTCCTGTATTTCAATAGTGTATGATTGAACATAAGCATACATGAAAAAAATTAATATTCAAAAGGGTGTTAAATAAATTTGTTAAATTTTTTGTTGTTTTGACAAATTAATGGTTGTAATTTGTTATTTACTATACATGAAACTTATGTATCTAGATTGAGCTTATTTAGAATAGTTTTGAGTGTAGAAATTCAAAAATAAAATCATTATTTTCAGCATAAAAAATCAAACACATGCAATAATTTTGCTAATTTTAACATCGTATTTAATCATGTATATATGAATGAAACCTGGACATACATGAAAAAACATATAGATACGAAATGAGTAGATAAGAATTGTTGTTGTTTTGACAAATTGGTGTGGAATTTGTTGTTTATAATATATGAAACTTGTAGTTTAAATTTGACCTTATTTGGTGCAGATTTGGGGGGTTGGATTTTTTAAATTCGAAGAATAAAAGAGTCTTTAGCTGAATAAATTCAGACATACGTAATTGAAATTTAAATCAAATTTCGTATGCACGTTCATCATATATAATTAATATTGAAAATGAATTTTCAATAGAACTCACGTACATAATCTATACAATAATGATGCACTTCTATTCATATCATATAAAAAAAATATTTTATACAACAATTATATTGTTCTACACACATTTTATACAATATTTAGTTGCAATAATTATTTAGATACATATTTTATACAACAGTTATACAGTTTCTTTACACATCTTATATATATACGTATTTTATATGACAATGATACAGTTTCTATGCACATCATATATATGTAAATTATACAACTATTATACATACATACATATATATATATATATATATATATATATATATATATATATATATATATATATATATATATATAGTTCCTATAACATATTGATACAATTTTATACCATGTTGATACAGTCTTTGTACCTTATTAATACACTCCTTATACCATGTTGATACAATTCATATACCATATTGATATAGTCTCGGCTGACCATTTTTGGAATAAGTTTGGGCCGACTAGCAACTCCATGTCCAATAGAACAAACATGGGTCATTTATTTTTGGAAAAATTACACAAACTAACAAACTTAAGACATTAATTACAACTAATAGCAATAGTTTCTCAAAATTACTACTAATAATAAAACTAGCAATATTTTACCTTTTTTTTTAGAAGCGCGTGTCTTTAAATCCGTTTTTTTACTTTACCCTATATTCATGCTACTTTACCAATTTCACTTCCCTATTTATTTTTTTTTTCAAATTTCATTTTTTCCTCTCAAGATCTTGATAAACACTCTCTCCATCTATTAAGGCAAGTTTATTTTTAGAGTTAATGTATATTATATTTTTCATATAAATTTTTTTATGTGTTTTTTTGTCCCCAGTTTTTTCAATATTCTTCTACGAATTGGTCTGTTTGATTTTTCTTTTCTGTACTTGTCGTCATTTTTCTTGAACCTTTGTATGTGATTTTACATCCAAAAGAGCCCAAAAAAGGTTTGATTGACTTTTTCACCCACTTCTTTTTGTCTCTTTCTCTTTCTAAATTTCACTTTTCGAACCTTTACTCCAACCATGGGTGGGATCACTGCCTTTACCCAACCCTACCTATTACGAGATGAGGAAATAGATATCTTGTAATCTTTCATGAACACTCTCAAAATTATATATGGCAGCCTTTTTTATCTTTGATTTTTCAAAAAGCTTAACTTTTTACTGTAAATAAAACAGTAAATTTTACTCAACAATAAGATGAAAATGACAGAGTGAAGAAGTAGTAGTAGTTTATTTAGATCCCAAGATTTTGTTTTTCTTTTACTTATACAAAATTATGTCTTTCTTTTTTTATGTTGGATCTGAAATTTACATAAAGATTATGTGGTTTTTTGAATTTATATTTTTTCGTGTTGTATTTTTTGGATTTCTGCTGTAATGGCAGAATATGCAAATAGTAGTAGTTCAGTTAGAGATATTCAACCTATTAATTTAGTTTTCGATGAAATTTCATCGTTTAATCTTGATTTAACACAAGATGAAGACGTTAACGTGTGTTCTACTAGCATTGAAGAGCTGATATCGAAGCAGCATAGCGATCCTGTAAAGACTATGAAAATCATAAAACGGAAAGCATTGACAAAATCTTCATCCCCAAAATTCATAAAAATTCAAAAATCAATGAAAAAAGAAAGTCGGATGAAAACGCGAAATCTAATAAAATTGCAAGTCCCGTTTCATCTAATTTTGAATCTGAAGAAGAGAAAGTGAAGTAAGTATTTTGATATGTATAAAGTTTTATAGTTTTTGGACAACATTTTCATATATGTATTTTATATATACATTTTATAAGGTGTTTATTTTTTTAGTTTTGTCGCTAATTTGTTGATATGCATCTGTTATATCTAAGATTTTCGATTTGTATGTGTAAGATATTTGTATTTGTTAATGATAAAGTTTGTAATTGATATTCAGTTGTATATTTTTCTTGTAAGTTAAATTTGTACCATTCGTGTATTCATGAAATACATATATATGTTTCAATGTAAATATAATATGTATATTGTAAATACATAAGTACCAGTATTTTGACATGTAAATGTGATACATGGTACAGGTTAGATAAGTATATGTTTTGTTTACTGATAAGATATGTTTTTGATTATGATATGTTCTTCTTTTTATTGATAAGTATGATATTTGGACAAATTATGTATAAATAAAATACATATGTAATTTGTTTGTCTAGAATCATATGAAATATATTTATTATTTGTTAGATATGTATTTTCTTATTTGTATTGTTAATATTTGTATTTTTTGCTCAGTTGTATATGTTTATTAAGAGTAAATGACAATATTTGTATATTGATGTTTGATAACTAAGATATGGACCAGTGATGACAATGTTTGTATTTTGATGTTTGACAATTAGATATGGAGCAGTGATGTTACTTTAGAGATGTAATGTAACTTTTAAGATGTATTTTCTTAAATACATATGTTGTACTATTAGACATAAAATTATATTTTTGTGTTGTATAGGTATTGCGTTATCAAAATATACATGACAAGAGTGATGCATGTATATGTTCCAACTGTTAACGGCGTTTCAATTGTTGACTTTGATCCAAATCTTCTTCGCATGAGATATGCTTTAATTTTGTGGCATTATGGTTCGAGGAAAGAAGAAGACAAGGCACAAAGTGATGATGAAGCACCAATGAGGCCTCCTAGGAATATTGGGATAACAGAAGATATTGAGGTGCATGATATTTGAAGATTATTTTGAATTTGTTGTATTTTATAATAGTGAAATTTAGGTAGACTAAGATTTAGTTGAATATTTCTTAGGTTTTATATGTCACTTTAATGTTGAAATTTGATATCTTAATGCTTTCTTTGCTATACTTGTTAATTTTTTATGTTTAAGTTTCTAAAACACGATTGTTCGTGCTTAATTTATGCTACTGTTATGCATATTTTGGTATGAATATGTGCTTTCCAGTTTTGAATGTAATTTTCAATAATGAATATGTATGTTTCAGTCATTATATGTATTTTTCATTTATGCATTTGTATTCTTTTATTATGTGCATATGTATTTCTGAGTAATGCATGTGTATTTCTGAGCAATGCATAAGTATTTATGATTAATACATAAATATTTTCCCAAAAATGCGTGTTGTATCCTTTTATGTTATGCATAATGCATATGTATATATAATTAACACATGTAGTTATGCATAATGCATATGTATATAAGAATACTGCATATGTTTTTTATAAGTCTGAATATATATTTTCTGCTATGCATATATATATATATATACACACACACACATATTTGTCTGAATATATATTTTTTGGCTCTGCATATGTATGTGTATTTGTCCAGTTTAACACATATGTATTTTACCATATAAGCATATGTATTTATGAATTATCCATAGATTTTTTTCATATATGTGTATATATTTATGAATAATGCATATTTATGTATGATTAATGCATATGTTTTTTTTTAAATAAATGTATTTAAAGTTTTAGCTACGTAATTATAAGTCATTACATGTATTTTTAATTATTTTATTTATTACATAAATGTATGTTAACTTATTCTTAGTTTTTATAGATTGACATAGATTTTTATTCGATTCTCATATGAATTTTTTCAGATCAAAGATTTAACTTGTGTGACATACAATTTATTAAATATAAATAAATGATGTTACATGTCTTGTATACTATATTCTTAATGAAAACATTTGCAAAAATTTAACTACAAAAAGTTCAATAAAATCAAAAAATTTAATCAAAATTTAGAATCATATAATAATCAGTGAAAAAATGAAGCAATTATTTTTTGACTGAATACATCAATAAACTTATCATTTATTATATTTCCTACATGAACGTCTATTGTGAATGAACTACATTAATTTTTGTTTTTCTTTCCGAACATATCTTTTCCCAAATTTTCACGATCCTTCTTTGCAGGTCTTTCAGGGGGTCGCTTGTGTTTTGGGGAAAAAACTATCTCCTCCAATATCTCCTGTGGAATCACCCAATCATCTTTGTGGGGTATAGGATAAATGGAAAGATCATACGTTCTTGACACAGTTTTTTATTTTTATAGATAAGAGCAATATGATCCCTTTTGAAAATTCTTGCTATCAAGTACTGAATAAGCATGCACACACGGTATCTCGTCCTAGTGAAATGCATTGCAAGAATTTTTTTTCCTTAAGCCAAACAATAAAATGTTTATCCTTGTCATGTACTGTATAGACATACTCTGAGGCTGGTATAACCTGAAATTATTAAAACAAAATTAAAACTATAACAATAATTATTTAGTTGACATTTATAATTGTTCCAGTTTAGCAATTGTATTTTACCAACTCTGCATATGTATATTGCATGTCTCAATATGTATTTTTAGAAATATATGGCCTGTATATTTTATTTTTTAAAAAAATATAAATGCAATCAAACACTTAAAACAGAGTGCATATGTATTTTTTAAATACAAATAGCTGGCAGCATATGTAAACTGAAATACATAAAAGTAACTACCAGTGATCACATAAACAGACTACATATGTATTTTACAAATACATATAGCTGGCAGCGTATGTAATGTTAAATACATATATAAGAAGGACTTAATGATTCCATCCATGGTATAAGCAGCTACAAAAGTATCAGTATACAGTTTTCTGAGATGACTTGCATCAACGATTATTACAGGTCTGCAATGTTCGAACCCTTTGATACAATAACTTATTAGTATATACAAAACTTCAAACGAAATTCAACAAGAACAAATTGTTTAATTGAAAATGGAAAAAAATACAAAATAAACTGTAACAATTGTAAATCAATATTCAACCTACATAACGCGATGGAAAACTCTAATTTGTAAAAACAAATTATCGATCAAACCACTTTGTTCGAGAACTGATCAAACCATTATTGTTACAATTTTTTCAGCAATTTTCACAAATATAGTTCAAAAATTCACAAATAAAATCATATTTGTTTATTGATACCTGTATTTGCAGCGTTGTCTTATCAAACTTTTCTCAAAACATTAAACGATGAACATAAATTTTGGAAGCAGTCGTTTTTTTTTAAATTGATATGAGTTGCAGATTATGAAAAACGTTTTTGAATTTTGAATTATGTTGCTGTAAAATAATGGTTGTGGTTAAAATAGAGTCATTAAAGAAAAAGGTATCTGTAAAAGGTTAAGAAATCTATCAAATTAAATGTTCCTTAAATTAAGGAACCGTTTTTCCCATATTAAACTGAAACAGATTGGAGTTAAATTAGGAACAGAATCTTTAATTGTATATGCATTTAACTAGTAATAGTTTAATCAAATACAAAATACATATTGCTATTTTTTGTAATTTTGAAAGAGTTGCTATAAAACTTACAATTAAAGTTCTATAGTTGCTATTTCTGAAATTTTTCCTTTATTTTTAAATGAATGAAGTGAAACAAAAAAAAATCTCTTAAAAAGTAGGTCGAAATGGCCTAAGAAGAAAAGGGTCAAAGTAGTCCAATGACTATTAAATGGTAATAGTTTGGCCGACTGACCGTTATTTGACAAATTAGCAAATGCTGGCCATTTGTTTTAGAAATGGCCAATGGGTGTCTATTTCCCAAAAATAATACTCCCTCCGTCCCATTTTATGAGTCGCCATTTGAACGGGCATGGAGTTTAAAAAATAAGGAAAGACTTGATAATATTTACCAAATTGTCCTTTATCAAAAAATGTGCTACTATCTTTTTCTTTAATTAAGTGGGCCCAAAGGGTATAAGTGTAATTGTATTTTTAAATATTTACCAAATAAGGAAACATGACATTCTTTTTGGGACAAACTAAAAAGGAAATAATGACACATAAAATGAGACGGAGGGAGTATATAAAAGGGAAAATTTCAGAAATAGCAACTCTGTAGCTTTAATTATAACTTTTATAACAACAGTTTCATAATTACGAAAAATAACAAATTATATTTTGTATTTAAGTAAAATGTTGCTATATAAATACATATACAAATATATATGTATTACTTATAAATACATATGCACAACTGAAAAATACATATTCTTCTACTACTATGAAGTGGGTAAAATATTGCTACTTTTGTTATAAGTTGCAATTTTGAAAAAATATTGCTATTTATTATAATTATAATCTTAAAGATACTAGTTTCTGTAATTTTTCTAATATAAAAAGCAAACATAAATTGAAGGGCGATCCAAAACATGTGTTTGTGCATTTAGCCCATTCTGCTGTCGAGGGAAATGAGTTTTGTCCACGGTGGCCCATTAGGAGTTGACGATTGAATAAACTTGGGCCTATGAGAAGCCCATTTCATATCTCTTTCTCCAAGTTCAGATTTCTGGATCTTGAATTCCATAACAATTTTGAGGTAGTGATCAGATTGTATACACTTATCCTCCCCAAATCTAACTTTATGGAAATATACAGGTATGTTATTGTTGTCGTTGAATTCCATGATATTTCATGCAGAGCAAGCAATTCATATTTCTATACTTTTTATGGCTAACTTTTAATAACAACAAATACACAGTTGAAATTTTATGTATTGGTATTGCCGCGCCGCCAACTGGAGTGGGATGTGATTGATACTTAAATCTTTGTTACGGGTCGAACGAATACTACTAAACTAGCTAGCTGAAGGTCTAAGCAAAACGTAGCATTCAAATAGTCAGTAATAAAAGTTCTCAAATTAATAATCTAAAAGGTGAATAATAAAACAAAAGTTAAACCCCACTAAGAAGTCATGAGCGTCTTAACTAATAATGTTGAATAGATAAGTTTATGGGGGAAGAGGGGGGGGGGGGGGGGGGCATTCCCCGAAAATATAATACACCATCTAATGATAATAAGTCTAAAAAGAACCATTACTGCTAGGATGAAATAGGTGAATCTTGTCAGTAAATGAGAAAAGTCCAACCCTGGACATATGCTTCATCGATCACCACCACTCAACACTAGTCAGACGATGTGGAAGGCTCAAACGTGCTAAGTACCTTTGAAGGATACCCAGAAAGCCTCGTTAACAACCCTTTAAGCAAAGGACAAGATTAATGTGGATTATAGTACTCCCTCCGTTTTAAAATAAGTGAATTGTTGGGGTATTTATTGGTGTTTCAAAATAAGTGAATCATTAAATTTTTTTTTCAAATTTGCCCTTATGATTTGACAACCAATTAACTTTTGAAAAGGTCTTACAAGGTCAACTTTTTTTTTTTAGGGTAAAAATGAAAAGTTGTGTTAAATTTATGTCTTTTTTTCTTAATATGTGTGCCAAAATCTAACAATTCATTTATTATGAAACGGAGGGAGTACTATAATGAAGTGCGAAAAGTAAAATAAGTAACTTTACATTACAAATAGAATAAATATGTTAGCTGAAACTGTATCTGGAAACTGAGTTTGAAACAAGTAATTGAAACTGAAGATGAAAACTATCAAACTGACGTTGAAAATTGAATTATCTTTAAAGAAGTAACTTCTTAAAAAGATTTCGACATAGTGAAATTGTCGTGGGGATTATGATTTTACTCACTCAAGTTCAACCCATATGTAGGGCGATTGAGTGGCTTAATCAAGCTTAACCAATCGTGGCACTCATGTTTGAGAAGGTTGGCTATTTTTTTTCTTTCTGAATGTAAACGAATTAATATGAACTTAAGCTGAAGGTTTAAGCAACACAATTAATGGCACATAAGCAGATAATTTCATATAAGCTTGTAATGCAACACCTTATGCAATTTAATCATGTCAAAGGAGTTAGTCATTTTCTGTCATTCCGAGTGATGAGCAAACATGTGCACCTAACTAATATATTATCTTATGTAATGCAATTTAATGTGTGAGGCTAACAATTTAAGCACAGAAATTTATATGCTCACATTTCAAATATATAGGCTTGAATTATTCACTTCTCCACATTCTATTCAAATACTACTTGCATTATATTCCAATCTAGTTCTGAACTTGTGAAAGAAGCCTCAATTTACAGCAAAATAACCGTACAAGACTCCTATTGACAAATTAAGTGGTTAAAATTATGGTCAAATCCATCGGTGATCCCCTAAACTTGGCACCATCTTTCACTTAGACGCCTTAACTGGACCATGTTCATTTTAAACACCTCAAGTAGATAAAAGTGTCTTACTTTGACACTTTTTGCGCTTATTAAAATTAAGGTGAGGCGCATGTGAGTCAAACGACCCACGTGGATTTTATAAGTCATTTAAAACCTGTCACGGTGGAAACTACTTTATACATCAGCATATCAAAATTTAAGGAGTAAAATCTCACAAAATTCCCATTTCCATATCATTTCTCAAACCCGATTGAAGAGCTTCGCTATTTTTTATTTTTTTTTTACTTTTGATTCGATTTTCGTTAATTCGTTGAGAGATCTAGCTAATAATGGTATTTTTTGTAGGTACAATGCATGATATGAAGTGTTGATTAATGTTCATTGATGAAATTGAAGATTTCTTTTTTTTAATTGACGAAATTGAAGAAATTTGAGGTACAACTAAAGTTGTTCTTTACTTTTTTTCTATTTTCCTTATTGTATGGATATTTTACCCCAACTATTTGTAGTGTTTTTCTGAATTTTCGTTATTAGATTTGTTTTAGAGATTTCAGTGACAAAGTTAGGGTTTTGTGTGGATTTTGTGTGGGTTTTTTAGGGATTTGACTAATTTATGTGTTATTTTTTAGATTTCACTGATAAATACAAGGTTATTTTGGTATTTTTCTAGTTCAAGGATATTTTGGGTATTTTCTTTTATTGAGAATCTTCTGGGGGCTGTTAAGGAAATATAATGGACAATTATAGTTTGACCTGTTTTCACCACGAGGAAAGTCTTGTAGCCGGCCCTAAGCTTAGTTATAAAGGTGAGGTTGATGTCTTTGCTGTTGCTATTAATAAAGACCACTATAATTTTTTTGAGTTTTTTTCTTATGCCAAAGATCTTGGGTATTCAAATATTAAGGGGTTCTACTGTCAACATATATATGGTGAAGAGTTAGTTCCAATTAATTCTGATAGGGAGTTATTAGACTTTGTGAAGGACTTGAAATATTGTGATGAGCTTGATGTGTTTCTTCTTCATGGCATTGAAGAAGATATTGAGGTTGTACCAAAGTCTTCCTTTCTTTTAGAAGGGACAACCGTGTGTATTGATGAAGATGATATAGGCAGTGATGGTAATGAGGGTAGGGGTCTTGATGAAAATCTGAATGGTAATGAATTAGATGTGCCTAGTACTGATTCAGATGTTGAAATCCCTGATGAGGATGGTTCAGACATTGATGAAGAGTTGAGAGCCTTTAGGGCTGAAATAGAAGCAAAAGAAATCCAAAAAAAAGAAGCAAAAGTTAGAGAAGAAATACCTGTAGGTGAAGCTCGTATTAACAAAGGTTTTCAGGACATTTTCAGAAAAAAAAAAAAAGACAGATATGTGGGTAAATTAGGAGGTGATGAAGAGTTCATTGATAGTTCAGACTGTGATAGTATTGCTAGCACTGATTTGGTAGATGAGGATGCTATTGTGGGTGCTGACTTACTAAGGAGAAGAAGAAGTAGTAAAATCAGATTTGATGATGATTGTGTTGTTGTTTTTGAACTTGGGATGATTTTTAATGGTCCTAAGGAATTTAGAAAAACATTGGGGAGGTATACAGTAGAAAAAAGAGTTCAAATTATTTTAAAACCTAATGAAACTCATAGAGTGAGAGCTAAGTGCAAATTTAAGCCAAAATATAGTTGGTTGTGTTATGGTGCAATTGACAGAGATTCTGGTAATTTTATGATTAAAAGCTATAATCTAGTGCATAAGTGCACAACATCAAACAAGAAAAAGATGTGCACAACTAAATTTGCTGCTAACAGATTTAGAGATGACATAATTAAACAACCATCTTTGAGGATTTAGGAAATACAAGAACTTTCCAGAGAAAAATTGAGATTATATATGGGTAGAACAATCTGTTATAAGGCTAGATTATAGGTTCTACGAGAGTCCATGGGGGAGTGAAACTTGGAGTTTGCAAGATTATGTGATTATGCTGAGATGATAAAATAAACCAATCCTGACAGTTCTGTTTGGCTGAGAATGAATACAAAAATTGTCCCTGGTAAAAATTTATTTGTGAATTTCTATGTGTGTCTTGATCCATTGAAGAAAGGGTGGATGGAAGGATGCAGAAGAATTATAGGGTTTGATGGATGTTTCTTAAAGGGTGCTTGTAAGGGTGAACTTCTAGTAGCAGTTGGGAAGAATGATAACAATCAGATGTTTCCTATAGTCTGGGCTGTTGTGGACAAAAAAACTAAGTATAGTTGGAGTTTTTTTATTAAGTATTTGAAAGAGGATCTGCAGTTGGGTACTGGAGCAGGTCTTACTGTGATGATTGATTTGCAAAAGGTAATATTTTTGTTGTTTTAACTATCAATAACTGAAATACTTGATTTCTTTGTCTAGTGCTTTAACTATTTTCTGTATTTAGGGAAGGGAAAAGAGAGGAGAAAACAGTTCTAGAAATGCTCAAAGGCAAGCTTTGAAGTGAAGTTCAAAGAGGAGCTTGATTACATGAGCCAACTTGGTATGCAAGGTAAGGATATTATTGGTGATTTATTGTATTATCCTAGGCAGTCATGGGTTAGAAAATTCTTTAAAGAAAATTATAAGTGTGATGCTGTTGAAAATAATATGTGTGAGATCTTTAACTCATGGATCTTAATTCCTAGACACAAATATATCATTACCATGTTGGAGGATATTAGGAGAATTATCATGACTAAAACGTGGATATGATTAAGTTTGTCAATACTTGAATATGTGATATTGCACCTATGGCTAGACTTATATTGAAGGAGAATAAGGAAAGGGCTAGGGCTTAAAAGGCTCTTTGGAATGCTGATGTTGGATTTAAAATTGGAGAAGGGAAGTTTAGGCATACAGTGGACTTGAGTAGTAAGATTTGTAATTGTAGAAGTTGGCAGTTAAGAGACATTCCCTGCCAACATGTTATTTGTGCTTTGTATCATATTGAACAAGAGTCTGAACCTTATGTGGAGCATTGGTATAAAAAGAAAACCTTCATGAAGGCTTACAGTCACTTTATGCAACCAATCTCCAATATGAAGATGTGGCCTGAGACAAACAATCTAAAGATTGAGCCTCTTGAGCCTAAAAAAATGCCTAGCAGACCAGCAAGAAATAGAAGAAGAGATAAAGGTGAACCAAAAAAGAAATATGAAAAACTGTCAAAATAAGGGGTGAAAATAACATGTTCCAAGTGTCATCAACAAGGCCATAACAGAAGATATTGTAAGGTAAAACAATGACTTTTAATTTAATTTTAGAATTTGATTTCATATTGATTTAACTGTTATGTATGTGTTTATAGATTCCTGATCCAAATGAACAAGTTCCTAGCCAAGGGTTCCAGCCTAGTGGTCATAGTTCACAAGCAAGTTGCCAGCCTAAAAGCTCAAGCCAACCTGCACCTTCAACCTCAAAAAAATCAGCAAAATGTAGCTCAAGTAAGTTTGCACCAATAAGCTCAACTCAAGTTGCAACTTCAACAACAGTTTGTGCTGATACAAACAGAGTTAGGAGCTTGAAGGCAGCTACAATATGTATCTCTTGTGGTGATACTAGGATCCCTGTTACAGAAGGAATAAAAAGTCAACTACCTCCTAGAAATAAAAAAATTGTTGGGCACAAGAGAGGTAGAGTTGAAACAACAATAAATGTTGATTGTGGTGGATCTAAAATGTCAAAGAATGCTGGATTTAAAATTTACACAAGTCCAAGGGGAACCCAAATATTGAATGTAAGTTAACTCAAACATTGATTTTTTAACACGAAAGTACATCTATTAATTATTGTTCTTTAAAAAAAAACAGTCGGGGATAGCAAGCCAAAAGATCCTACAAAGTGGTACAACTTACAAGGATGCAAATTCTAAAGGTATTGATCTTGGTTATAATCCAAAAGGCTTGAAATGAAAAAGTGAAGATGTTTTCACCACCAATCAATTGCAGTAAATGGCAAACAAAAAGAAGAAGAAGTAGTATATTTTGATGGTGTTTTGTGTTTTTGTTGTGTAACATATTGTACCAAATAATTTGGTAGTTTAAATCTAGTAGTGTATAACAGTAAATATGGCCTTTGCTTCTTTAGTTTAAATCTGGCCTTAAATATGCTAGTGTATGCAGTAAACAATTGGGTTGTTTGAAGCATGTTTTGTATGTATATTACTGTGATTTTGAGCTCAAAATGGAGCATAGTTATGAAGTTATTGTTGGTGTTGCTTTATGAAGTTGTTGTTGGTGTTGCTTTGAGCTGTAATAAGTTGTTGTTGCTTGTCTTCTTTGACACTTATTTTACTATAAATGTCTGATCAAAAGTTTAAACGATAAATATTTTATTTCAGCAAATGTAAGAAATATTACAAGGCCAACATTACATCAACAAAACTACACCTCTAAGAAATATTATAAGGCCAACATTACATCAACAAACTACACCTTACAATTCCTAATGCACATCACAGTTATACACCTAAACGGTCAATTTCCAACATCAATACCAGTAGAATGAGTTCAACGCAAAACTTTAGCAATTAGCATCAATATCAGTAGAATGAGTTCAACGCAAAACTTCAGCAATTAGGTTTCAACATCCATGTTCCCAACAATACCAAAGCAGTGGCAATAACACTAATAATATATAATCTTCCTGCTCGATTTTATTTTTCTTCAAACGCCTTCACTTTTTTCAACAAACCCCAAATCACCCTATTTGCTTGTGAAGGGTGTCATTCTTCGTACCAATGAAAATAATCACAGCCGCCCAATTTCTATAAAATCAATTACAAAAAATCGATGATGAAATCATAATTAATCAACTAATTTAATTAAGAAGTCAAAAACATTACCTTTGAAAGTTTACAAGTAAAAAATCGATGACCTGAATTTTATTAAGTCCAAGAAGTCTCCAGTAATGCTTCATGACCACATTTACAATAGCAGTAATCATTTTCAGAATAGGTTATGAACGACGAGCTCGACATTATCCAATATAATTTGAAAAATTTAGAAAAAAATTAAACTTTTATGAAATTGAAGAATAGATTTTTCGTTCAAAATGAAATCTGAAATTAATTTAAGGCCTAATTTAAGGAAGTTGAAGAAGAATAAAGAAATTTGAGAAATTAGGATTATTTTTGGATGGTGGAATGAATAAGAAAGTAATATAAATAGTGGAAAGAGAGATATAACCGTTGGGGGATGATTTTTATGCTAAATCAACAAAAATGAGGTTTGGACGTGCCTCTGCAGCGTGTGAAACACGCATTTTGCCAACAGGGCAAAAAGTGTCAAAGTAAGACACTTTTATCTACTTGAGGTGTTTAAAATGAACATGATCCAGTTAAGGTGTCTAAGTGAAAGATGGTGCCAAATTTAGGAGACCACCGATGAGTTTGGCCTAAAATCATTATCTCAAACTATTCATTCAACCCAATTCCGTCATCAAAGTCTCATTCAGCTATTCAGGACTTGAAGTTATTTCTACCATCATCAAAATCATCAATTCTTTTATTATACTCCCTGTATTTTAAAATAAATGAATTGTTGAGTTATTTGTTAATGTCCAAAATAAATAAATTGTTCATCCTTCGAGAGATATGTTGAAACTTTCTTTTAATTTTACCCTTTAATTTAATAAAGTTTTTAAATACTTCACATTTTTTAGGAGAGTAATTTAAGAACAATTAAAATGATAATAATGAAAAGTAACTTACAATTTATGTTCTAAAAATTATTTTTAAAGGGTGTATCATACCCTAATAATTTAATTATTTTGGAAGGATTGAGTATTATTGTAATAGTACTAGGGAATAGCAGAATTACTTTTAGCGAAGTTGTCCCAAATAGCAAGGTTTTTCCCTATTCGAGTTCTTGCAGATGTAATTTCTTGAAATCTAGGAACTAAACCTTTTAATATCCTC
This sequence comes from Capsicum annuum, assembly GCF_002878395.1. Classification (NCBI taxonomy): domain Eukaryota; kingdom Viridiplantae; phylum Streptophyta; class Magnoliopsida; order Solanales; family Solanaceae; genus Capsicum; species Capsicum annuum. Next base: position 195,832,626 of record NC_061117.1, on the reverse strand, counting down.
ATCATGATTAAATAGTGAAATTTATATATGACAGTTGTGAAATTAGTCACCTTTGAGTTAAAGTGACAAAGTTGAAACTTTTTTAACAGCTCTTAACCAAATACTCTCTCCGTCCCAAATTGAAATGACATAGCTATTAAGAAAATAATAATTGGTAATGTAATTTTATCATTTCGTTCCTCTTAATTGTGTCTTGTTGTTAGTTTCAATATTGATGAATGACTAATACCGAAGCATTATTTATATTTTTAATGGTACTCTTCTTTGCAACATTTTTCAATAATACTAATAAACAAGGAGTAATCAATTACACTAAGGGTAGAAAAAAAATTATTTTGTCTTGATAAGTAAAATAAAACAAGTAAAATGAGACATCAAATTAAGAAATTTGGGACAGGTAAAATGAGACAATGGAGTATAAAATTAAGTATTTACTCTCACCCGATTGCCTTTTATATAAAATCCATTGAGCAAACTCTTATCGTTCAACTTTTAATTGGGCAATTTTCTGGAGCCATGGAGTTGTCATGGGGCGTAACTGCACTGTTTTACCAACTCGAACTTGGATTTTTGCTTTTCTCATTTGTTGGGCAACTTTAAATTCAACTTGTATCCTAGTCATATACAAGTATTCTAATGGTCTCGTTATTCATGTGTCATGTGTAAACCTGTCAAACGGGGCGACCGACCTGACCCGACCACCATAGTGGCCCGGTATGATCCGGTCTGGTCAGCCCACGGGTCGTAGGGTTCTGGCTCTTGGGCTAGGTTATTTTTTTGGAGCCCGGTTAACTCGGCTTGGATCAAACCCGATTCAGGCCCACAGGTTAACCGGCCCATTTAGTTTTTTTTTTTTTTATAAATCGTATATATGTATATATCTTCTATAAATTCTAAAGTAATGTATATTTAACGTATACATGTGTTTATATTTGATAAATTAGTATATATATCATTATATTGTAGTATATATCTTGTAGTATATGTTTTATTTAGAGTAGTATATATATTTAACTAACGTGTAGTTGTATACACGATTACATGTGTAATTGTGTATATGTTTTTTAAATTCTAATGTAGTATATACTATATATATAGTGTATATATATTGTTTAACGTATTTAAAATGCATATAGATGGGTATATATAGTGTATATTGGAGAAAAAACTTTTAATTTTTTTTTTGAGTTTTGATCGAATTTTGGATCGATTTTGACCTGGTTAGGTTTAGTGGACCTGTCCCAGATTGTTTTAATAAAATTTACTGTTGGACCCGGAATCGAACCGGCCCGTTTACGGGGCCTTACATGTATCTCAAATCATTTAGTTTTCAAGCATTAAGTCATCTAAAAGACAACTTATTTCCAATAAATGTTACATTATCATGTTGATTACCTAAAGAAGATGGTAGGTAAAATGTTATCTATAGCCTATTAAATTTTGAGCATGTACTGTTTTTTTCTTTCACTTTCAACTTGCTCCATAAATCAAACTCCAATGAAATAATTCGTTGGGTCCCCATTTCTATTGTTTTATTCAGAAATTTAACTCACATCAGCCATTTTCAATTTCTTTTTTGACAGAACCATGATATTTGATGTGGTACAAATTAGCAAGTTCTTTAGTGAAGATAACAGTTTTGGCTTCTCCTTTTGAGTGATTCGTCACCTCCTACCCCTTAGCATCTTTTGGCACTATATATAAAAATTTGGGTCCACAATGAAGTCAATAATTGGTGTCACCCTAGCACAAATTCAAAAGCATTGGATTGTCCCATTCCCCAAAGGATGATATTTTTTTCATTTTGCATAGAGAGATAGAATTACTTCAATTCACCAACATGGTTTTGGTACAGTGAGGGAGTGCTTCATCTTTAACTAAATGTTTCGAGTTCAAGAGTACAATGATAAAATTATTTTATTTTTAATCAGATATTTCGAGTTCAAATTCTAGATATGAAGCAAATTTTGTTAATAGCATCATATTCAGAATAAGCCCAATAGGGTGCGATTCAATTAATCGAATCTCTGACAAACCAACTAAAGAAAGAAATTAACTTCAATTCAATGGGGGTGGATGATCCAAAAGTACCCTCCATCAAGCACTCATTTCATTTCAAATTGCCCCACTCTGTTGATTGAAAGGTGTAATAAATAATTTCTCTGGCTCCAGCTGTTTCTCTTTATTATACTTTTACTATTTCAGTAGAGTTATGGTGCTTTAAGGTACCAAAAAAAAAAATTAAAGAAATTGTTGATAATGATTAATTGAGATGATGGTTCTTTGCATAATTTGATTGATAAAGATTAAGTTTCCCATATGCTATTAAGGGGCAGAAGGGTGTTTTTGAATGATTTTGGATAATCTTCACTTATGAGCTAATTTTTGAATCATGTTAAGTTCACAATCAAGTTTCTTTATCATGAAATTAAAATCAGTGTCATCTCATCTTGTTTATCGATGTTAGGTTTTATATTATATTGTCTACACTCAAGTTAGAGCTAGGCATGTTAGGAGTGTTGAGTTTTCCACGTTACTAGCTATTAAGACAATTCTCCTTATGAACAAGTATATAGGGTTGAATTAGATCAAAATTAATTATTTCTTTTATTACAAAAAGAATGATAAGATGTTCTTTATAATGATTATTAATTAAGCAAATGCACTCTATATAATTAAAGATATATAGGAAGATTAATTATGAGCACAGTTGTATCACACTTATAAATAGTGCATGGTATTGGTGGACATCAATCAATACTCGTAAAGTAGGTGGTAATGTCATAATTATATTGGGATTACAAAATAGATTTTTTAAATTTAGGTCAAGAACTATGAGACTTTTCAGTCTATTTGTGGATTAAGATATTCGTTAGGGTATCTAGTTAGAACCTAATAGGCTTTTTAATTGTATTGAATTATTGAGGCATATAGGCAGTGCGCATCTGCATTCTGGAGTACGTTCTACACCCTACGGATTATAGGCTCGATCGAATTCAGTAATTTTGACTCTGATTTTTATTTTTGTTTTAAGAAATATAGTGAACATTGTAAATACTTTCTTCGTCTCAAATTATATGTCACATTTTCTTATTTGACAACTTTTTAAAGATACAATTATCCTTTTACCCTTATTAGTCCCACTTAATTAAAAAAAAAATATATTGGCACATTTTTTTTATAAAGGATAATTTGATAAACTTTACCAAGTCTTCCCTTATTTCTTAAACTCTGTGCCCGATCAAATAGCAACACATAAAATGAGACGAAGAGAGTAGTATTAATTTGAAACTCAATAACTTAAAAAGGATAATAATCCCTATTCCAAAAGTTTCAAATTCTAACTCCATGTCCCCATATATGTCATGACTCATGAGAATCATGACATTAAAACTATTAGTATCACTTACATATTACCAACCTATCACACTCATGACTAAGAAACGAAATTAACAAGTCGTATGATTTATTTGTTGTTTTTCCCCTTGGTGTTTAAAGCAAGCCTTGGGTTACAATAATTCAAAGTTAATAACTATTCAACATGAATGACCAATTGATGTGATTTACAATTGCCACATTAATGCATCTTTCATTTGATTGGCAACACTTATTGGAGCTAATGCTCCAAAAATAATTGTTTTTCCACTGCTGCGTTTGTACCGTCATGATTTCAACAACTTTGACAACTTTTTATTATGATTAATATGATAATAATTGGCCTTATACAATTTTAAAAGAAATATACTTACTCCGTTCTATTTTACCCATCTCTAAGTTGATGTTCCATTTCACTTGTCCCATTTTACTTATCAAGATAAAGACAAACTTTTCTTTCCATGTTATTTATTATTTTTCTTAATTGTTGTGCAATCGTAATTTGGGACAAGTAACATGGGACGGAGGGAGTATATTCTCCTTGAAGTAGAACCTATATGACACTGGATTTCGAGATTTTACGGCAATTCCATTATAACCTTTGGGTGCAAAATAGCAACTGATTCCAATATCAAAGCAGTCTGTAAAAAGAAATTCTATAACATAAAAACATAGATGAGAATTTAAACAATTAAAATTCGAATTTTGAATGTCAGATTTGGTATTTTGGCATGAAACGGAATGATTATAAACAAACAATATAAAGGTTATGACCTCGAGCACAGGTTAGGCACTCATAAGTAACACTACTTGTGACTTAATGACATTCTTATATTGAACGGGGATCACAAATAGTGTCACATAAGTTCAAGGGTGATCAAGCAAACAATTTTTCCTCCATAGAGATAAGTCACATGATCTATGTATGTTCACAACCTACCAATTCTACTCGAGCAACTGAAGTGACCCCCCTAAAACCTTCATACTAAATTTGAGGGCCACTCAAGTTCTACTGACTTATCTTGACCCAGATTCTTTATGCCTAGTGGGCCATAATGCAGTCCGTGGGTTTGGAGTGGGACCCACTTAAGAACTACTACTATAAAAGAAATATTAGTATTATTAAATTATGCACAATTGTCACATGGAAATGTGCAAAATTGCCTGTTAAATCTAATTGGGACCACGTAAATTTGATTTTGGCCATGTTTCCGTACAATCGATAATATAGTTTAAAATTTACGCCTTCATAAAAAAATCTACAGCAAAATATCCAATGTTAGTTACTGATTTGGTTCAATAATTAATACTACCAATAAATAATACTTAGGCCAAGATTAGAATCCAAATGAAAATACTCCATTGAAAAAAACATAAACATTAAACAAAGAGATGATAAAATTTTTTTACATAGTACAATAGAGGAGAGATGGCACCAAAATAATGTAACATGGAGTTCATGTCATTTTTTTTTCTTTTAAACTTTCTATACAATGCAACACTGAACTCCAAATCCCCAAAGCTTAACTCAGATATTGCCTGCTAGTTATGAGTAGTCTTGTGCTGGTGGTGCTGGCACTCAACAGGGGCAACAGGGAACCTAGCAGTATCAGTGCAATAATCATAGACCATATGGTTAGCCCTGACCCAAATCAACTGATGGCTCTGGTGCACACTTAACTCGGACATAACCGGTTCATCCCACCAGTACCTCTTCTGACCATTGCTGCTGCAACGCTGAGTATTCTCAGCGACTGCAGCAGTTGCGGGGCACTCACAACCGTTAATCTCAAATCCCTTGTAGGATGCAACGAAGGGCGCGTGCGACCAATCAGTCTTTACCCTTCCGCCTTGTGTAGCCCAATCATCTGCATTCCATATTGAACTGTATACACCCATTGGTTGGTCCTTGGGGAATGGTATCCCTTTGTGCTCCAAATTCGAGTGTACACGAACTGGTGTCTCATCTACCAAGAATCTGTACAATAATTTAAAATTAAGTTATCAAGAAAAGACATTCTCAAAATATGCAAAAGGAATCTATACCCTCTAGTATTTCAATTCTTGAAAATTGGCACAAAGTTCAACTGTATATTTTATTCGATTTATAATTAGGAAACTTACACAACTTGGCGTTGGTTCCACAAGATGGAATAAGAGTGGAAATCCTTAGATGGGTCGAACCAAAGGTTCAATCTTTGTTCCCTGTTACCAACACCATTGACATATACATTGGTTTGAACAGTGTATGGTTCACCAGTTGTGTTACCAAGAAACTCAAAATCAAACTCATTGTGGGTTGGTCCATCTGACGACATCTGCATATAAAGTGAATTAGAGTCCGTAAGATAACTTATTTCAGCATCAACGATATAATGAAAGTATTACTAAATTGGAAAGACTAAGGTTAGTCAGTAAAGTCAAGCTACCATTTTTCACCCAATAGAAAAAAAAAATATTCGAAAGAGTGGGGCACAACCTGGACAAAAACAGTATGCTGGAAGTTTAAAAAAAATAAATTAAATGCTTGATTTATTGTAATTTAACAAGTTCATAGGATTAGAAAACAATGGCTCTATGCATGTATGTACTGAAATTTGATATAATGTCACACTACTTATATTGTCTGCCACTGGAAATTTCACCATTATATGGATTCAATGAAATGCACAAGTTATGAAATGCATTAGTGATTTAATGAACATGAAATGAACTACCAAGGACACTAATTTTGGATCGAAAAGAGTACTATCGTTACTTACATAGAAAGCAGTTACAGTTCCAGCAGAGTCACCCTCAACAAGCTTAATCTGAACAGTAACTTTACCAAACATGTACTTGCCCTTTGACTGAAATCCAGTACCTAAAAATATAACACGTACAATAACGTCAAAACTTGAACTAATGCCATATATATCATATGCATAACAATCTTTAATGAACGAAAAATTTTAAAATACCAGAAAGGCTGTCAAGTTTCATCCTAAGAATTTCTCCTTCAGTTGTCAAATGGTCAAAAGCCCAGCTAGGCTGATATAGCTCTTCAAATTTTGAAGAACTAACCAAGCCCACCATAACAAGAGAGAAAATACCCAAGAAAACACAACTAGTAGACCCCATTTTTTCCAAGATTTTCAGAGCAGAACAGAGAGAGTGAGAAAATCTTCTGCTTAGGTGAAGTGTGAAGAGGGCCAAAGGAAATTGAGTTGATTTTATAGCCAAAATGGGACAGGCTTAACCAAGAAGCCAGTGTCACGTCAGCAGACATTTATGTTACACTTCATTGTCCACGCTGGACCCGGTACTCGATGTGTCAGAGAGCAAAAACTCAAAATATTATAGCCGTTAGCAGTAAGAGCTTAGAGGATCGTTCGCTATGAAATAATGTAAAATATAATGTATTAGTAATATTTGTAATATTTGCATTAATAATATTTGTATTAGTTATGCATGTATTATTTTTATACATTATTTGGTTTGATATATAAGAAATAATACATTTTATATAATTTCTATAAAAAAAGTTTTTGTTTACAAAAATACCCTTCTTTGATCTTGTACACTTTTTTACAACAAAATTTTTTTGTCATTTCAAACATAATGAATATTGTTGAACTATTATATAGAGGTGTAGGATTAATTGCAAGACCTTCTTCTTTATACAAAAATGTTACGCTGACGAATTAACATAGTCGAAACAAAAATAAAATACAAGACGTAAAGAAATATTATCATAAATTTTTTTAATCTTTCTAAAGACTCTCGAAACAAAGTAAAAATATGTTATAGTTATTTAAATCAATCATTCGTTGTTGTAAATTCAAATGGTGGGAAAAGAAATTGTGAAATGTTTTGAAAAGATTCATTATCGCAAATTAAAATGACAGGAAAAAGAATGATGAAATATTTTGAGAGGAAAATTGAGGAGTATTAAGGTCATTTAATAAGTTAATGCATGTGTTTGAAGTATTTGTATTACTATTACATAGGAAATAAAGTGTATTACTAATACACACTTCAATATACAATAGGTAAAAAGTCGTACCAAACAAGCCATTAACAATATACATTAACTAATGCATGCATTATATTTTACAGTACACTCTATCAAATTATCCCTAATTGGTACAAGCAACAGTGATAACTTATCTAAAAATTATTTTTATGGTGAATTTATTCTGCATTTGACTGGAATAAAATGTTCGTATCACTCTATGATAGTCTTATTTATGTTATTATTTATTATATTAAAACCTATTGTTTTTTGTTTTTATATTATATTTTTTCTTAATTGTTATTTTACTCGAATTAAGAATCTATTGAAAACAGTTTCCTCATCTCGCCTCTAAAATAGTGATATGAAGGATATATATTTACCTTTCCTAGATTTCACTTTATGTGAATATATTGGGTATATTGTTATTATTGCTTATTGAAATAAAATCATAGAATAACTCGGAACCAAAGGATCACTAATTGGCTTAGCTGGATTTAAAAAAAGTTGGTCCCATGGTGGGGAACAGCACAGTAGGTATAGTCGCTGTTGAGAAAAGGATGAGTAGTAATGCAGACCAATGAGATATGAGCACGTGGAATAGTACAGCTGGTCACTGCAGTGTACAGTTGTCATGGGCAGTAGGCAGTTTTTAAAAGAGGGAAATTCTTTTTCCTTTCTAAAAGCTAAGTATTCGCTTCGCGTGTAGTGAAAAAAGACACTCGCTCCTTTAATTTGTACAAGTAAGGTTTGTCAAAATGGCCTTAATGACAAGAAGAGATTATAATGTACACCCTCTGCCTCTGGTCTATATTAATTTAATTTACGAAGCAATATATATCTATGAAAAAATAAGACATAAATTAAATGTAACTTTTCATGTTTGTCCCTATAAAATTAAATTAAAATCATAAATTCAGCAATTAAGTCTCTTTAATTTATCAACTAAAGTATAAAATATAAATAAAGCGCAAAAAGGAAAAAATTTTTAAATGATTCTCTTAAATATTGAATAATTACGTTATTATTAACATTGAAAAGTGACTCATACATTAAGTTAAAATGGACCAAAGGGAGTATTTTGTATGATTATCCTTATGCTTATTATTCAGGATCGAAGTTAATAACTTTTTTACAATTTATTTGATTCAAAATCATTTACTTTTTGAAAATCCCAGGGTAGGGAAAGGGAAATCGAATCTTTACAATAAGATAGAAAGTTTAGGTAATCAACCAACCGAGTTAATAAAATTTTCAATTGAAAATTATTTGTACCTCTTATGATATTTAATATATGTGCAATATTCGAACTAAAATTATTAAATTTGATAATCTCCCAACTTACCCTTTACTCCTATTTAATACTAACTTTTATCTTCCTCCAAATAGATAGTCAATTATTAATAGTATGAATGAATTAGGTTACTGAAAAATGTTCGTCATACTAAATTAGCAATCATAGATATTACGAGAAGTTAAACGTGCTAGAAGATTTTTTTACTTTATATATATGGGGGAAGCATACATTTTTGTAAGGGTGGCCCATGAATGACTAGGAGTGGAAGGGGAAAAATTGGGGAACATATGATGAAATTGAAAAAATAATTGCAACCACTAAATTACATCTTTAATCTCAAATTTGTTTTAAGGTAGAATTAAGAAATATGCATTTGAGTGAGAAATAAATTGTAATACTTTGTTGCAATCTTGTGAAAACAACATTGTTGAATACATCGATACTTTCTTAAACTAGTTAGTAAATTTCATTCATGTATTTAATTTTTGAGAAATTATTTTGAGTGTTTAAATAAAATTTATTAAAAATTAATTATTTTTTTAAATGTATTCAGCCAAAAATTATATACTGAGTACAAAAAAAATATGGTTCGATGCACTAAAATTTTTATTTTCATAATTCAAAAAAAAAACGAATCACAAAATATATTGTATGAAACCTTGCCCTCGATATATAAACTAATTACTCAAATACCTACCTAAGTTTTCACAAATCTATTTTTGTAATGATACTTGATGAAAGTGAAGAAAAGCTTCACCAAAAAAAAAAAGAAGTGAAGAAAAGCTTGTGGGGGCCTTCGGGGTGCGGGGGTGTTGGTCACTTTTATTCTTTGTTTTTGGAATTACTATAGCACGATATGTCAGTGCCAGCTGCAACTTTTGCCCAGGGCGCACTCATCATACAGTATACTGTTAGGGTTGTTTCGTTTGAAAGCAAGTTATATCGAAATTAATTATTAATTATTTTAAAATAAGTTAGTTTGATATTATTTTTTAGTGATTATTTAGTTTATAGTATTAAATATAATATGTAGTGCATTATTTATAAAAGTATATTATTTATTTATTAAAATATTCTTCATAATATTTAACTTAATTATTTTCCTTCATATTAAATTATGTAAAAGAAATTAAAAAATTGCTAATTTTTTTTAACTTTATTAGTTTTTTTTTTCTAAAAATATATGTTAAGAAATTTATGTTGATATTTCTTAAATGTGTATGAAACTCTAATATTTTATGTTAAATTATTTATTTTGTTCTAAATTTCATAAAATATTGATAATCTCTTTTTTTGTCAAAAAAAATCGTCATAAAAAAATGTGAAAAAGAATTACTCTAATTTTTCATTATTTAGTATCATTAATATTTGGATAGTCAAATTATATTTTTTATAAAAGATAAATTTTCAAATATTTTTAGTTAAATATAAAAATATTTTTTATTTAATAATTAAACATGTATTAAGTTAAAAAGAGAATGTCAACATACTTTAATAACTTGTCCATGATAAATTTGTTAGGAAAAATAAAAATTATGTCCATGATAAATTTGTTAGGAAAAATAATAATCTAAAATACATTAATAAACATTTGATCTTGATTGTATAAATAGTTTTTATGGTGTCACTATCATTTTTTCATTACTCATCACTATTGTAGAATTTAATTAGCTTTTATAATTGTTCAAATTCATCAAATTGAATGAAAATTTGTAGAGTAATTAAAATTTAAATTAGGAATAAAATGATTAAAAAAAATTAATGCGAGGACTACTAAAATCTCACATTCTTTCTTATATATAGTAGTAAAGTAAAGTAACATATACATACATATATGTATGTGTGTGTGTCAGTAAAATCATTTGAAAAAATGTTATTAGCTATATTTTTGAAAAAGGTTTTAAAATAATAGCTAGCTAGATTTTCCATTACTCAACATAAAAAAATTATTTATTTGAACCCGAATATTACCAATCAAACATGTATTAAAAATTTTATCCCGAAATTATTATTTTATCCCAAAATTATTTGTTTTTGTACCTTACACCAAAGGACCCTAACATCTTTTCTTTCTTTCTTTTTGTTTTCCTTATTTAAAGCTACCCATTTCATTTTGAAGTTATAGGTCACACTTCATTAGTAGATTTTAGAGCTCACCATGTGTGGCATATCTCGATGTAGTATTTTCTGAATTTTGAAAGTTATATAATCTTGACAGTTATTCAGACATTATATGCAAAAGGGATATGAAAGATTGTGGTTAAATAAAAACTAGTTTGGCTCTTTAAATTTAAAAGGTGGCGTGTAAATTAGGATGAAGAAAGTATCATTTTTAGTAGGTGTTTGACTATGAAAATTTAAAAAAAAATATTTATTTTATTTTAATTTTTTAAAGTTGGAGTTAAAGTTAAAATTGTGTTTGACCATAATATTTGGATAACATTTAGAATTCAGATGTGTTTTTTAGAAAATATAAAATATAATTTGGAAATGCAATATCATTTAAATGGAGTTATTTTATTATTTTAAAAAATTATTTTTTAAAAAAAATTAAGAAATAAAAAAAGTGAAACCAAATAAAGTGAAAACATCTCATCAAGTTGAATTTGGTATTTTTAAGACCAAACAAATTTTTTGAAATAAACTGAATACATACTCAGAATAAAATGATGTTTGATCTTTAAGTACAAAACAAAGAAATATTCTACAACTGGATCCCATTATAGTATTATTCCTATTATAAAAGAAGCATATACTAAAAAAATGTTTTTTTGCTAGGGTTTAGTAATAAAATAAGGAAGTTATTCAGAGAATTACAATTACAAAATATAAAAAGGAATGTAGCAGGTGAGATCTGCACCAGACATCCCAGAACATCCTCATGTTGAATGTTTTATTAACTTCAATTTGCTGATAAACAGTTGTTTTCCAATAATATATTTTCAATTAAATCCCTCAAAGTATGCATCCTCCCTCGCATGGTCATTTGGTTAATGGGATATTGCAGGATTGATTTAAATTAAAATTTATATTTTATGTGATTAAAAATCTATATCTAGTTCTATATATATATAAAAGCAAAACTAAAAGCACTAGAATAAGCCACGTGACAGCATAATAAAAAGCCATGTGGCGGTTTTTAGAACAAAGGTATAAAAATTGTAATAAAAATTTTGAATTAAAAAATTAGATATATTTAAATTTGAAAATATTAGATTTTGTAATTAAAAGATTATCATTATTAGATTTTGTAGTTAAAAGATTATCATTAACTTGATTTCAGTAATGTTATATTGAAGAGTTCTAAATGAACTCTAACTATTCATTACTTATTCCTTTCAATATTATAAAATATATTTTAATATTAAATAATAAAATAAAAATCTCTCTATATATAGAAGCAAAACTAAAAACACTAGAAGAAGCCAGAAAAAATTGAAGGAAAGGTGTCTTTTAAATCTTGAATAAAGAATTTGTGACACTGACCAACATAAAAGGTCGAACATCATTAGAAAATTTGATTAAGTTAATTATGGACTTGATTAATATTTTCAAAACTTTCTAATCTTTTTAAAAATGCAAATCAACTTACACCTCTTTTTAATCCAAATCAACCAGTCTCTCTCATCTCTCTCGACAGCTTCTCTCAACTCTTTCCTAATCAACAGTTCTGCAAAATTCTCCCTTCAATCCCCGGCGACTTCAACCTCCGGCGAAAAATAGTTGGGCGAGTTTCCTTTCGACTTTCAACCTTCAATCGACGTAAAGACTTCTCCGACGATAACAACTTCGAGTTCTTCGTCGTCCCATTTTTTTTTCATAGGTAAAAAATTATGAAGAAACAGAGGAACTTAAGCCAACTACTCTTCTAGTATTGAAATATGGACTAAATAAAATCCTAATTTCTGGCATTTATTTTTCTTGTTGTCGTACTGTTGATTCAGATTTATTGATGATTTTTGTTCACAGTTGATGTTCTTAGTGTGTGTGTGTGTGCGATGTGTTGGTGTTGCTGGATTGATTTGTTGTTTGTCTTGGTAAAAATGATGTTGCACTAGATGAAACATCTGATGCAACAGATGAAACATCTGATGCAACAAATTAAAATCTGATGCAACTATGAAAATCTGATGCAACAAATGAACAATCTAACAGATCATTAATCTGTTGCGATAGATGACACTTCTGTTTGGAAGAAATCTAAACAATATTGATCTAATAGATAACTCATTTGCAACAGATGAGTGATGTGTTTCAACAGTTCAGTGATCTGTTTTTATTGTCTCCAACGATTTACTCATCCATTGCAATGGGTCAGTTATATGTTGCAACAGATAACATACCTGGTGCAATAGATTAGTAATTTATTTTTATGGTTTTCAAAGGATTACTCATCCGTTGCAAGAGGCCAATTATATGTTGCAACAGATAACATACCTGGTGCAACAGATTAGTGATCTATTTTTATAATTTCCAATGGATTACTCATCTGTTGTAACAGGTTGGTTATATGTTGCAACAGATAAACTACCTGGTTCAACGGATTAGTGATCTATTTTATGGTTTCCAACGGATTACTCATCCGTTGCAATATGTTGGTTATATATTGTAACAGATAAACTACCTGGTTCAACAGATCAACGATCTGTTTTTATGATTTCTAACGGATTACTCATCGTTGCAACAGGTTGGTTATATATTGCAACAGATAAACTACCTGGTGCAACAAATTAGTGATCTGTTTTTACTATTTCCAACGGATTACTCATCTTTGCAACAGGTTAGTTATATGTTACAGCAGATAAACTACTTGGTGTAACAGATTAGTGATCTATTTTTATGGTTTTCAACGATTTACTCATACATTGTAACGGATCGGTTATATACTGCAGCATATAAAATACCTGGTGCAATAGATTAGTGATCTGTTTTTATTATTTCCAAGGATTTACTCATCCGTTGCAACATGTCGGTTATATGTTGCAACAGATAACATACCTGGTGCAATAGATGTGTGGTATGTTGGAATTGTTATTTTACCATTGTGTATGTTAGATTTACTGTTATCCCTTTTTAACGATGTATTAATCAATTATAATCTATTTTATGTTTCTATTAATGTAAGATAATATGGTTCCCAAAAGAAAAGAAATTGAATCAAGTCCAAGTAAAGAAATAAGTGCGGCAGCTCGGATACATCTACCACTCTATGAGCTTGCTTTACAAGCGTTATCTTAATCAGGAGAAAAAGATAATGAACACAGGGAGAAGAAATATCTTAAAAGAGACAATCCAAATGCTAATAACCCTTCCGCCGAAGAGTTGGTCAAAACCTTTAGCATTGATCATTATTCTGTGAGAATGCAGTGCGATGGTGCCACAAATTTAACGGGTGATTTCGTAGTTAAGTCAGCCATGGGAAAATCTTTCGGCGCTTATAGAAAAATACTTCGAGAACAAAAATTAAATGATTATTTCAGGAAAAGCTGCTTTGGGCAATATCATGATTTGTTGGAGGATAACAATGCTCGTTTCCAGACGAAAATAGTATACGATCTTCTCAAGCATAGGTTTATGTATGAAAACAAAGACAAGATGGATGAGGTGTAGATAAATTACTATGGCATGTCTTTTTGTTTTGGTTGGAAGGAGTTTGCCATAGTTACCGGACAAAAATATTATCCTCCTTCTCCTTCTTAAGTTATACTTACTCTGACCCAAAAAAGCACCCCGCACACTCAAAAAATGCAAAGGCAAGTCGAGTGATCGTGAGGATCTGGTGTCTATTATTGGTCCAAGCTACAAAAACAAAAATTTGATAGAAGCGTTGAAAGATAAAGGACTCTAAAAGAAGCACAAACAATCATTGTGCTTGGTTTGGTTTATACATAATATTCTTTGGGCGAGAGATGTTAACAACAACATAAGACCCGGTTTAATAAATCTCTCCGAGGATCTTGAGGCATTTAACAACTATCCTTGGGGTTATGAAAGCTTCAAAATGACTGTCTAGTATTTGTTAACACCGTTAATGCCAAAGACAGTCAACTTATATGGCTTTTCATGGGCCTTCATGGTAAATATTTATTTTATCATGATATGATTCATTATTTTTTATTTAATAATGCTTTTGATTTATTGGCGTTATGTTATAGGCATGGACATTTCAAGTCATTTCTTATTTGAGACAACAAGTGAATTACCATGAAGAATTTTCCTGTTCAAGAATCCTGAGATGGTTATCGACCAAAACTAATAAAAATACAAAATTTCTTGATCTTTTCAACCCCCGAAGGAAACAGTAAATCTAATTCTAATTAAGTTTTTGTTTTAATTAATGATTATTTTAAATGATTTCATCATCATTCTAATATATGTACTGATTTATTTTAGATTGTCCATCCGTGGCTTGTTCCGACCAACCGAGATTTCAAAATGACATTTTTTCTTACATTATGGTCTGTGCAAACTTTATCGGACCCTAAGGTCGTTGATGGAATAAAAATAAAATTATTTGGAGCAACAACCATCAGAACAAAAATAATTTTGGAGGGTGGGCTTGTTGCTGTTGATGGTGGTAGTGGTCGTGGTGCTGCTGTTAGGGCTAATGATGCTCCTCTTACAGTTTTTGAAACAAAAAACCATTATGATTATGATCATACTGGTTGTACAGATTTTTCTCCAGATTTTGCCACATCTAGCGAATGTTCTACATGCAAATATCAAGACTGCAAGGCCAAATATGATGGAGTGATTAATGTTATTAATGCACTAACTGCTTCTGTAAAGAAAATGGCATTTAAGAGGGGTGTCATTCCATCAAACAGGAATTTATATCTATACACTCCACTAGAGATTAAGGTGGCTAAGAGGAGATGGAAAGATACTTCCAAGGCATCATCAAGCATAAAAAAGAAGTAGCAAAATTCCAACGCCTCTGTATTTGTCTTGCACCATTATTTAGTGTGCAATGGCCACAGGAGAGCAGCATAAGCCGAAGAAGGTGAATGTACATCATCTGTTCCATCAAACAAACAGACATATATCTGTTTCAACAGCTGATATATCTGCTGAAAATTATCAAACAGATATATAAATCTGTTGTAACTGTTATCCAACCTTACATCAGATGCGTGATCTGTTGCAACAGATAAGTTTTATATTGCAATAGATGGGTTATCTATTCGAAATTATTGTTCTGCTCTGATTTATCTATTCGAATTCATCCCAACAAATAATTCATATGTCGCAATATAAGGCTCATCTGTTGCAACAGATGGATAATTTGTTGTATATCTGTAATTAGCATTTATAATTTCTAGCTTTCCAGGTGGATGTCACAGTGGAAGCCACTTCTAAAGTGCATAATATCACAGTTGATAATTCATCAACTGCTTTCAAAAAAAAAAGAAAAAATGGATCCTATCAGTTCGGGAGTACAGAAGAATTACCCATTTGAAGGGTTTAACATCTCGGATGAGGCTCTAAAAAACTGACACAGTTGATCAACGACTATTCAGAATGGATTGCCGATGGGCTGTTAAACATCATGTCAGTAGGTAGATAAATTAATTTTTAAAGATATTGGTTTATACGATTCTTGTTGTTAGAATGTGACATTAACACATATAAATCACCATGTAGAAAATAAAATAACGAACTCTACAAAGTGAACGAATCGAGTCTTGGTTTTGATATGTTCGACTTTGTTGTTGCATATCCCATAATAAAGAATTGGTTCTATTTGATTTCACAGCCCTAAACTTGCTGGAATGATGAGGTTTAAATGCCATACATATTACTATTAATAAGATGCAACACGTAGATCATCTGCTGAAAATTATATAAAGGTCTTCCTACTTTCTTGACTTTTTTCAACAGATTATCTATCAGTTGCAACAGATAGATTATATATTACAACAGATTGGATATCTGTTGCGATAGACAGACTAAGAAATATCTATTAATGGAACAGATGACCAACTTATTCCAACAAATAATCAATCTGTCACAACAGGTATTTTATCTATTACAAAAGATATACTATCTGTTGCATTATAAAAATTCAATTTGGCCAGTATAAAAAATATTGCCACTACATGTAAAGTGAAGTGGCTTGAAATGAAAAATTATTATCGTGTTCGTCTCCGTCTTTGTACATATTCTTCTTTATGCACGAGCTCCAACCATTTAGTTAGTACCTGTCATGACCCAACCTGAGGTCCTGGCCACGACGGGCATCCCGAACCACGCAGGCCCAAGATACCCCTGTTATGTCCCAACCCACTAGTGATATTATTCGCTCTTGGCCCAGGCCTGTACGACTTTAAAACGTGTTACTAGGGAGTAAGGTTTTCTTACTTATATACCCAGCATCCCTCCTGTGTTTTGCTGATGTAGGAATCCTTCCTAAGTTGGGGTGTTACATACACGACCCTTATAGACTCAATGTCCTCGCTGAGGTTTGCCCCACCGAATGGGATTCACCTACACTCAGGACTAAGGTTTGCCCCACCTTACCGGGATTCGCCTACACTTAATTTGATCTTTGGCCTACATCGACAGGAATGACACAAGAGCGACTCTGATACCATTCTGTCACGACCCGACCCGAGGTCCTGGCCGCGATGGGCATCCCAAACCATATAGGACTGATATATCCTTATCACGTCCCAACCCACTAGTGATATTGTCTGCTCTGGGCCCAGGCCCATACGGTTTTCTTTCTTATATACCCAACATCCCTCTTTTGTTTTGCCGATGTGGGATTCCTTTCTAAGTTGGAGTGTTACAGTCCCCTATAATCCCAATCCCATTGCATATTTCCTACAACGACGTTGCATATACTAATTATTTCTGTGCCGGTCAACAAACACTCAATTTATACAAACGAGGACGGCCCGCACGTTGCACCGATTTTATTTTTTAGGAGCTAGATGTATTTATTTTGACCTTCAAAATCCCATGATTCCTTCATCAAGACTTCAGTCAAAAAATGATCTATTAGCTTACTCTATGTCAACAACTTAGGCAACAACTTCAAGAGAGGCTGCATGTGGGCTAAAAATGTGTCCTCGCTGAAGACAGGTAAGTTGCAGTCATAAACCTTAATCTTTCCCTTGTAGAGTAGTATCTTAATAGTAAGAAAATGTTTGACTTCCATGTTCGTTACTGTAAGGATTCTCTTTGCCTTGGTCTAGCTCTTGCCGTGTGGATATGGCCTCTTCCATCTAACATATTTAATCGCTTCTTCATCCCATTAGAAGTAGAAACTAACTTATGAAATCCTGGGCCACCGGAATTAGCTAACTTACGAAGATTAGCATACCTATCCTTGAAATTATTTTAGAAGTTGAGGTCCATTATCCTATCGGCAGCATCATAAGCACCCGGGTATGCTAATTGCCTACCGCTCATGAGGCAGAGAATTTCATCAACATACTGTGGTATAAGAAGACTATTTTTAAATAGGTTGGTAATTATAAAGTATAAAAACACAGTGGAATGAATCTGATGCAGAGTATTCTCTGAATCAGTTCACAGATCAGCCAGCCAGCGCAACTTATGCAACAGATGTGTATTATGTTGCAATAGAATAACATGTTGTTATAACAGATTACACATCTGCTGCATAGATTGTTCTTCATAGAGTAGATTGAAAGGATAGGTTATAAAAAGTAAACTTACATAGTGCTCATACCACTCACGCATATTTATCATATTTGTGAAGTGTTTGGTGGCAAATGAATGCATGGTGTATTCTTTTTGAACCTTCGTCCTGCCATTCATGATTTCCTGTAGTTCCTTCTTCTCCTCCTTGCCAAGTGTCACGAATATGTCCACCTTCTTCAATGGCCCCTGAACTTTAACAACTCTTGGAGTGGGAGGAGTTGTAATTTTTGCTATTTTCATAACGGAGAAAATTTGTCTAATTTTTCTTCTCTTGCTCCTAACCGCCACTATAGGAGTGCATGGCTCTCCCATCTCATTGAATGGTATGACACCAATCCTAGATTTCAACTCCTTGGCAGCTTCAGTAATAGCCTCTAGCTTTTCAAGAAGTTTATCCTCTCTGTCCTTGCAAACTTTGCATTTGCAATAAGAACATGAGGGTGAAGAGGGGTGAGAGGGACCACTGTAGGGGTGAGAGGGACGGTGTAGAGGTGAGAGGGACCTGTGCAAGGGGTATTTTCAAAAGTATTTATTTTTTGCTGAGCACCAACATGCTCATAATCATGACAGGCAGCAGTAACAGCATCAGGATGGCTGCCACCATCATAAACAACTCCACCAGTAACACCCCCAGAAGAAGCACCCGGATCTGTTGTAGTTTGAGGTTGGTCGTGAAGAGCTTCAATATTAGGCTGACCTTGCCTAACTGCTCTTCTTATGGATGTTGCTCATGTCAAATCCTTCTTTATTAACTCCACTGTTGGGTCTTTTTTTGTATCAACAAGACCCAGAGTAAGAAAAAAAATCATTCCCAGCTCATCAACGGTAGGCACGATCCAAGGATGCACAGCCTATAAAAAAGACAAGAGGCATTTAATTCGTATAATAATAATTTACAGATAGTTGGATTACAGAGATGTTAACACCGCCAACTTATCTAACAGACGATCTAGCTGCCACAACAGCAGATCTGTATGTCGCAATAGATTGACAATATGTTACATAAGATTACACATCTATTGCATAATTTGCATCAGATGGGTAGTATGTTGAGTTGGGTTTATAGAACCAGAGCAACAGATAGTTAATCTGTTGCAAAAAATGGATCGTCTGTCACAATAGATTACCCATCTGTTGTACCAGTTGCAGTTGATGGGTAATCTGTTACAACAGACAACCCATCTGTTGCAACAGGTGGAATATCTATTTTAATATCTTTCTTTGAGGCAAATTATTTTAGTTGTAAGAAGACGTAATACATCATCCAGAGTGTTAAAGAGATTAGCATCCTTAATATATTTTTTACTGCTCTTTGTTGCAGGCAATTACCTAAGGATCCTTGGATGAGAAACCTTATCCGGGTAATCCTTGAACTGCTTTTTGAGGGGAGGAATGACTTCACATGCCCAAACCTAAAAAGTTTAAATAGGAAGTAAGCAAAAAAAAGTCATAATAACTATATTCAATATAAATTAATGGATGAGTAAAAATAGTGATCAATTTTACCATGAAAACCTAGGGAAAGCCGTATAATGTTATCGTCTTTGGGGATAGTTTTGTCAGTAAATATTCGACAGTCAAGTAGTAGTTGTCATATCCCCAGGGATAATCGTTGAATTTCTCAAAATTATCAGGAAACGCCAACAAATCGTGTTCTATGAATTTCCTGATGTCTCTTGCCAATAAAACAAAATGGAAAAACCAAACTAAACACAATTTCTCCTATAGTGCTTTGGCATATTTTTATTCTTGAGATCCATCATTAAATCCTCCCCTTTGTAGCTAGGTCTAACAATACTGAACAACCCATCTTTTTTATCTTGCATTTATTGGACCTTTTTTGGGATGTTTCCTTGATGAGAGGTTCTTCTGGTCGATCGCATCTCAAGCCTGTCACTATGGTAAACTCTTTCAATTCAAACAAACCGGCATGCAACAGTAGTTGATCTAGACTCCATCTATCTTTTTTCTGCCCTCTTTCAAATATTTATCATACCTCGCATACTTGATCCAGTGGTTGAGAAGGCAATATACCATGCTCATTGGGAAACAGAGAGTGTGGTCATCAGACAGCTCGAGAAAGTATACAAAGAAGCTCTTCTTAAAATATCCATCTATGTTTTCCTTCTTCATAATACTCCTAAGTTCGTCAAAAGGTTTCCCCAACTGACATTTAAATACAAGATCACCAAATAATGCGTTAGGGTTATTCATCGGCATCGCAACTCAAAACTTGTCAATACTAATGGTTTTGACAGAATCATGCTGGGATTTTAATATTATTTCATGCCTCATTGGTGAGAAGGAGTTATCAATTTCCTAAGTTTCATTTTGCCCTGACTGAGGTTGTTCTGGAAGCTCCTCTAAATCTATCTGTACTCTTGCCTTTTTTGTTTGGTGATCAAAAGTCGATCCTCTTTCTCCACTTTCAGTTTTTTTTCTCTTGGGAGACATCTTTTAACCACAAATAATAAAAAAATAAAAAAAATACATTGCATTTGATATCTGCATAATTTTTTAAAAAAAGGTAAGAGAAATTTCAATGAATTATTCTACGCCATATTGTAAAAAAAATACTCCAACAGATAACCATCAGTTGGAACAAATGGAGAATCTGTTCGAAGACCTATTTAATATCTCCCAACAGATCTTCCACTCGTTGTAATAAATGGACCACTACCACCACAACCAATGCCACCAAGACCACCACCAATGCCACCAAGACCAACACCAAGACCACCGACACCACCACTAAAAACACAAATACTGACACCAACAACAACAGCCAGCAACCACACCAGAAACACCATCCAATAATACCACGACAATCAAAAAAATATTGACACAAAAACTCAGATTTTCTCGGGTTTTTCCTACTTTTTTAGCATCAAAACACAAATTTGCTAACCTATTCTCGAAGATAATACAACTAAAAGTCTTTTTTTCATCATTAACTAAAAAACCCTAATTTTTAGAATAAAGAATGAATGTAGAACTCTTCTCAAACTCTGTTACCTGTGAAGACAGAGAAAATGATGGATACAAGCGAGAATAAAGTCAAAAATAACAAATATGTGGTCGGAAATGGAAAGAAAATCGATCTATTTTGAAGGATTGAGCAACATATTGAGTAGTTGTTGTCTGTATTATTGAGAGAAAGAGAGAGAGAGAGAGAGAGAGAGAGGAGCGAAAATTTGAGATTTGAAATGAGGAAAAGCTTTTCCCACAAATGGATGATTTGTATGGGTTGATTTATAATTTTGAAAAAGAATGACAAGTTTTAAAATTGGTAATTTGGTCTGAATTGATATTAATTAATTTTTAAAATTTCAAAAGATATAGTTTTTAAAATATTAATTTAATGAAAACTCATTTCAACTCAGAGTGATCGATCGACGACTTGGGTCGGGATGAACACAATACCAATACCATGCAAATACAACGACTCAATTAAAGTTGTTGTTGACCTTGTGAGCACATTCACTCATCCTTAGTTCCACCTAAATCAATTTAGGTACTATTAATCTTAACATTAAGTTAATGAGAACTCATTTCAACTCCGAGTGATCGATCGACGACGCCGGTCGGGATGAACGCATGTAATACCCCAAAGTTTTCTAACTAATTTCATCCCAAGAATGTCAAGTATTATATTCCAAATTGAATGATGTTTATTACATGTAGTATTTTCAAGATTTTCACTTTTTGTCATGTGAAAAATTTGATAAGCTTTCCATCGATACCAAATTTTCCTAAATCCGATAACCGGGTAAGAAGTTATGACTATTTCAAGTCCCCACATAAAACAACGCCATGTTGGTTAGTGGCGTGCCGTGCCAAAAGTGAAAATGGTAATTTTCCTTTTTCCAGTGTCTCAGTGCAATTTTTCTGTGGTGCGCCAAACTTTCATGTCGCAAACAAAGCGGCAACGCGATGGCTCCGTATCACGTCATTCCCCAATTTCCCAATTGTCAAATTCCAGTGACACGACGCGATTGCGCCGCGTCGCCCAGGGGTCCAGGTTGGGAAATTTTTGCAATTTAAAACACGTATTCAAGGGTTAAAAGGGTCCATCTCCCACCCCTATTTAATACCAATAACACGTGATTCAGCCATATTCCATCCAAAATATAGTGTTTCTCTTAAGTTTTTCTCAAGAACAAGCTAGGGTTTTCAATTGAGGATTCAAATTCAATATTCAAATTCAAGAGTCTCCCTGTCAATCTTTGCTAAATCAAGAACAAAGGTATGCATAGTTTTCATTCATGGATTTCTTTCGTCCATGATGCCCAAGAATCAAGTTTTAAACTATGAATTAGTATACTCATGCTATGTGTTGATTATGTTCATGTGGTTGTTCTTGTTGTTGCATGATTCTCAATTTAGAATTTTAGTGTGTTTTATGAAATTACATTAATATATGAGTTTAAATCCATGAATTGAGTGGTTCATGATGTGTTAATTGATGTTATACCTATGCCCTAAGTTGCGCATGTAAGATGTTTGATAAAATGCCTAAGGGACTAGAACTTATACAATATGGCTAAATTGTGACTTAAGTGATGAATTCATGTTTTGCCTTTATGTTCAAATGACTACTATGCTATTAACATGCCTTGTCAATGTTATTGGATTGCTCATGAATTAGCCTTGCGAAATTATGCCATGTTTGCATGTAATCCTATTCATGTACAAACCTATGATAAGCATGTACTTCACGAAATTCCCAACTTATTGTATTATGGATTGTTGATGTTGGTCATGTATTCAAGAATGTCATGCCTTGCCCTTTTCCTTCTATTGAGTTCTGGGGGTACTTGTACTCGACAAATTAGCTCTGTGCCTAGAGCCAGTTTTATGTTTTCACGACATCCATAGTCAAGCCATGTTCAGTAGAATTCAGTCAATCATATGACTCAAGAAAACTCAGTAAACTCAGTAAACTCGGTAATTCCAGTAATCTCAGAAAGCTCAGTACTTTAGTAAATCTCAGTGTTATTCTATCAGTCAACGAAACTCAATGAACTCAGTCCAGTTCAGTTCAATTAATCATGTTCAGTGTCGATTTATATAGGAGTAGGATTTAGCACCGAGTGAACCCAAGGATGAGGACACACACAGACAGTTGAGGGTGTGATCCTTAGAAGCAATCCTTGCATTCCAAAACTATGTAGCCAACATAGGTTGGGACATCAACACTGATAGATGAAGGTTGATGAAGTGCATAAACACTGTCAGATGAGGGTCCCACCATTCTCTTTTGTAGACACTTTCAGATGAGGGTTACCCACAGTTTGTCCTTATTGGTGGTGCGATATTGACACCCTTTTAATTGGGGTTACAGATTGGATCCCTACTCAGCTATACGGTATTATTCAGGGCATGTCGGTTAGATGACTACTTCCCACAATTTTAGTTACAGAATTAGGAATGTCAGATACAGTCATTCAGTCTCAGTAACAGAACTCAGATAGTTCTACAGAATTCAGGACTGTCAGATACAGTCAACTCAGAATAATACAAAACTCATCTAGTTCTATCAGAACCTAGACTGTTAAATACAGTCTCTCAGTATCAGTTATTTCAGTTATACAATTATCAGTATCTCATGTTATCAGCACTCAGTCTTAGTAATTATGTCATCACAAACTTAGTTACCATTATTACGTATTCATGCATGCATTCTCACATTCTAGTTATACAGTCAGTTAGTTTAGTTCATGCATATGTATCCTTGCATTTAGCCTACCTCACATGCATACCAGTTTATTCAATCATACTGATGCATTTGCGCTATGGTGTTTTATACCACAGGTTTAGAAGCACGAGCTCCAGAGCATCAGTAGCAGCTAAATTTAGCAGTGAGTCCTCCTCATTCGAGGCCGAGATGATTTATTATTTTATTAATTCAGTTTTGCTTTCAGTAGATAGAGTTAATTAGGGATATGTCCCATCAACTCCTTATTTAAACAGTTAGAGGCTTTTTAGACAGTTTATTTCAATTGTTTTGGGTATTTCATACCCAAATCAGATGTTATGTTTTATCAGTTATGTTACAGTTTTGAACCTTATGGCCTTTCAGCCTTTATTTCCATATTTACACAGTATATTAGGTAGTGTTCAGGTATAGATATCAGTCATGGGTTAGCTTGTGGTCCTTCAGGGTCATGAGCATCGTGTAGCATTCTAGGTACTAGATTCAAGGCATTACAATGCAATGCCAACACCATACAAAATGCAATGACTCAATTGAAGTTGTTGTTGACCCTATGATCTCATTCAATCATTCCTAGTTCCACCTAAATCAATTTAGGTACTATTAATCTTAACATTAAGTTAATGATAACTCACTTCAACTTATAGTGATCGATCAACGACTCGAGTTGAGATGAACGTAATACGAACACCATGCAAATGCAACGACTCAATTAAAGTTGTTGTTGACCTTGTAAGCTCATTCATTCATCCCTAGTTCCACTTAAATCAATTACAATGAAATTTGTTGCAATAAATGATTGAGCTATTGGATATTTTCAAACAGATAATCATATATGTTGCAACAGATAACATATCTTATTTAATTATCAAGTAGACATTTGCTTATGTTGTGACAGGCAATCGAGCTGTTGGAAATTTTCAAACAGATATTGATATCTGTTGTAACAGATGACATATCTGATTTAGTTATCAAATGGACATTTGCATCTGTTGTCACAAATGACTGAGCTGTTGGAATTTTTCAATCAGATATTTATATATGTTGTAACAGACGACATATCT
>NC_061117.1:195795004-195804508 GCF_002878395.1 Capsicum annuum | reverse complement strand
AATTTTTCAATCAGATATTTATATATGTTGTAACAGACGACATATCTGTTTGAAATTTTTTTTTTTTAATTTTAAAGTAAACTTCTGTCAGAGTAGATAAAGTAGTACAACTAAATGCGGTAAAAAATATTTCTTGTATAACTCAAAAATCTCATTGAGTAGTCTTGTCTTGTCTTTTCAATGTCACCCATTTTATTCCTCGTGCCCCTCAAATTATTAATGAATATTAATTAATGAATATTGAAACCCCTAATGTTTTCTCTGTTTCATATTAGTTGGCCACTATTGACATGACACACCCATTAAGAAAATATTAATTAGGGGTTTATTTTACCAAATTAGCCTTATTAATTATGCTTTGAAAATATAAATTTAAATAAATACACTTTGTTTAGTCATTTAATATTAAGGGTAGTACATCTAGAAATTAGAATTATCTCATCTCTCCTTCAGCCCTAAATTTATTTTACTCGTCTCTCATCTATTTCTTTCTCTCCTCTTTAGGGTTATCACAACCTTTTTTTGTCCTCTTTCTCATAAAGATCCTTTCGGATCTAAACCGATCCATATCTTAGATTCCTCGACTGAAATTGCTATTTTGATCCCCTTTTGACACTAAGGTATGATTCACTATTGCTCTTTCACTCTCGTCTTCTTCTTTGCAGGTTATTTACTTCTGTTTTTTTATTTAATTTCCATTTATCCATATCATATTTAGTTAAAAATTTAAAGGAACTTTTAATTGTTGAATAAACGAACCGAGAATTTTTATTACAATGCAAAAAAATCATCTATTGAGAGAAGTTTAAAAGCTTTGTTGGCAGTATCATTTTTTTGTATGTATTTTATTTGTTTCTTTGTTTTTGATGTTGTTATTGAAGTTGTTGGTAGGGTTGGCATTGTTGGAACTTGTTGTGTGATATTGTTGATGGTGTTGGAAAATAGGATATTGCTTCTTTTTTTGTTGATAATGTTGTTGGAACAAATATTGTCATTTTCTTTGTTGTTGATGTTTTTATTTATTGTTTCTTTGTAGTCTATGATTTTGTTGATGTTGCAACAGATGGAGCAACTGTTGGAATAAATCAAACCACCAGCAAAGCTGGTTTGATGTATTCCAACAGACTCTACATATGTTTTAATAGACTCCATATCTGTTGCAACAGACTCCATATCTATTGCAACAGATTCCACATATATTGCATCAGACTCCACATCTGATACAACAACTCCTCATCTGATGCAACAGACTCCACATATATTGCATCAGACTCCACATCTGATACAACAACTCCTCATCTGATGCAACAGACTCTTTATCAGATGCAAGAAACTCTACATATGTTGCAACAAATGGATAATGTTATTTCTGTGACATTATTTATTTCAATTTCTTTGTAGATATAAGAAACTGAAAGTTGATCAACTTTTATTCGACCATCACAAGAGGCTGCAGTAAAGAAGGATTCGGAGGAATAAGCTCCATGGGGATGAAACCACTACATATGTGGGAGGTATGTATTACTGATAATGTTATCGTGGAAACACACATAGAGTACACTGATTTTGTGAATGTTGTTCTTATCGATTAGTCATAGATCATTCAAACAAGATATCTGCGATTTTATAGTTAAGTTTGGTAGGTCCAAACTGATAAGGCTGAGGTATCAAGAATATGGTTCTGATACCCTGTTAAGATTTAATGTCGGTTGTCGCTCATATTTATTTGTTAAGCATTATGAAGGGATCTATTTTTGGTGTCATTTCAAAGAATTCGATAGCGATTGGACTAACTTTTAGGGTGCATTGGACTTTGAGAAGGCCTTAGAAGCCTTGCGCGACATCTAACAAGAACGAAAAACCAATATAGTTATTTCCCTAGCCCAAATATATATGGTTGGGTTGCTCAGGGTGATGATTATACGCCAGTAGGTGTGGTACGAGAATGCATTCAAGGGAAAATGGGTGGTTGATGAAAGACTATATCATCTAAGAGCTAATTGAAGAAGAAACATAGGGTAGAAAGTAATTTCTAGCGAATCTGGCTGATGGAATTATCTTAAAACATGAGAAATTTTATCAAGTGCATATATGAAAGTGTATTCGGCTATATAAATTCATTTGTTGTCTCTCTAAGAGAAAAATAGTACAGATGGTCACTTTGCTAGGGAGCTGTGAATAGGTAGCGTGGTCGGGATTATCACCTAGATAGAAAATAGCAGAAGACTAAGAAAGCAACCTTAAGGGCATAGAGGAATAAAATGATGTACATTAAGTTTAGAAAACTTGCACCAATAAAAATTGTAGTTATAGTAAGGAATCTACGCGAAAGAGGAAATTTCTGAATTTTAAATTGCATTTCATGCCTTCTTGTTTGTGGTTTCGATTAGGCCCACTGTTGTTGACCTGATCGGAACCACAAACGTGATTGAAAAGAAAATTGAGTATCATTACTTCCTGAGTAATATGGATTAATTGATTGTGTTTTATAGCCTTAGCATGCTTTCAACATTTCTTGGAGAAGATAAGAGGTTTGCTCTAGTTTGAGAATTTTGATAATTTTCAAGCTTGCCTCCAGCTTGCTGATTCTGTATTTAAAATGGTCGTTGCCGTCTTCAAAGTTAGTATAGAGTTCCTGATCTCTTGTGAGCTCGATCAGGAACACTACCTTCAAAGTTGTGGCATTGAAGAAGGCCTTTAGAACATTTTCTTCAGAAGCCTTAAAGGATACATAGTGGATTGTTGTGTTTGATTTAGGTCAAAATGTGTTGATGCCCACTGAAGATGTGGTCCCAATAGTTGAACAACACTCTATTATTGAGTATTGCTCAATGCAGCTTGCTCAACTAATTTGATAAATTAATAAGCAAGGAGTTACATAGCATGTGATCTAAATCGACTCTACCAAGCCTATCAAACGTGACGTAACTCCAGGCTCATTACCCTATAAAAAAACTTTGACCTCGTTAGTGCACAAATCAAATGAGCTCAATCTCTCATCCAGTCTGTTGATCGCTCTTCTCTAATATAGATTACAAAATATCCGCTATGCAAAATTCTACATCGTCGCCAAAAATGCTTGTGTAAGACCCCGTAAATTACCTCATAGTCTGAGCCTTGGAGTGCGTCAAGTGAAGTGTAATTTCAGCTCCATAAATCTCAATCCTATGGTGGCATGTAGTTCTGGGGTATGAATCTGTAGGGCCAAAATTACACTTCATTTGACACGCTCTAAGTCTCAGACTACGAGGAAATTTTATGGGGTCTTACAATATCTCCCCCTTAGAAACATTCGTCCTCGAATGTCGCTAGTTATACTAAGAACACAGAGACACTGAGTACATATAACTGAAGCAGTTTGTTAAGCGGGACTCCATGTCTTTCTAAACTCTTGATTACTTTGGAAATTACAAGAACTCATTTAAGAATAGATACGTTGCTGAACTTTAGATTAGAAGGGCTGAATTAAGAAAGAATAATGCCTTCGGCTTGATCTGAACTTGCGGAGAAAAAGTGCGGGTACTTGGCATGCATGTCTGCTTTTGCCTCCCAAGTAGCGCCCTCAATTGAATGGTTCCTCCATAAAACTTTGACCAAGGGAACCTCTTTGTTCCTCAGTCTACGGATTTGAAAATCTAGAATCTCAACAGGAATCTCATCGAATGAAAGACAGTTCTGAATGTCAGCACTCTCTGAAGGATCTACTGCAACGAAATCACCAATATGTTTTTTAAGCATGGAGACATGAAAAATGGGATGAACCGCTGACAACTCTGTAGGCAACTCAACTTCATAGGCTACTTTACCAACACGGCTTAAGACTCTATAGGGGCCAACAAAACGGGGACTAAGCTTCCCTTTCCTACCAAACCTCTTCACCCTTTTCATGGGTAAAATCTTTAAGTACACCAAATCACCTACCTCAAACTCAAGATCCCTTCTGCTCACATCGGCGTACAACTTTTGACGACTCTAACCTGTCTTTAACCTTTCTCTAATTAACTTAACTTTTTCCATAGACTCAAACACTGCGTAAGGCCCAATCACAACAGATTTACCCACTTCAAACCAACCTATGGGTGATCTACATCTTCTACCATACAAAGCCTCAAATGGTGCCATCTCGATGCATGCATGGTAACTATTGTTATATACAAACTCTATTAATGAAAAATGCTCATCCCAACTACCTTTGAAGTAAAGAGCACGTTCCCTCAACATATCTTCTAGAGTCTGAATGGTCCTCTTAGCCTGACCATCTATCTGTAGATGAAAAGCGGAACTCAAATGAACTTGGGTACCAAGACCCTGCTGAAATGCTCACCAAATCTGAGAAGTGAACTGAGTACCCCTATCGGAGATGATAGACAAGGGAACTCCATGCAACTTGACTAACTCTCGAATATACAATCTAGCATGATCCTTAGCTGTATAAGATGTATGCATGGGCAAGAAGTGGGCGGACTTAGTCAGCCTGTCTACAACAACCCAAATACAATCATGATAATGACGCAAAAGAGGTAAACCAGTCACGAAGTCCATATTCACCTCTTCCCATTTCCAAGTTGGTATACCAAACTCTTACATCACACCACCAGGTCTTTGGCTACCTTAACCTGTTGGCATGTTGCATATTTAACTACAAACTCAGCTATATCCTTCTTCATACCACCCCACCAATAGATTTCCCCCAAGTCGCGGTACATCATGGTAGCACCGGGATGAATAGAATACCGCGCGCCATGCGCTTCAGCCATAATCCTATGCCTCAGATCATCAACACACGGAACACACAATATGCCCTGTAATTTTAACACGCCATCTCCCCTTTGGGAGAAAACCTCTACCTTTTGGTCCTTAACTGACTTCTTCAGTCAAACCAAACTAGGATATCTGTCTTGCTTCTCCTCCACTTCCAAAACTAAAGAGGTTTCGAATCTACTTTGCACTAAAGTACTTCCTCAGCTGAATCAAGCAACCTAACACCCAATCTATCCAGTCGATGCACTTCACGAGCTAACTCTTTCTTACCTTTCTTTACATGCATAACACTACCCATAGACAATTTGCTAAGGGCATCTGCCATGACATTGGCCTTGCCCGGGTGATACAACGTACTCATATCATAATCCTTCAATAACTCTAACTACCCCCTCTGCCTAATATTTAACTACCTCTGAGTAAACATATATTGTAGACTTTTATGATCAGTAAACATATCAACATGAACACCATAAACATAGTGTCTCCATATTTTCAAAGTAATGACCACATCAGCTAACTCAAGATCATGGGTTTAGTAGTTCTTTTAATATGGCTTCAACTGTCTAGAGGCATAGGCTATGACCTTAACCCTTTACATCAACACACAGCCCAGACCAATTCTAGAGGCATCACAATACACCACAAAACCATGTGTACCATCAAGCAAAGTCGACAAAGGGGCTGAAGTGAGTCGAGTCTTTAACTGTTGAAAAATCTTCTCACAGGAATCTAACCAAAGGAACTTAACTTTTTTTTGGGGTCAACAGGGTCATGGGAGACGCAATAAAAGAGAAACCTTCAACAAAATGGTGGTAGTAGCCAGCTAGACCCAAGAAACTCCTAATGTTAGATGGAGAGATAGGTCTACACCAATTTTTTATAGCTTCTATCTTTTGGGGATCAACTTTAATGCCTTCGGCTGAAATAATATAACCTAAAAAGGCTACTGATCTTATCTAAAATTCACACTTGTTGAATTTGATAAACAACTGGTGATCTCTAAGAGTTTGCAAGATAATTCTAAGATGATCTGCATGGTCGTTCTCAGTACGGAAGTACACAAGGGTGTCATCTATGAACACTATGACAAACATATCAAGATATTTCTTGAACACTCAATTCATGAGGTCCATAAAGGCTGCTGGAGCATTGGTTAGTCCGAAAGACATGAGTAGAAACCCAAATTAACCATAGCGGGTTTGGAAAGCTGTCTTTGGAATATCACATTCTCTCACTTTAAGTTTATGATAGCCAAATCTAAGGTCTATTTTGGAGAAATAACTTGCACCTTGCAACTGATCAAACAGGTTATCAATTCTCGAAAGATGATGCTTATTTTTTACTGCGAACTTATTAAGCTGACGATAATCAATGTACATACGCAAAGAAATATCTTTCCTTCACACAAAAAGATAGGTGAGCCCCAAGAAGAGACATTGGGTGTTATGAAACCTTTAACTTAAAGATCTTTGAGTTGCTTTTTCAACTTCTTAAGCTCTGCAGGTGCCATGCCGTATGGCGGAACAGAAATAGGCTGAGTGTCGAGAAGAAGGTTAATCCCGAATTCTATCTCTCTATCGGGAGGTACCCCTAGGAGATATTCCAGAAAAAATCAGGAAACTCATTAATAATATTGACTGACTGAATAGTTGGAGCCCCAGACTTAGTGTCTTTGACTCTAACTAGGTGATGGATGCAACCTTTGGATATTAGCTTTTTGGCTTTGAGAGAGGAGATAAAGTGACTCTTAGGAGATACTGATCTCCCGGACCACTCGAAAACTGGTTCATGAGGAAACTAAAACTTTACCACACAGGTACGACAGTCTATAGATGCAACAAAAATGAAACCAATCCATACCCAGAATAAGGTCAAAGTCCACCATGTCAAACTCTATTAAATCTGCAAGTATGACTCTACGAAGAACAGTAATAGGATAATTTTTATACACTTACTTAGGAAACACTGACTCCCCTACTATTGTGGAAACTAGGAAGGGTATAGGAATCTTTTCGGGACTCATTTTGAAATTCAAAGCTACTAATGGGGTCACATAAGAGAAACTTGACTCGGGGTCTAACACCACATAAACATCAAAATAGAAGATACGGAGCATACCAGTAACAACATCAGGAGAACCCTCCTGCTCCTGATGGGACGGTAAGGCATAGAATCTCTTCTGGCACAGATCTCCAGCAGTGCTAGATGAAGCGCCCTGAGAAGGGGAGGGATAGGCTATAGGAGTTGGTACACTAGTAGTCTATGTCTGAAGTCGGGTATCTCTGTTCCCCTGCCTAGCTTGCGGATAATATCTAAGTCTGTGGCTCAGTTTTCCACAACCAAAACAACCCCTCTGATCTGTTAAACACTCATCGGGATGGTTTTTACCAGACTTAGCACAGGGAGGATAGTGGGGTCTGTTACTTATACTATTCTGCGACCTAGACATTGAAGACCTGTTTCCTTGCTCCTGCCTGCCTCAAGGAGCGAGAGCACTAGCTGATGAAGGCACTAGCATAGATAAATGACTCTGGAACTGTGGAAGGCTACTTCCATGAGACCTAGCCTGACTATTCTCATGCTGCTCTGATCTAGCCCTCTTATTACCCCTCACTCTATCTCTGTCCCTAATTTTGTCTGCCTCAATCTACTGTGCATGCATTATCAACCTAGACAGATCCATATCCCTTTTCATTATCACAGCCCTACACCCTCTCTGTACTAAACCAGAAACACCCATCACGAACTTGGTCATACTATATCGAGTGTCAGCAATCAAATCAGGAGCATACTTGTCTAACTAGTTGAACTTCAAGCAGTACTTCTTAACAGTCATGGAGCCCTGCCTTAAGTTCATAAAATCATCAATTTTTGGTTCCCTCATCTCAAGCGAAAAGAACTTGTCCAAGAATGCATTTTGGAATACTTGCCAAATCATAGGAGCAGCACCCTTACCTCTACCCTTCCTCTATGATACAACCCAGTCATAAGCAATGTCTTTCAACCTGTAAAATGCCAGCTCAACACTTTCTTCCTCAGAAACATACATCATCTGCATGATCTTTCTCACCTCCTCAAGGTATAACTGTGGTTCTTCACCTACTTTAGACCCATAAAACTCTGGTGGATTCATCCACTTGAAATCTTGAATCCTAGCAGCAGCTAAATCACCTTTTTGCTGATTTGGAACTGTGGCATGGTTATTGGCCTGAACATTAGTGGTGACTTCTTGGGCTAACGCTTGAAAGGTCGCCCAAAACTCAGCATGAGACACAGTCTCATTTAGAGGATCAACAGACTGGGTTGCTTGTTATTATTTCTGTGGGCGTACGCTCTTCGGGTTGGCATTTTATGAAATAGGAGAGCATAAATTATTAGATGAGAGGGGCAACTGTAGGCACGATAGAATCTAAAAGAAGAAATAAATTTTTCCTAAAATCTCTTGTAGCCTCTTGCTCATAGATGTGGCGTGCTACACACCGATGATCAAAACTCTACTAAACGTGGCTTGTTAAACTCCCTAGCACTCCTTAAACTTTAGGCTCTGATACCAAGTTTGTAACGCCCCGAAATATCATTTCGGAGCGTTACACAGTGCTTAAAGCTACAAGTATCCTCAAGCTAACCCTTTGAGCCTGCTACTATATCTAATAACTTATTTCAAGATGAAATAAACAAAACAATGGTACTGTCATATCAAATAATATGAAATACGAAGAAAATACTCTATCCAAGCGACCACAATACTAGAAATCTCAATATACTAATAATTTGATAATTAGTCTGACAAAGTCTCTACTACTTCATGAACTAGAGAGCCATTGGGACAGGTCCCTAACTGACTCAAACTGAAGTGAAAGCAATAATATATCTACTAGAATACTGAAATTTCTGAAGATATGTCCTCAAATCATGAGGACTCACCACTGTGGAGATATAGACAAAGGTACTCAGAAATCACTAACGAGATTGGGACTGAGCACCTGAACCTACATTATAAGATAATGTAACATGTAGACGTATATGTGGATCAACACTTGGGAATGTACTGAGTATATGGGGGTGTATGCATTTACATAAAACAATATCAATACTCTTTTATAAAATCATGCATGCAATTAGGAATGACTCACATAGCTTGAATAAGTCTAAAATGCCAAGCTCATAAAGTGTGAATGGTAAAGCATGTAACACAAATCTTGTGAGTCATTATACTTAACTTTAAAAATCTCTACTCTCCTTTTATTCTCAATACTTGAAGGCTAAAGGAACTTTAAATAATGCTTTCAAACTCATACTTTGATCTCATGGAGAGTAAAATTTCTTTGAAACTCAAGGACTCAGGACTCTTTGAAACTATAAGACTTGGGAACTTTGTGACCCTTGAAATTACATAACTTTGGTTTTAAGCTGATTATTTAATCTTACTAATAGGGAAAACTACTTTCTTCTTAGGAAAATTTTACTTTAAGAGACTATTCTGAAAATCTTACTTTTAGGGAAAAATACTCAAAAGTTGTTCATTTACTGTTTACTAGAAGGGAGGTTCTCTTAACCGACATAAACCATGAGAGCTACATGGATTCCAGCGTCTTGTCCTCCTAAGGAAGAAACCTCACATTGGGAAGAGGCGTCATACTCTTTCCAGGGAGTATAACCTCAACTTAGTGATCACTTATCTTGGCCTCGGGCCCAAAAATCTTAATTCTATGGTGGCACGTAGTTCTGGGGTATGAAACC
>NC_061117.1:195654193-195792004 GCF_002878395.1 Capsicum annuum | reverse complement strand
AAAAAAATGACAATGAATGTCCTCATTGAAAAAGATAAAATAAAAGTTTATCTGAAAATGACAGTCAACTCTAATGCTTATGACATGCATATCGATTAGACTGCCTGATATTTCCATCCAAAACTTTATACCAATTATTGTTGAGTGAATGACCTCGAAATTGAGTTACTTACTTTGGTCAATTGCATTCAGAGACCTCATTCGGCAAGTGACACCTTGAAGGGATTTGTCCAACAAGCCTCTCTCATTTTCTTTCTCTCGGCTCATTATTGCCTTATGGTATCCGTGAGGTTTTTTCCCCAATGACATTCTCTAATTTTCATTTCTCTCAACTCACAATCGTCTTGCAATTTTCGTGAGTGTTTTCACTGATAAGACTCACTCATTTTTATTTATCTCAACTCACCCTCATCTTACAGTGCCCGTGAGGGTTTTAATCGATAAGACTCTCATTTTTATTTCTCTCCTAATTCTTAACATTGACGAAGATAAGTAGTTCCCAAAATGCGTCAGCACATCCATTGCATGCTTAGCCTTTGCATTCTCAAAGATTGATCGGAAGATCTTTCTTTGGTTGTAACTTGGCTTTTGGATAGGGTTAGAAATAAAGCATGGCATGGGGCCCAAACGACACTTGAAGTGAGGTGGGACTTATAACTTTTGGAATCGACTCAAACAATGAGGATTAATTCATGCCCCCGTTTCTTTTGACTGGGGAATTCTAAATTATTTATTTGGTTGGACCAAGCCTCGAATAGGGTAGCCTACGTATCTCACCCCTGAAATAGCAGAATCAGGTCATGCGTAGTTCTGGTAGCTTGTTCTTTTTCTTGATTCTGATTTTTGTTTCTTCTTCTCTTTTTTTCACTTTTCTCTTTAGGATTTTTTTCTGACACTATTTTTGATACTCTTCTATTTCTTTCCTTTTGGACAATTTTTTTTTTCTTTTTTTGACACTTTTCTTTTGAGTTTTACTGAATCTATCTTGATTCCAAAAGAGGGATATAAAAGAAAATAGGACTAATGCTCAAATGGGGTAAACAAAGGATAACACAATGTTTGGATAGCAGAATGAAATGCCTTCGTCATATCAATCCTTACAAATATAACTACATATCATGCAATATGGAAGTGAAAGATAAAGATCATTTGTGACATCTTTTGCAACGTTAACTTTGACTGAGTCTGTGCGTCACTATTTCTTTTGCGTTTTTCTAGCATACAACTCCACTTTTGTTGCATATTCCTCACATTGAATGACTCATGATTTTGTGGAGTTGATTTTCGTTCTATTCGCGTAGCCACTATTTGACCTAATTGAGACATGTCTTTTAATTTAGGACCAAGTTATTCTTGAAATTCTCAAAATAAGTGCCTTAATTTTCAAAGAAGGCTTCAACTTGTCAACAAATATCTCAGCACTCTACCTATTTCCTCAGATGTTCTCTTTTACTAACTTAAACCTCAGATTCAATGTTTCATGGTTAAATTGGATTTTAAGCTCTGACTGAAAATTTTGCTAGCATGTCATATCACTAGAATCAACATAAAATGCACTATGTGAAGAAAACAAACAAACAACATTTATTTGAACACAAAGGGAAAAAGGGACACTCGATTTAATTAAAATAAAATATAGAGGATTCGAACATAAACAACAAAGGGACAAAATAATATAAACCCCGAACTACAACCCTGAAATACTTTGGAAAACAGAAAAGAAAACAAAATAAACTACCAGACCTCTTCTTAGTAGGGAGAGGAGTGACTTCTCAATTGTTCAGCCTGACAACTTAGCCACTGGTTTGCATATCAACATGACTAGAGGTTCCCTCACTGTCAATGTTCTGCACCATAATTGATCCATCTTGAATCATCTTTTCAATTTCTCTTTCTAAATCTTGACAATCTTCAATACTATGACCCTGAGCATCAGAATGATACGCACATCGTCCATTAGGATCAAAATTTTTTAAACGCCGATTAGGAGTGTGCCCAAGGAGAGGAGTAATCATGCCCCTCTGTCTGAATCTCTAGAACAAACTAGCATAGGATTTCCCATTAGGAGTGAAATTATCCTTTTCGTTCCTCTTCTGAAATTTAGATTTAGAGGTTCCTTGGTAAATTTGTGGGGGTTGAGGACGATGTTAAAGGACAGGTGCATGCCATTGTGGATAGGAAGATGGATGGGTACACAATTGTGCATTGTTCAAAGGACATTAAGGAAGTAGAATGAAACTCATTGGATTTTGAAAAGAGAAACCTTGTTGCAGATGAGTAAGTAGATTTGATATGTAAGCTTTAGATTGAGGCTGAAAGTATTGGTAAGTTGGACCTCTTAAACTCTGCTTTGGTCCTGGCACGACAATAGGTGCGTTTTTCTTCTTATTTCATTCAGTTTCATTTGATAGATTGCAATATTGTCCTAAATGTTTCACAGAATCATGTTGTCCACCAAGCTTCTCAAAAATTAATGTCTCAAAGCTTGGAGGAAGGTTAACACTTGAAAACATGCCCCAGTTTTTATATGAAACATCTTCATAGCCTACAAGTCCCAAGGAACTTTTCATATCATTTTCTACACTTTTAACTTTCCCAACCATTTCCTCTAGCTCTTCTAGCATGCTAGGCTTCTTAGTAAGAAATTTTGGTGGTCCACTTAATTCAACGGTAGGCTCAACAGTATAATAATGATCATCAATAGTATTGAACATGGATTCACTAGTGGACTGAGGAAGCACAATCATTAGATTGATAGCCAAAGTGAAAGCCTTAGTAGAAGGTTGAGCAACAAAAGCACAGACGGTAAGTGGTGTTGTGAATGTGGTAGACTTATACTGAGGAGCTAAAGAAAGAGTGGTGGAAGTATTGAGGTGCATTTGACGTGGAATGGATTCTAAGGCATGCTGTGGTGCATCAACAACAAAAGGAAACTGACTTTTCAATTTTGGTGGAAGACTCAAGGTATTTGCAGTGTAAAAAATGGGTAACAGAGATGGAAGCAGCCCACTGGCCCAAGCTCAGTACATTTTCATCATTTGTTTTCTCAGTCTCAAATTCTCTTTCTTTGAACTCTCAATTTCCTAAATCTTTATTTCATCCATGATGCAACTCCCTATAATCTTGTTGGACACAATCAACCCTTCCTTTGTTTTTGATGTGATATGGAGGACCAACTAGGAAGCCACAAACCAACCACATTAAACTAACTGAACAAGAGGCAAAAAATATGTTAGAGTTCAACATTTTTTCTTCAAAATCTTTTTTTTCTTTTAGAAAAGATCACCGAACCCAAGAAGGGCACCTACATATCTCACCCCCGAAAGAGGAGAATCAAGTGTGTGTAGTTCGTGAAGTATTGCCAAAATGGCCAATTAAACTTTTTTTCTTTCTCTTTTTTTACTTGAAACTTTAAAAAGAAAATTACAAATTGTCAAAAGAATAGACTTATTTTTACATTTTTCACGTTCTAATTTCCTATACAAAATGAAACCTATGATAACCAAAGAAAAATCTTTTTGGATTTTTCAATTTTGAATTTCCTGTGAAAATAAAACCTGAACCTATTAAAGAAAAATCTTTTTACAGTTTTCTTTTAAAGATGTATATGAAACACCTACTCTAATAACGATTGAAAAAAATCTTTTTGGATTTTGAAATAAGATTTCCGAACCCATAATAGGTTGCCTACGTATCTCACTCCCGAGAGAGGAGAATCAGGGGTGCGTAGTTCGTCCAGATAGGACAATTAAGGATTAAATAACGAATTAAACCCTAACTTGAGAAACACGAGCAAATACAGACGATGAATAATGTAAATAGAATTATTTTTTTTGAGTTTACAGTTTGACACGTAAAATAAAAATGACACCAACAAGTATGAAAGGAAAATCTTTTTGGTATTTTTGTTATATGCAATGTACAAAACTTTTACCATTTTTTTTGAATTTTTCTTTTATAAAAAGTTCCTACTAAAAAAAAATCTTTTTGAAATTTTCGAATTGCGAATGTTTGCTAAAGAAAACAAAAGAAAAATCTTTTTGATGTTCTGTCTTTTGAAGAATTAGTGCAAAAAGTAATTTTTTTTTTAATTCTAAATTATGGAAAACGAAAGCCATAAAGAACCCTAAAAACTATGAAACACTTTTTGATTCATTTTTTCTTTTTTTCTTTTTTTTTCAAACACACCTTACTTCTAACACATGTTTTTCCCGAATCAGTCTGTCAAATGACCACATCACCCTCAAAGATGCAATATTTAGCATGTAGGGATGCTTTAGGGTGAGTCTCCTACAAATAAGCATGATCTAAAGGCTGGCCTACGCTAGGGTTTACTAACAAGGCTGTTCGGGGGAGCGTATGGTCGATAGTGGCTGCGACAACATTCCACCCACTCCATACATCCGATGGATCCCCCTCCTAAAATAAAGGTGACTCAACTAGAGTTCGTGTACACGACGTGCACTCCGAGACTTATTGCAAAAAGAATTGACTCGAGTTATGCAAATGATGTCAGATATAAAGCGGTAACACATAAAGAAAACTATAAACATGTAGCACATAGGCACACAACAATTATAAAATAAATACAAATGGTAACACAAACAATGTTCATACACCTATAATGTCAAAATAAGTCGATACAATTACAAAAATAAGCTCGAATTTTGAAAAGTCCCCAGTAGAGTCGCCAGAGATGTCACACCACTTTTTTTAACTCTAAAAAGATATTAATTTTAAGTTTGAAAGGGTTTCATTATTAAAGTGACAAAATAAAAATTTATTTCAAAAAAAGATTATTTTTTTTACATTCAAAACTCAGAATCGTCACTCGGCATAATCCGGTGTGTCAAGTCACCTTTGAAAAATCCTTTTCAAAATGATTTGACTCTTTAAGACTGGTTTGAGAACTGAGATTCCGGCTAAGGAATTCTATTGATCGAGGAGAAGGTGTTAGGCACCCCTCGATCCGTGGTTCAACCATGGTTGGTTGGTGGAGCGTATCGGCTAATTTGACACTATGAATGTATAAACCACACAAAGCACGCAAAACAATCAATCAAGAAAAACAAAACAAAATAATCTAAAATTTAGTGTTCAGTCCAATTGCACAGTCCTGAAATTAAAAAAAATATGGAAATATAAACCTACTCTATTCTAAACTAATCCTAACTACGCTCCATTGCTTCCTCCACCCAACATTTCGGGCCTTGATCGTGCGCCGTTTTCAAGTACATGATACTTTGGGGCATACCCCGGCCAAATGAATACAATAGATCCCAATGCATTAATCAAAACCACTTCACAAAAATTTCATCATTCAACAATCGCAATCCTAAACTTTGCTTACCCAACCTACATTTTGCCTGTGCTTTTAACAGTCTTATCATGATACTATAGAATTCATCAACATTAATGAATCAAAACGACAATACTCACTTTCTCAACTTTCAATTCCGTCCCAACTTATTTCCAATTGAGTTTAAATCATTCAAACATTCAACTCAAACAATCAATGTGATGGTCCAAATATATTAAAATCAACAAAAATAAAAGCTGAACACCATGAATTCAACACATAAAGCATCAAATGATTAAGATTAATTGAGAAGGAGATGAGAAATTGACCTCAATTTTATTCCAAACAATTAGCGGTGGATCAGAGCTCACAAACCAACGAACCTCGACGTACCTCAAGAACAACCCATCAACTCGAATTGACTACCAACGACCAAAAGGACACAACACCTAAAATCGAAAACGCGAGAAAGACAAACTTGCATCTGAAAAGGGATAGGAGGGACTGTTAGGGAGTGGTTTGGGTCGGAGTAAAGCTGAGTTCACTCTTTTCACCTCGCCGGAGCTTCGGCGAACTCGTCGGCGAACAAAATCGGAGGATTGGTCAAATTTTTTGGTGCCAGTGATGTTTTTTTATGAGAATTTGCCGAAAAATTACTTCTATGCCGTGCCTTTTCTCTTGATTTTGATTCTCTCTCTCTCACGATCTCACATTTTCACTGTCTCCTTCACTGATTTATCTTTATTTTCGTCTATCTCTCTGCCAGTTTCTGTCAGATCGCTCTAAGAAAATCAACCACTAATTTTCGATCCCACACCGCTCTCACTGTTCTCTCTCTCAATCTCTCTTCTCTCCCTCAAATCTCTCTTTTTCTATTTGGTTTCTCTCTCCCTGATTGTGTGGTGTGTTTTTGGAGTGCTTTTCTGGTGAGTTTTATGTATGTGTATGTGAGTATATATGTCATGGATGAGAGTATGTGCGGGTGGATGGCGTATGGGTGTGCGAAGAGAAAAAGGAAAATAAAAAGGGAGCCTTCAAAAATGGCCTCCTCTCTGTG
Source organism: Capsicum annuum (assembly GCF_002878395.1). Taxonomy (NCBI): domain Eukaryota; kingdom Viridiplantae; phylum Streptophyta; class Magnoliopsida; order Solanales; family Solanaceae; genus Capsicum; species Capsicum annuum. The sequence continues at coordinate 195,785,648 of NC_061117.1, read as the reverse complement.
TGTTTCCTATCCAAGAATGGACGAAGAAGATGCCTCCTCAAGATGAAAAATTGGTCCCCCCTTTATGGGTGAATTCTGTTGTGGGAAAATAAGGAGACCACGTGACTTGGGATGGGGTCTAGGGGGTTAAGTGGGTAGGGGTAGGGTATAAGATAGGTGGGTTGGTTAGGATAGGATCAAAATAAGATAAAATTTGTTATGGACTTTGTTAAGGGTTGTTATATTTGTATTTTTGTGAAGGGATTATCACATGGGGTAGGACACATGGTAAGACGAAGGTAAAAAATAAATAACTTGGGTTTTAGGGAGGGACAAAATTAGGTGTCTACATTTACTCTTGACAGAGGGTTCGTGAAGCTTTTGGCTTGGAGAACCTGAATCTCAACTCAATTTGTAAAATCTATGGTGAGATCTTGAATGTCTTGGAGAAGGAATTTGGGTTTATTCTTAAGGAATAAACCCTAGCTCATTGATGTTTGAATGAATAATGAAGCTATATGCTTCGTTTTGGATATATCAGGGTGTTAAAAAGGTGGGAAAAGATCAAAAATCCCTTTTTAAAATAACTTAAAAGCTCCGATCAGGATATAAAATGGTGGGGTACTATGGTCCGTCGGTCCTGACCGTCGCACCTGGGACAGATTTAGATATTCCCCCTCAACTGCGATGGTGAGGTGCGACGGTCTATAGCTAATTTTAGGGCTAAAATTACACTTTACTTGACACTCTCTAAGGCTCAGACTATGAGGGAATTTTGTGGGGTCTTACACAAGCATTTCTGGAAACGGTGTAGACTTTTGCATAACAGATATCTTGTTATCTATATTGGAGAAGAGCGATCAATAGAAAGGCTGAAAGATTGAGGTCATTTGATTTGTGCACTAACTAGGTCAAAGTTTTTTATAAGGTAATGAGCCTAAGAGTTACGTAACATTTAATAGGCTTGGTAGAGTCGATTTAGATCACGCGCAACGTAACTCCTTGCTTATTAATTTATCAAATTGGTAGAGCAAGCTACATTGAGCAACATTCGATAAAAGTGTGTTGTTCAACTGTTGGGACATATCTTCAGTGTGCATCAACACATTTTGACCTAAAACAAACACAGCAACCCTCCACGTATCCTTTAAGGCTTTTGAAGAAAGTGTTCTGAATTCCTTCTTCAATGCCACATCTTTGAAGGTAGTGTTCATGATCGAGCTCACAAGAGATCAAAAATTCTATACCAACTTCAAAGACGACAACGACCATCTTGAATACAGAATCAATAAGCTGGAGACAAGCTTGAAAATTATTGAAATTCACAAACTAGAGCAAACCTATGATCTTATCCAAGAAATATTGAAAGCATGTTAAGGCTATAAAATACAATCAATTAGTCCATATTGCTAAGGAAGTAATGATACTCAATTTGCCTTTCAATCATGTTTGTGGTTTCGATCAGTTCAATAACTGTGGACCTAATCGAAACCACAAACAAGAAGGCATGAGATGCAATTTAAATTTGGAAGTTTTCTCCTTCACTTAGATTCCTTACTTTAACTGCAGTTGCTGTTGGTGCAAGTTTTCTAGACTTACTATACATCATTTCAACCCTCGATGCCCTTAAGGTTGTTTTCTTAGTCTTCTGCTATTTTTTATCTAGGTGATAATCCCAGCCACGCTACCTAGTCGCAGCTTCCTAGCAAAGTGACCATCTGCATTATTTTTCTCTTAGAGAGACAACAAATGAATTTACATTACCGAATATACTTTAATATTTGTACTTGATAAAATTTCTCATGTTTAAGATAATTCCATCAGCCAAATTCGCTAGAAATTACTTTCTACCCTATGTTTCTTCTTCAATTAGCTCTTAGATGATATAGTCTTTCATCAACCACCCATTTTCCCTCGAAGGCATTCTCCTACCGCACCTACTGGCGTATAATCATCACCCTGAGCAACCCAACCATATAAATTTGGGCAAGGGCAATAACTATATTGGTTTTTCATTTTTGTTAGATGTAGTGCTAGGCTTTAAAGGCCTTCTCAGAGTCCAATGCACCCTAAAAGTTAGTCCAATCGCTATCGAATCTCTTTACAATGACACCAAAACTAGATCCCTTCATAATGCTTAACAAATAAACATGAGCAACAACCGACATTAAATCTTAATAGGATATCAGAACCATATTCTTGGTCCCTCAGCTTTATCAGTTTGGACCTACCAAACTTAACTATAAAATCACAGATATCTTATTTGAATGATCTATGACTAATTGATAAAAACAACATTCACAAAATCAGTGTACTCTATGTGTGTTTCCACGATAACATTATCAGTAATACATACCTTCTACATATGTAGTGGTTTTATCTACATGTATTTTATTCCTCAGAACCCATCTTTACTACAGTCTCTTGTGATGGTCGGATAAAAGTTGATCGACTTTCAGTTTCTTATATCTACAAAGAAGATAAAAAAAATTAATATCGCAGAAAGAACATTATCCATTTGTTGCAACATATGTAGAGTCTTTTGCATCTGATAAGGAGTCTATTACATCAGATGAGGAGACTTTTGTATCAAATATGGAGTCTAATGCAACATATGTGAAGTCTGTTGCGACAGATATGGAGTCTATTGCAACATATGTGGAGTCTGTTGGAATACATCAAACCAACCTTGTTGGTGGTTTGATTTGTTTCAACAGTTTCTCCATCTGTTGCAACATCAACAAAAGCATAAAATACAAAGAAACAACAAACAAAAACATCAACAACAAAGAAAATAATAACATTTGTTCCAACAACATTTTCAACAACAAATAAGTAACATCCTATGTTCCAACACCATCAACAACACCACACTATAAGTTTCAACAATGCCAACCCCACCAACAACATCAATAACAACATCAACAACAAAGAAACAAATAAAATACATACAAAAAGTTGATACTACCACCAAGGCTTTTAAACTTTACCCAACAGATGATTTTTTTCACATATTGTAATAAAAATTCTCGGTTCGTTTATTCAACAATTAAAAATTCCTTCAAATTTTTAAATAAATATGATATCTATAAATTTTAATTAAATAAAAAATAGAAGTAAACAACTTGTAAAGAAGAAGACGAGAATGAAAGAACAATAATGAATCATACCTTAATGTCAAAAGGAGATCAAAACAACAATTTCAGTCGAGGAATCTAAGATATGGATCGGTTTAGATCCGAAAGTATCTTTATGAGAAAGAGGAGAAAAAAAGGTTGTGATAACCCTAAAGAGGAGAGAAAAAAAATGAGAGACGAATAAAATAAATTTAGGGCAGAAGGAGAGATGAGATAATTCTAAATTCTAGATGTACTACCCTAATATTAAATGACTAAACAAAGTGTATTTATTCAAATTTATATTTTTAAAGCATAATTAATAAGGCTAATTTGGTAAAATAAACCCTAATTAATATTTTTTTAATGGGTGTTGCAAGTCAATAGGGACCAACTAATATGAAACGGAGGAAGTATTAGGGGTTTCAATATTTATTAATTAATATTCATTAATAATTTGAGGGGCACGAGGAATAAAATGGGTGACATTGGAAATACAAGACAAGACTACTCGATGAGATTTTTGAGTTATACAAGAAATATTTTTTACTGCCGTTAGTAGTACTACTTTATCTACTTGGACAGAAGCATGCTTTAAAATTAAAAGAAAAAAAAATTTCAAACAGATATGTCATCTGTTGCGATAGATATAAATATCTGGTTGAAAAATCCCAACAGCTCAGTCATCTGTGACAACAGGATGCAAATGTCCATTTTATAACTAAATCAGATATGTCATCTGTTACAACAGATATCAATATCTGTTTAAAAATTTCCAGCAGCTCGGTTACCTGTCCCAACATATGCAAATGTCTATTTGATAATTAAATAAGATATGTTATCTGTTGCAACAGATATGATTATCTGTTTGAAAATATCCAACAGCTCAGTCGTTTATTGCAATAGATTTCATTGCAATTGATTTAGGTAGAACTAGGGATGGATGAATGAGCTCACAATGTCAACGACAACTTCAATTGAGTCGTTGTATTTGCATGGTATTGGTATTGCGTTCATCCCGATCCGAGTCATCGATCGATCACTATGAGTTGAAATGAGTTCTTATTAACTTAATGTTAATATTAATATTACCTAAATTAATTTAGGATGAACTAGGGATAAATGAATGAGCTCACAAGGTCAATAATAACTTCAATTGTGTCGTTGTATTTGCATGGTGTTGGTATTGCGCTCATCCCGACCCGAGTCGTCAATCGATCACTCAAATTTAAAATGAGTTCTAATTAACTTAATGTTAAGATTAATAGTACCTAAATTGATTTAGGTGGAACTAGGTATGAATGAATGAGATCACAGGGTTAACAACAACTTCAATTGAGTCATTGCATTTGCATGGTGTTGGTATTGCGTTCATCCCAATTCGAGTCGTCGATCGATCACTATGAGTTGAAATGAGTTCTCATTAACTTAATGTGAAGATTAAGAGTACCTAAATTGATTTAGGTGAAACTAAGGATGAATGAATGAGCTCACAGGGTTAACAACAACTTCAATTGAGTCGTTGCATTTGCATGGTGTTGGTATTGGGTTCATCCCGACTCGAGTCGTCGATCAATCACTCAAATTTAAAATGAGTTCTCATTAACTTAATGTTAAGATTAGTAGTACCTAAATTGATTCGGGTAGAACTAGGGATGAATGATTGAGCTCACAGGGTCAACAACAACTTCAATTGAGTTGTTGCATTTGCATCGTATTGGTATTGTGTTCATCCCAACTTGAGTCATCGATTGATTACTATGAGTTGAAATGAGTTCTCATTAACTTAATGTTAAGATTAATAGTACATAAATTGATTTAGGTGGAACTAGGGATGAAGGAATGAGCTCATAGGGTCAACAACAACTTCAATTGAGTCGTTGCATTTTGCATGGTGTTCGTATTGCGTTGTAATGCCCTGAATCTAGTACCCAAAATGCTACACGATGCTCATGACCCTAAAGGACCACAAGCTAACCCACGATTGATATCTGTACCTGAACACTGCATAATATACTGTGTAAATGCAGAAATAAAGGCTGAAAGGTCATAAGGTTCAAAATAGTAACATAACTGATAAAACATAACATCTGATTGGGGTATGAAATACCCAAAACAACTGAAATAAACTGTCTGAAAAGCCTCTAACTGTCTGAAAAAGGAGTTGATGGAACATGTCCCCTACTAACTCCATCTACTGAAATCTAAACTGAATTAATGAAATAATAAATCATATCGTCCTCGAATGATGAGGACTCACTGCTAATTCTGGCTGCTACTGATGCTCTGGAGCTCATGCTTCTGAACCTATGGTATAAAACACCATAGCGCAAATGCATCAGTACGATTGAATGTACTTGTATGCATTTGAAGTAGGCTAAATGCAAAGATACATATACATGAACCGAACTAACTGACTGTATAACAAGAACATGAGAATGCATGCATGAATATGTAATAACGGTAATTGAGTTCGTGACGACATAATTACTGAGCCTGAGTACTGATAACATGAGATACTGATAATTGTATAACTGAAATAACTGATACTGAGCGACTGTACCTAACAATCTAGGTTCTGATGGAACTAGTTGAGTTTTGTATTATTCTGAGTTGACTGTATCTGACAGTCCTGAATTCTGTAGAACTATCTGAGTTCTATTACTGAGACTGAATGATTGTATCTAACAGTTTTGATTCTGCAACTGAAACTGTGGGAAGTAGTCATCTAACCGACATGCCCCAAATAACGCAATATAACTGAAACAATCTCATAGCTTTAAAATGTGAACAATACAATAATGAAAAGTATGAAACATAAAAGTTTTTTTAAAATTATATAATCATTTTTACTCGTATATAATTGATTAGAGGAGGGTGTCGGAGTGAGGCACTTTTCATTGAGAAATAATATTATAGTTTATTTTGTTTTTGTTAGAGATATATTATTTAACATGTTTGATCAAGATAATCCAATATAAAATGATTCGAAATAATACTTTAATATTATCCGTGCATCGCGCTTTTATATATACAAAAGGTGGGGGGGGGGGGGGGGGGAATAAAGATTTTGAACTCATTTTTACAATATAATAAAGTAATCAGATAATAAATAAATTACTAACGATGAATTTTGAATTGAAGTGATGTGAATTATAAAATTAAAGTTCAAAAATAGAATATACATATGATTAAATAAAATAAATATATCTATTATATAAATATGTTAATAAGAAGAGCACTTGATAAGTATATTAAGCAAATTGATAATTTGATAAAAGGTAATTTTAACAATTTAATATTTTTAAATAGTGAACAACAGAACAAAAAAAAAAATAAAACACAATTTTTTTAAAATAACTATATGCTTTGTTATCTTTAAATCGATTTAAGGTTGAAATTAATATGCAATATTTACGGAACAATACGGAGAGGTTTTTTTTTTTGGGGGGGGGGGGGGGGGGGGGGGGGCAGTAAATTAATTGTTTTTCTTATAGTTTTTTGAATTACTTATTAGAAATTATATTTAATAAGTAATACTAATAATTAAAAATATGTCAATGTGATAGAATAAAAATTGATCAATTTTATTATTTCAAAGAATAAACTAATATTTTTAATGATGAATTTTTTTTAAAGTATTCTGCGCATCGCGTGGGTACCTATACTATTATATTATAAAGTAGAGGATGAAGCACAAGAGGAAGCCACGTGGCAAGCTATTGTTAAGCCACGTGACAATTGTTAGGACAAAACTATTAAGTGTTGTAATGAAAATTTTGTAATAAAGAATATTAAAAATTTGAATTTGAAAACAAAAGAGTGAAAAAAAGGAGTCCTAACTAAGCTCTAAAATTGAATTTGAAATATATTATTCTTCTTTAAATTAAAATATTATCCTTCTTTTAGAAAAAATATTATATTAAAAATAGGAACTCATTCTTAAACGATTCTACTAAACTTTTACTATTTCAAACTTATCTCTTCTAAAATTTAAATTCTATAAATTATAAGAGAATATTTAAATATAATTTAATTACATATTAATGAAAGATAAAAATGTTATTAAAATAATAATAATAATTAGTAGTATAGTGGTAGGAGCAGTTGTGTTAGTACGTAGTATGTAGAAGTAGGATAATAATAATAATAATAATAATAATAATAATAATAATAATAATAATAATAATAATAATGATGATGATAATAGTAATAATAATGATAATAATAATCTTTTTAAAATTAAAGATGGGCTCCAGGCCCTTTTATTTAAAAAGTCCAAAAATCCAAATCTATTACTAAATCGAGTCTAAAGTGATCAGTTAAAAGATAAAAAAAATAAATATTAAACAACTAAATCAAATTGGAAAGTGTAAGTAATAGTAATAATAACAACAACAATAATTAAAACACGTCAAAATACTGTAGAAGCACTATTAAGAATTTTTAAAACAAATAATTAAAAAGAAGAACAAGTTTGAGCAAATGTCTTTTTTTTTTATTTATTTTTTTGTTTAAACCAATTAAATGAGTTTGGGTTCCTAATAAAATCCTAACTATGTATTTTTCAAGTTTGAATGTAACTTTTCAGATGATTTTCTATTTTTAAAATTTTGAAATTCTAAACTATTAGATAAAGATAAGTCAGAATCTTATCTTTTCTAACAAATTGATTAGCGATATATTTAAATTTTTGAATTTGACTAAAATTTTGGTTGACATAATTATTCATATTTGTAACCCCATATATATATATCCCTTACAATACATATAGTATCATTTAAGCTTTTTTCTTTTCTTCTTCTTTTTTTTGTCATATACAATTATTTTCATATTTAGATTGTATTTATCTTGAAAAAAATTATATGATCATTTTAATCACAAGATTATTTTCATTATTGTTGTTAAAATTATCTTTGAATAACTATCAAAATATGTTGATGTTTCTTAGCTTTTAATTTATTTTATTGTTATTTATGATTATCATATATCTAATTTTTGTTACAGATATATCTACCATAGTTAAAAAGATTATAGGTAATGCTCATTATATTTGTTTGATTAATTATCAATATATATTTTTTAGGGTTAATTTAGTTTTGAATTATTCTATTGTTATTTATGATTAACATTTTATTTTTTGAAACAAATCTACCTACCATGGATTAAATTTTTTTTATAGGTAATGCTCATCAGATTTCTCTGAATAGATTAGAAAGGTATATTCTCATACTTGATTTAATTTTATAGTAACTTCATTGCTTTTGTGATTAACACTATATTTATCTTTTGTCACAGATGTATTGTCACAACTCAAAATAGGATCATGACCGACGCTAAGGAGTTCCTCTTCAAAATTCTACAGAAAATTGGACAGAGTTTTCCCTATTTTTTAGCCTAACGAGAAAATTCCCTAACTCAATTCAACAACAAACTCAACAGCACAACCACCACACAAACACCAACACAATTTATCACAGATCATCAACAATTCACCAATACCACCAACCAACAATACGAAATTCATCTCCAAAAATAAGAGAAAGTCAAATACTCCATAAATCCAAAATACTGAAAGAATACTCAAGCTCTAAAGACTTGACTATGGAGCAACTCTAAGAGTTTTGAAGGAACAGAATATAGCAAACAAATAAATTTTTGCCCACGCAAATAAATACGGAGATCACCAGGAATATGCTACACGAATTCTCTAGCCAACGAGTTCCCCACCGTCACCTGCGTTCTCTGAAAAATAATAGCGAGGAGTGAGACGCTAGCTCAGTGAGTAATAACACTTAACCACAACCGCTTTAATGGGAACAAGTCATAAAATATCACAAAATAATGCTCTTTCAGAAAATAATAACGATAAACAATATCATTGTTTCATGTAAGCCAAGTGAACCAATAGTTCAGTAATAAACTCAAAAAGCATCGTATCATATCAAATATTACATATTTGGGAGGTTTCCAAGAATAAATCATGTAATTAGTGTGACATTCTTTTTCATCAAGAATAGTCCTAGCAGTGAGAGTCAAATATCATATCAGTATCAGTATGCTATTCTACCTTCCCACTAGCAAGAGTTGTAACAGTCATCAGTAAATACAAGGTTTACCAAGTCTAACGATCTCGCCGTTAGCTATGGGATTCACATCAAGGTCTACTCCCCTTTATAAATTCTTTGTAAACAATAAGATATTCATATGAAAACATTTTTCAGAGTAGTACATATCATTTAAAGTTCATATCAAATAATGTTACATGTAAACTTGAATAAAACACATGTCAAAATACATATTTCTCTTATATGTGAAGAATATTCACTGTAATAATATCATATCTCAAATAACCATTTCAATATCATATCAAGAAAGGACTTGCCCCACATGCAATTTGAAAACAGTTCATAACTTATTGTTTCATCAAAATCAAGTATACAATATGCAAGTTAACAAACACAAATTATGGTAAGATTACTACTCACAGTACACGTGTCGAAGTACCAAATTTGACACCACAAACGCTTCGTATCACTTTCTTGGATCAAACCTATAATTCCATCATATCCATTCTTGTGTTAAATCTTGTATCTTAGGCTAATTCATGGTAAAATTAGACTACCCAACCTTCAAGGTTTCATGCTAACTTCCAATTTATCAAACTTTTTATCCAAAACAACCCTTATGGTCCATAATTCTTGTCTTTAAAAACTAAATTTCAGTACCCAAAACAAATTATCAAGACTAAAATCACGATAAAGTATAAAAACGAGTTTACCTTAAGTCCGAAATATGTTTTCGATTAAAACCCCTTATATAGTTTTTTTTCGCGGAATGATAATTGATTCCACGGTCTTATGAGCGCAGGCAGAACTGCTGCCTTTATGTGGTTTGCCTTCCAGGTAAATGGGCAAAGCCCTAATCATGAATTCCATTTTATATATATAAAAAAATTAGGCACATGGCCAACCTCTTTTTGTTTTAAATTAGGCGTAAGTGCAAGGGGCTTTGGCCCATTATTTCCTTCCCTTATTCCTTATTTCTTTTGGTTTTGGTAAGATGGTAGCTCACTTCTCTCTTTTCTTTTGACAACAAGGATTAAAATGATATGGGATATGACATGTATCCAAGGAAGTTAAAATTTTCACAAATCTCATGCATGTAAATCTCTCCAAAACACCAAATGATTATTTGAGAAATCAAAAAGTAAAATTGAGGGTTGAAATATACAAAGAAAATTTATCAAACTATTTGTGTAAAGAATGAATGTAAATATTTTTATGTGTTCAAATGTAATATTTCTCTATCACATTTACATATCCACTCTATTAAAAGAAGGTTGTAAAAAAAATTTATATGCATTTAAATATTGTAATTGATTTATTCTTTTCATGAGTTTACTTGCAAATTTATATTTATATATAAAAAATATTTACTAATTTTATTTGTCGTTTATAATTTTTAAAATAACACAACAAAAATCTCGATCAACAACAAGTCACATGAGCATTATAATATAAAAACTAATTACTTAAATTTAAATTCATTATTTTATATTTTGAAATATAAGATAAGAAGACTTAATTACTTATAAATTGTAGCCTAAAGATAAATTAATTAAAAAATATGCTAGAGTAGTGATAGTTTTAGTAGTAGTAATAACAGTTATTATCAACAACAACTACTATTACTACTACTATTTTATTATTATCATCATCATTTATCTTAAATATTTATCTCAATTCAATTATATAACTTATAATATAAATATACATATTTTTAAGAAAAATAAGAATAAAGAGAATAATAAATTAATCTTCTTTTAATAATTTTGTAATAGCATTTGAATTTAAAAGATTAGAAATATTTGAATTTAAATTTAAAAAAGTTAAAAAGAATAGAAAATACTTGATTTTGATTTTTTCTTTTAAGTGGGTTTTCAGCCGGGTGAGTGGGGGGTGAATATGAGGAGAGGGGCGTAAATAGTTTTGGATTTTGTTTCATTATCAAATATGTAAATTAAATTTTATATTATTAATACTATTGTCAAAATTACTTATACAAAGAAATCATTCGAATTAAAATATTATTGTGATCACTTATTTTATCTTTCTAACATTTAATATGTTTGAAAAATTCTATAAGTATGTGTAAGTCCATAATATATATTAAAAGAGAAGAACATTATATAATATTAAAAATAATCAAAAAAAATATTGATAATTAGAAAAAGGTATTTAAAATATTCAATTGAGATGAGTAGGGGAGGAGAGGAAGTCGAATATTCAAGTTAAGAAAGTTATTTGGTTTAAAACAAGATTAAAGGCAAATTAAAAATATATGAAATTACATATTAATACTATTGTCAAAATTACTTATACAAATAAATCATTCGAATTAAAATATTATTGTGATCACTTATTTTATCTTTTTAATATTTAATATGTTTGAAAAATTCAATAAGTATATGTAAGTCCATAATATATATTAAAAGAGAAGATCATTATATAATATTAAAAATAATCAAAAAAAATATTGATAGGTAGAAAAAAGTATTTCAAAAATATTCAATTGAGATGAGTAGGTGGGGAGAGGAAGTCGAATATTCAAGTTAAGAAAGTTATTTGGTTTAAAGCAAGATTAAAGGTAAATTACAAATATATGAAATTACATATTAAAAGTAGTTAGCTATCATACTAAAGAGTTCTAATTGGATTCTTAATGTTGTCTATTCCTTTTTTAAAATTTGAATTGGAGATACAATATCTTCTCAAAGATAAACTTATAATTTTTTTAAAAAATTATAAATATAATTTATTAAAATATTAAATAAAATATAAGAACATAATACTACTAGTAGTAATCATAAATAGTAGCAGTAGTTGTAGTACATAGAATATATGTATATTAGAAGTAGTACATTTTTTTTTGTGAAGAGGATTCGTAATAATTAGAAATTAAGTAGCATTAATACAAGATGTTTGCAAAGTATCATTAGACCCTTCTAAAGAGTTTGAAAAGGTAGGGGATGTGTTGACATTATTTAATACATTATCAATTGCGATCTTTCTAGGAAAGACAACTTCATGTTTGTCCGCTATCATAGCCTGGGCTGCATACAGTGGAGGGGATGTCAAAATGTGAAATTGATCAAAAGGGGCATTGTCAACGCTGATACTTCTTGTTATCACATCTCCAACATTATTTTGCTCCCTACATGTGTGCCTGAGTGTTGGGGTCCCCAGTTCCTGCATTATATACCTGCACTCCGCTATGATGTTAGAGTAACGAGGGTAATCAGAGGCAAACATGTTAATTACAGCGGCTGAATCGAAGTTAATTCTAGCGGAGTAAGATGATGGTCGATGACAATTTTAATGCCTTCTAGAATGGCAAGGAGCTCAACTTGGTCAACATCTACAGGGGTTAACACCTTAGTATAGCCTAGGACCCAATCTCCCCTGTGATCTCTAAAGACACCACTAACCTTGCCCCGTCCCGGATTGATTTTGACAATGGCATCTGCGTTGAGCTTGTAAGTACCTTCGATGGATGGAAGCCATTTGAGGTACATAGTGGTGCAATGATTCGTGATATTGATTTGCTCCCCAGCAATAATGATAAATTCAGTCGCAAAAGCAACTGTTTTTTGTACACAAATGGGGTTGTCCCTGTGATTGAAGAGGTTGTCATTTCTGACTAACCAGATGTTCCAGAAACAGAAAGGGAGGATAGATGCCCAGTTTAACCATGAATTAAAGGGTTTAGAAGCGATTGCTTTTCAGATGGCAGTCCAGTTGGAACTGTTAAGGATGCTAGAATCAAAGCTAGCAATTGTATTACTCTTAACAGCTATATTATTCCAGAAGTTTGCTACCCTAGGACAGTGGAAGAAGATGTGGTTGATATCTTCTTGAATGTTAGTAGTAGTATAATACAATTAATATGTTAAATGTGAAAGTATTTTTTAAATCATAACAAGTAAAATTTAAATTTTTGTATGTCATGTAAAACATCAATAAACAACGAATTAAATGGACATTAGAATGTAAGAACTTAAGTGACCTAGATTTAAGTTCAATATCATATATTTTGAAATGTAAGAGAAAAAAGTTCAGCTACCTATGAAATGTAACAACAAATAATAATTCAGTGTATTCCGGAGAAAATAATTAAAATATAGTATTTTTTTTTTACAAATATTGAGGGTTGGGGTGGGGGATAAGAATTTTAAATTAACTTTGAGAATATAATGAATAAATTAAATAAAAAAATTTCAGTAAAGAAATTAATTGAAATTCACAAGTTACCATCCATATATTTTATATTGAAAAAAATATATAACGTACATGATTAAACAAAATAAATTTATAATTTTCTATTAACAAAAAAATTAATTGATAATTACATTAAGCAATTTGATAAGTTAATAAAAGTCAATATTAATAATCGAATAATATTTGATAGTGAACAATGTAACAAAGGAAACTGTTGATCGTTTTTATTTTTGACAATTATATGATTCATTATTTTTTTTCTTTTGATATGATTTGATTATGAGATTGTCTGGAGGAGAGGTTGAGAGGGATAAAGACGAGTGAGGGTGGCGCGGTGAAGTGATGGCGGCGAAGGAAGAATACATAGTTTACCTAAATTAATTGAACTATGTAATTTTATGAATTATTTATTATAAAATATATTCAATATATTAATTTAAAATATATTAATGTGATACAATAAAGAATAATTTATTATTTTAAACTATTAAGATAATATTTCTAATGATTTATTTTCTAAAAATATTTCGCGCATCGCGCAAGTACCTATACTAGTATAATTAATTTAAGAATAAATCTATTCTTACACTTGATGTTATATTATCCACCCAGAAGATGGAATAAATTTGTCTATGATTATAATCCTAGGATAAATTTGTCTGCAAACCAAATGAGCACGGAACTAGCGAATATTATTTTGGACACGTTACAATCAATAATTTTCGAGGGGTCAAAATCTTTTGGATGGTAAAAATGAATTTCCATAATTGGACTTGCTTTGTTCACCGAAAGAAAGCAAGTGAAAAAACGAATCTACTGTTTGATTGGTGTTATGTCAAATCTTCATAATTGAACCCCTATTTATTGAAACAAGAAAATGATTTTAGTCCTTTTTCTTGTTCTTTTTGGTTTTGGATAAAGAAATGCTGAGTTGATAGGTTTATTTTATGAACTTTATTTCTTTAAAACAATTTTGGCATTTCATTGATTTCGAAAATTGACAATCAGGTTGAAAGGAAGTATTAAGCACACAATATTGTGAAGCCATGTATTTGGAGAAGGAAAATGCTAAAAAGGAAAAGTAGATACCTTAAAAATTCAAATTGATAAAGAAAATTCCTAATTTTTAATTTATTTTAATATATTCAGTATGTAATTATATATATAAAAAAAAAACTAGATAAATATTAGGAAATGTGAGGCTAGGGGCAGGAGTATGAGCCTATGAGATGGTGAGATAATGGCTATTGAAGATGAGGTGTGTTGGAGGAACAATCAATGTGAAATGTCAATTATACAATTTGTTTTCCTTATTTCCACTAGAAAAGCTTTTCCTAAAAAAAATATTTTCCAAAGAATTTAACCAATAATAATAAAAAATTGAAAAACACCAAACACACTTTTAGGGGGGCCGTACTGTTGGTTAGATGTATGCGGTCGTTAGTAATATAGAGTTTGAATACAATCTTTTCAAATTTGATCCAAAATCTATCCAAATGCCAACTTAGGACAACAATTTTGTCCAATAAGTGAAAGGAAATGGTTAGGTTTTCTATAGTCGTACAATATTTATTTTATTCATTGAGTTTTATCTCCCCGTGTCCAAATTCGATGACTCAATAGGTTAGGTAGCTGGATGATAATAGCTCATTTGCTTCCCAAAGCTTGCAAGAGAACAACCATACAATAAAATCGAGCTTGCGAAAAAGATGGCATTTGAAAAATGTTGGATGAACGATATCTATAAAAATCAACAACTTATATGTTCCATTACTAAACATAACTAATCCTCCGTATGAGTTATAATAAATTTGAATGATGTGTCAACTTCAAAGTTGCTGGCAGGGTATGCAATTAATACTAGTGTGTATTATTCTTTAAGACTTGATGGTTTGGGAGGAGTATGGGCTTCTGATGCATTGCCCAATTTGTCAAAGGTTTAACTTGTTTTCATTATAAAAGGTACACAACTTTTTCAATCTAACTTAATTACCATTCAAACTCTTTAGTTACTTGAAGGACCACACAAAACCTAGCTTGGTCATTTTCTACTGGAAAATAATTGAACTAGATATTTGAAGTTGGTACTTTTTTACTTTTTTCTTAATAATCGTGGTATCCAAGTCTACTGTACCAAATATTAAAAGATCATTTAATCTATAGAAATCTACTCTAGGATGCACAAAATTTAACACACATATATACCGTAAGGACTCGTTTGGTAGAGTGTATAATATAATATTAAATATATTGTATTAATAATACTGGAATTAGTTGTGCAGGGATTAGTAATACTGGGATTATTTTTTATGCATTGTTTGGTTTGATGCATTGAAAGTAATATGTATTGTTATATTTTAAAAAGAATATTGTTTGTTTACAAAAATACCCTCGACATATTATAACTTTGTGTATTTTTTTTTGCAAAAGTTTATTATTCTTTTTTTAGGATAAAAAAAGTTAACAATATAACTAATTATTTACTTTAGAATTTTAAGATTTAATCATTCACTTACAAAAATTATTTTTTTATTATCTTTTCTTTGTTTGTTCATTATTTGCTTGTTGTTCCCACTTTGTGTTACTTTTAAGTTGGGGGAGATACGTATAATTTTTGGATGAGACAATAAAATCATTATTAAAATAAAATTGTATTCTATAGTGTGTTAAAACTAAGTAGAAAAATTGTTTTAATTTATGAATATTCTATTTACAAAATTAAAGTTTGTATGCAATTTGTTTTCGGATTTTGACCAATAAATATTTTTTTGAGTTAATGGAGCAGTTTTTTATAACTAAAATTATTTGGAGGGATATTATTATTTTGATAAATTTAAAAGAAGTAACTGATATTGAATAAATTGAAAAAGATTAAGAAAAAAATTAAAGAAATTTGAGGACATTTTTGTAAATAATAATAAAATTTGTAAAATAATTTATTTGAATAAATTTATTAGTAAAAATATAAAAAATAAAATTAAAAAAATAAAATAATATTTAAAAGAATTTAAGGGATATTCTTGTCTTTACACATGCTAATCTCGTGGTATTAAAACCCATGTATTACTAATACCACCATATGTGATGTATTAGTAATACACCCTATAATACCATGTAGCGTGTATAATTAATGCATGGTATTAGTAATACATTGATCCAAAATCCTACCAAACATAATATTAATTAATACCACACTTAATACATGGACTATTTCTCCTAATACGGCCTACCAAACAACCCCTAAATACATGGACTATTTCTCGTAATATGGCCTACCAAACGACCCCTAAGGGTCATTTGGTAGAATAATAATATATGTATTATTTGTTGTATATTAATATATATTTAATTCTTTGTTTGATACTTCCTTTTTAATTGCTTCTTTTTCTTTTTTTAGAGTCAAAAGCTATAAACTTTGACCAACATTTTAAAATTTATTTCTTAATCAAATTAAAAAAGGAAAAATTAGAATTATAATATTTTTCATGTAGTTTTTGAATATTCAAATTTTAGTTTTAAAAAATTAAATGGCTCTAATCTAATTTAGTTTTGAAACTTTGTTAAATTGACTTATGTAAAGCGAGGGGAACGATTAGAAAGGAATGTGGGAAGTGGGATTTTTAGCGTATGTATAACTAACACATATATTAATTATACAAATTATACATGAATAAACCTGATTAAAGATAAAATTGTCCTGAATACACTAAATCAAACTCGATAAGAAAATAATCTCAATATAACTAATCCTAACATAATTAATCCAACATTACTAATACATCTATATTTATACTATATTAAAAGTGTAAAGGGCCTTAGAAATATTGTTTGAACTTTTTCTCCTTCATTACAAGTGTTTGCTTTAGATAAAATCATCTTTTTACTACTTTCCTAATATCTAATAGTTAAAATTAATTAAATATTTATAGTAAAACTTTTTCTTATTAGAAGTCATCTAAATTAATGACAACTAATACATTTTTCATTAGTTTAAGAATTCTTCTAAATCAAATAAAGTAGATTTTAAAAAAAATTGAAAAATCTAGAACTAAATATGAAAGAATTGGAATAAGAAAAAAAAACATCCAATTTTTAAGAGTTGTAAGTAAGTAATCAAAGATTTTTTTAAAAAAATTAACTTTAAAAATAAGAAAAGATTTTGAATATAAGAAAATAAATCAAAATAATCATACTACAAATATAGTTCAAATTGATGTGTCTCTTTTAATCTCTAGCAAGACAAAAAAGGTAGTGCGTGACAAACGCAAAAAGTGATGATCCATTAACCACTTGAAACTTTTTATGATAAAATATATATGTAGTTACAATAAAATATTTGTTATGTTCACATTATTATATTAAAGTGTGAAGAATTTTTGAGAAATATTTTGAACTTTTTGCATTTCATTAAAAATCTTCGCAATAGATAAAATTATCTAATTTTAAATAATCAACTATTATACGTCCTAGTCACATCGGTTAAACTAGTTTTATTCCATACCATTGTTATACACTCAAAAACGACTCCTAATAGATATCATTAGGTGGTAAAAGAGTAGAGAGGAAGACAAGTGAGGTGAGAAATGTGAAAGAGAAGGCACACATGTTAATGTCAAACATGTCTTATCGAAATCTGCAAAATGAGCAAAAACCCAACAACTTGTGCATGCAGAACCCAACTACTACTCTCACTCACTACTACACATCTTTCTACCTTTCACCCTCTGTATTTGTAAATTGGAACTAGTAATTGTAATCCTGTTGGACCTTACCTTCACTTTTTTCAAATTTCCTGCCGTACATATTGGGTTAATAATACGGATGGATTACCACACAATAATAATACAAGGAAAATTGAATATAGGAAAATAAATTTCAAAAAACTTTTTTAACGAAAACAATAAGATCTCTTATTAAAAAAGATATAAAAAATAAAAATAATTTTGTAATAAATTACGTTAACTTTTAGCAATGAAAATACAAATATAGCTTTATTTGAAATTTCAAACTGATTTTAAAGTTGTATTTGATCATATTTTTGTAGCAATTAATCCATTCGTCCAAAATACTTGTCCACTATTGATTTGACATACATGTTAAGAATAATAAATAATAGGTGTAATTTTATTATATTACCCTTTGAATATACTCCCTCCGTCCCATTTTACTTGTCCTAAATTGGGATGGCACAACAATTAAGAAAAATAATAAATAACATGACTAGTTTATCAAAGTACCCTTATTAAATAATGTTTACATTTTAATTTAAAGAAAAGGTAATTAATGCAAAGGGTAAAACATGAAAAGAAAAGTTTGTCTTATCTTGATAAGTAAAATGAGACAAGTAAAATGGGACATCAACTTAACTAATTTGGGACGGAGGGAGTAATAAATATAATGTCCTGATAAATGTATTCAACGATACGTAGCATTTATATAATAGCAAACGTAAAATTTATAGAAAAAAATAATTTATTTATAGATTTTTCAAACTGGACAAGGAGAATGTAGAATTTAAATGTACTTTTTCTAAATATAATGATTTATACCCTCTAAATTTTTAGGGATAAATTTTCTTAATTACATTCTCCTTCTAATAATATGTATCCATTATTAACTTGACACATAAATTAAAAAATAATAAATAATTAAAAAAAATTTATTATATCATTTTTTAATATAATAAAATAAATTATGTATTAATTGTAAGAATAAAATAAGTAGAAAAAAATAAATTATGTATTAACTTTTTAAACTGAAATAATATTATTAAATAATATATATTTTTAATATAATAGATGAGTAATAATCTTTCAAATAGAGTGTAAATTAAGAAAGGACAAGTTTAAAAATCGAGGTGAACATTGGTTGAACTCATAATCCCTCCGTTTTATTTTAGTTGCTCCTCTTTTTAATAATATTTATTTCAATTTAATTATCTTATTAATAAAATTAAGAAAATTTTAATATATTTTTTTTATTTTTAAATAACTAAATAAGTTTTATATATTTAAACTTATATTTTTAAAGTATAATTAAATAAAATTAATTTAATAAAATAGATTTATAATAAATAACTTTTTTAATAATACATTAAATTTGTATGCGTCAACGATGAGAGTATTTGTAATGCATCAAAGTTTAGGAATTTGAAATATTAGGCCATGGAATTGGTGATCGAGAAAGACATAGAAAGTCCCAAATGTAAGAAGAGGTCGTGGAGCACGTGATTAACTGACGGCTTGTCGGGGTGGTGGATCCACACACTGCACGTGAGGCTGTTGAATTCTATGTATCCATCTATGCTGTAAAGAAAATTCTTTTCATCACAAAAATCTCATCATAATAATAATAAAAAAAAATATTCACACTATAAACTACTCTTTAAAAATTAAATATATTCTTTCGGATAATGCTAAATGATCATAAAAATTTAATCATAATTATAAAAAGATTGCAATGAATCTTTTTTTAAAAAAAAAAATTAATTCTTTTTTTCTAATTAAAAAAAATTAAAATTTTTGTTATTTCCTAAACTTAAAAGTTAATTCCCACATTGAAAAATAATAATAAATAAATGATCATTTATTAAATTAATAAAATGTATTTATTTATTTTAAATAAGTTGTATTTTAATAGGACATGATAACCTTACTTTATTGGAATATATTAATTGCGGGGTGTATTGTTGTTGCTATTTATTTACTGTTGTTCAAATGAAATATATATATATATATATAATTCATGTTATTTAATTTCAAATTTTCAATATATAAATGATTAGTATAGAACACTTTATAATATGAAAATACTTTCTAAATTTTAAAATAAAATACTTACACATGTACTTTGATAATTTTACACTTACATCTCCTATGAAGCGTCTCTATAATTAAATATATAATATAATTTTTAAATGATAAATTATAATCATAAATATAAATAAAATATTTTTGCAAAGTTATTCTAACGAATATTTAAAACAAGGATATACAAAATTAATCATACATTTAATTAAAAAATAAATAAATATTTTGAAAATAGGATATGAAACAACTTATTTAAAAGATATACCCACTATAAATTATATTCTATGGCTTTAAGTATGTAAATTTTGTAATTTTATTAACTATAATATTTTATTATATATAATCTCTTTTTTATTGTAGTTTTAATTTATTTTTTCCTTGAAAATTATTTATATATAACTATTTAAATAAAGTTTCAATTACGTAGGATCTTCATTATATGCAAGGTTTAAATGTTTTTAGCAAAAATAAGATTAACATTTTTGGGGATGTAACTGTAAAATTTTCATAACATAGAGATGTAAGTGTTTACTGTAATTAATTATTGTCTATAATTATAAAGTGTTTTGAGCTTTGACTATCTTTATTGATATATTTTAAAATTATATATTTAAAAAATATTTAAATATGTAGTTTCTAAATTTATTTAAATATAATAAATAATAGAATTACTTAATTAGAGGTTTCATTAATTATAAAATTAACTAATAATTCACAAGTTATCAAATCAACTTAATATAGAGGAGCAGGACTACATTAGTGCGTGAGTATTCTCTTAGGTCGATGTTAACTAGGGTCATCATTAATTATTTGAATTTTTATTGTACTTTTTAAAAGATGATAACTAATAAATATGTAAAACGTCAACATTCTTTTTTGGTAAATAAACAATTTTATTTAACCAAGTGAGCGTTAACAACACCAGGAAGCTATAAAACTTTAACATTAATACGTGACTCTCTTGAGTTGTTATAAAATAGGATTGACACTTATAGATCAATGATTTTCATGATTTATATTGAGTGGCGATTTCTACCATGTCTAAAATATTTTTAGTTTAATTTCTACTGTCGTTATTGTATTATTTTCAAATAATGTTTAAATATTTATTTAAATACGTATTTTAAATTTATTTAAACATAATAATTTATAAAATTATTTAATTAGAAGTCATAATACTAACAAATATAAGTAATGATTCTCAAATTATCAAATCAATGTAATATGAGCGCAAGACTACAATATTAACGTGTGACTCTCTTGGGTTGTTGTTAACTAGAGTCGACGATAATGAATATTTTGATTTTTATAACTTGTCAATGTCCACCACATCTAAAGTGTTTAACTTTTGACTGCTTTTATTACAATATTTTCAAATTATATTTAAAATATCGTTCAAATATGAAAAATTTTAGATTTAAAATTTAACAAATAAAATATGCTCAAATATAAGTAATGATTCACAAATTATCAAACCAGCATAACATAAGGGTGCAAGACTACAATATTAATACACGACTTTCTTTGGTTGATATTAACTAGGATCGATACTTATGAACTATATAATTTTTATGATTTCAATGATACATTAATGTCTCCCATGTTTAAAGCGTTAGAGTTTTAACTTTCGTCATTAAAATATTTTCAAATTACATTTAAAAAATTATTTAAATTATGTAGTTTAATTTTTTTAAAAACATAATAATTTTCTACATAATTTTTAAATAATATATGTTATACCCTTTGTCTCAATTTATGTGATATTGATACAATTTTGAGAGTGTACTAATTTTTTTTTATATTTTTTAAATATTTTAATTTATTAATTATTGTGATTTATAGTACTTGTTCTTTTGTCTCAATTTATGTGGCAGTAATAAAATTTAGAGAGTCAATTAAATTTTTTACGTCTTTTTAACTATCTTAAGTTGTTAATTATTATGATTTATAATACTTTTACTTAATTCTCAAATTATGAATTATTACTTATATTTATTACTAAAATGATCTCTAATGAATTTTTTTATTATTATTATGCTTAATTAAAATTCATATATATATTACGCTTAATTAAAATTCATATATATATATATATATATAATTTTCAAATATAATTTATAAAATATTGTGATAACAACAAATCAACAGACTTTACCTTGATCAAGTGTTACGACAACAGTTATTTTATTCGAAGATTCAAACCTCATCTATCTGAACAATATTTTTATAGTCTATTACTAAATTATTAATTAATAATTATTATAAATATAGTTATAATTAGTTGAACCAAGGATTAGTAATTGAAAATAGCTATCATAAAAGTGTATTTGTACAATAATTTATATCTAAATAACTAACTGATTAAATTTTGTTATTTTTTACTCAACTTATTATAACAGATTTAAACAAATTAACTTTACTAAATTTTACTTTAGACTTGTTTCATCAAAATAATATCTTTATCGGTCTAGTTTAATTAGTGTTGTCAATGATGCAATTCAATTTTATAACTTCTAAGTTTCAAATATAATTTTTTAAAAAATATATGTCTATATTAATGATTCTATTAACTTCAATAATTAACTAATTATAAATAATTTAAACAAAATTTTAATATGTTCCACTCAAGCTTCATCATGATCAAGTGTTTTAAGAATTTTAGAGGTGTTTATTATTCGGCTTAATTCAAATTTGCAGGATCTTATTTATAAGATTCAAATTTAATTTGAATAAATAAATTATTATATCTAATTGTTTTATAAATTAATATGCTTAATCTAAAGAAAATTTTATAAATTCTCGCTAATTATATGAAGATAGATACAAATTATCTGTCATGGATAAAACCACTTACTATATATATTGTAAAGTAAAATTTTCTTTATAACTACCGTCTTCAACATAATAGATTTCATAGCAATAAATATACATTCTTAGTCATGGACCATATAAAATATGTATATAAATTTTAGCCACATTTATTGCTGCAAATGTCACGAAAAAAATATTATAGTTAAATTATTTAGCAAAATAACTTCTTATATTTAACCACGACGTATTTTATTAGTATATCTATCTATAGATAAATATAAAATAATAAAATTTTAAACATTCCAAAACATGTTATTATTAAAACTCTGAGTGAATTTGAGAATTTCTTTCAAATATCACTTATATTTCATTTAGAACCACAGTATTACTATCACTCTTTTCCTAAAAAAATACTAAACACCTCAAAAATATTCTTCTCTCGTAGTTGACATGTCATGTCATTATAAAATCATATTTTTTAAATAATAAATCATTTAATTCATCAAACTCATTTACTTAAAATTATAATTTTTTTTAAATGCATTAGTTTAATTTTCCTGTTTATAAATTCTTTACCATACTTAATCCTTATCATATTATTTTAAATGCAAATTAAAATCTCTAGATAACTTATGTAATTTAGTGATATTATTTTCGTTAGAAAACAATTGATCTTTGTAGGCAATTATATATAAAAACTTGAATAATCATCTAGGAAAATAACTCTAGAAAAAAAAGTAATTATATGAACTGATAAAGGGTTATACTAGAAAACATATCTCTCCAAGATGTGTGATGAAGGTGGATTTACAAAAAGCATATGATTCAGTTGAATGGTTTTTTATTGAACAAATGCTGAAGGAGTTAGGTTTCCCAATACAGATGGAAGGATGGATAATGACTTGTATAACTACTGTAAGCTATGCTTTTATGGTCAATGGAAGGTTGTCTGATACTATACCCTCCAGGAGAGGGCTAAGACAGGGTGACCCTTTATCACCGTATGTCTTTGTTATGGTAATGTAATACTTAAGCAAATATCTTGACACTCTTAGGGACCTTCCTGACTTCAACTATCACCCTAAATGTCAGAATTTGGGTATTAACCATCTATGCTTTGCTGATGATTTACTCCTATTCGCAAGGGGAGATACCATGTCTATTCAATTGATGAGAGACAAATTTCACCAGTTCTAAAATGCTTCAGGTCTAACAGCTAATTTCAGCAAAAGTCAAGTGTATTTTGGGGGAGTGAATGAAACAACAAAGGCTGAAGTGATACGAATGTTGGGGTATGAGATAGGACAAATCCCTTTTAAATATTTAGGAGTGCTATTGTCTGCTAAAGGGCTTACTACATTGCAATGTAAGCTTTAGTTGATAAGATTACTAGTCGTATTACATCTTGGACGGCCAAAGGTCTTTCTTATGCTGGTAGAGTACAACTTATATGGTCTGGCCTATTTGGGGTCCAAGCCTATTGGACTCAAATTTTTCTACTCCCACAGAAGGTCATAAAGTTAATAGAGGCTGTGTGCAGAAGTTACTTGTGGTCTGGTCAAGCTAGCATTACTAAAAGAGCTTTAATAGCATGGGATAAAGTCTGATTACCTAAAGGGGCAGGTTGACTAAATATCACTAATTTGAAGATTTAGAATCAAGAAGCAATATGTAAACTTCTTTGGGCATTGAGTCAAAATAAACAAAAGTTGTGGATAACCTGGATCCACTCTTACTATATTCAAGGGGGGAGCTTACAACATATGAAGAGACCTGCACAGGCTTCATGGATAGTGAGAAAAATCTTCAACATGAGGAAATTTTAGAATAATGTCATCAATAATGAGCAGGTCATACACAAAGGAAAGTTTAAAAATGTGGCAGCTTATAGAATACTAAGAGGAGAGATAGAGGACGTAAACTGGAAGAATTTGGTATGTAGCAGTGCAGCTGAACCTAAACAGGTGTTCTTCCTTTGGCTATCATTGCATGGAAAGCTTAGAACCAAGGATAGATGACTAAAGTGGGGAGTCATAGATGAAGATGTATGCTCGTTCTATAATGCAGAAAGGGAAACGAGTACCCATTTATTCTTTAATTATCCTTTTACTAGGCAAATCTGGCAAGAATTTACCAAATGGATAGGTGGATCACATAATATAGTTGACTGGAATAAGAAATGACAATGGGTGAATAGTCAAGCTAGACGAATGAAGACCTGCGGCCCCATTCTTAAAGCAGGATTACCTGTGGTAATATATAAGGTGTGGATAGAGAGGAATGCATGGGTGTTTTAACGAGTGTACAAAACCAAGGAGGCTATTCTGCATGATGCAAAGATTAGCTTATGTACTAGACTTAGTTCCAATAGGAGGTTTTCTGAGTTGTTATGTTCAATCAAGTGATGTAAGTAGTAACTGAAAGGTTTTATGGTAGTATAGGCAAGTTAAGAGGGATAGACAGGATGTACTGTACCCCCTATATTGTTAAGCATTACAGGTGATTAATAATAATTTTAATTACCAAAAAAAAAAAAGTCTCACATAAGGTTATCCCAATCATAAAATCGCTATTATAGCTATTATATGTCCTTTAATTTGTTATTTTCTAATAGTACACAAATATTGTGGTCAAATAATTTTTGTGTTTTAAATTTTAAAGATAGAATATTTTTATGTCACAAATATATTAATTTTTAAAGTTAAATGATGTTTATGTTTGAATTTTTTTATGTGATAGAATCAATGTTAGGTAATAGCAGATAAATCTTACCTATCTTTGATTTCAATTCTTTTTAATTTTCACCTACAACATGCCTAGTGTAACTGAAAAAATTATTTTTTCACACGATAAAAGTTAATTTAGCAATAGTAACCTCAGCTTGTAGCCGTAATAAATTATTTCAAATAGAATATTATAATTAATCAATATTTCTACTTCAGGTTATTAAGAAATGTGAAAACAATTAAATGTGGACATATTAACTTTTATTTAGAGTACTAAAAAATTATGACAATGGTTAGCTTAATAGCTATAATGAGTGATTATTTTGGGCTGAGGGTCAACAATTATGAACTCGATAATTTTTATAATGTGTTAATATCTATCATGTCTAAAGAATTTTAAATTTAGACAATCGCTGTAGAAATATTTTTTAATTATATTTTAAAACTATTTAAATATGTTGTTCAATTTCTTTAAACATAAAAATAAAATTACTTAGTTAAAGTTCATATTAATAACAAATATAATTAATGATTCACCAGTTAATAATTATATATTTTTAATTCACCCATTAACAAATATAATAATTAAAGTGCGCAAGATCACAAGACTATAACATTAATATAATGTGTGACTTTCTTGAATTGATGTTTAACCAATATCATTTTTTTTTTGAACTATATGATTTTTTTTGTGTCGATATCATGTCTAAAGTAATTTGAGCTTTGACTATCGCTATTGAAATATTTTAAACTATATTTTTTAAAATAACAAAACTATTCAAATATGTAGTTTAAATTTCTATAAACACAAAAATTAATATAGTTCCTTAATTAGAAGTCATAGATATTAATAAAAATATAAATAATGGTTCCTAAGTTATCAAATCGGCGCAGTGGAGGAGCCAGACTTTTGGTTAAGGGTGTTCATATTTTCCCTTGGGTAAAGAACTGTTTAAAAAAAAAAGAAAATAAAACACTGTTGTACCTGCCAAGGTTTGAACCCGAGTTGTTGATGCGGAAATGCATACTCTTAACCACTGGACTATGTTTCTCTAGCTTGTCAAGGGTGTGCAACAACATGTATATAATCATAAATATCTATATTTAACCTATATACTCGAAAAATTTTTTCGACGAAGGGTGTTCATCTGACCACCCTTCGTCGGCTGTGGCTCCGCCACTGAATCGGCGTAACATAGTGACGCAGGACTACAATATCAATGTGTGACTCTCTTAGATTATTGTTAATTAAAGTCGACACTTATGAACTATATGATTTTTATAACTTGTCAATGTCTACCACGTCTAAAGTGCTTTAAGTTTTTATTACTTTTGTTAAAATATTTTCATATTATATTAAAAATTGTTTAACTATGCAACTTTTAGTTTTAAAACTCATACATATTTTTAATTCTTTTCTTTATGTATTTTTCTTATCATTTATATATAATTTAAGTGTAAGATTAACATAGGGTAAAAAAAAATTTCAACTAAGAAAATTTTTATGCAAAAAGGAAGTGACAGAGAAAAGAAAATTTTTATGCGAAACTTTTAAATGTTATGTTAACTTCTTTTCGCTCTACTTCTAAAAATAGATAGAAAAGATTTGAAATGAAAAAAAAAATTATTTGTATTATCATGAGAAAAATTATACCATAATTAAAATTATACAACTGAATTCATAAATAAATAATCAACTTTTTGTGTTGGAAATTTCGATAATTGTTTATTTTATGTAATACTAAACTACGAATCAGATTTCAACAAAAATTAAAAACTAAAAGTTATTCAAAATATTGATAGATTTTAAGATATATATCTATACCTCCTATTTATCTATATAAAATAAAGAGATTTAAAATTTAAAATTAAAGATTAAAAAAATAAGAATTATTTATATGATAAAACACATATTTATAATACTATTTTGGTCACACTGATTTTGGATGTATGAGAATATAGTTAATTAATTTTATATTATTATTTTTATCCTAAACTATTCTTTTCAAGCAATAAGTACTATGCAATCATATTTATGAAAATTATGTTAATTTGTTCATTCTCATGTGTTGGGATAGTTTCCAATGTATTGAGAAAGAGTAAGTTGAAAGAGGCAAAAATGTCCAAAAAAAAGACTAGTTTATAATATGAATAGAATTTATTACTATTATGGTCAAATTATGGCCAAAAGGATTTTTCCTATTCTGTTCTTTCATCCTCTTTTTCAATAAATTGAATACTGTTAAAGAGCTTCATTATAGATAATTCTCATAGCCAAACATGGGAAAGTGTTTGTTCCGTAATCATTATTTTCATTGCCAAATAGCCAAATACGTTTTTAATAATCACTTTTTCATAACCAAACACATTGTTTAATACGTGTATTTTTGAAAAAACATATTAGGTAGAAATTTTTAATTTTAGTTAGTATAATTTACACTTTTTCAAGTTAAGAAAATATAATTAGGCAAAGATTTTAATATTTCAATGTGATAGTAAAATTTTTATTTGTGACAGTAAAAGACAACTAGTACTTTAGTTTACATTTTCTAATTTTGAATATAATATCCTTGACTCTAGCTACGACTGTTAAAAATTAAAATAAAATCAATAATCTGTAATGATAATTTGGTTATTAAACTAATAATTTGACTTATCGAATTATCAGGTGTAAAGTATGTTGAGTTGTTACTATCGTAATATTTTACAAATTATGTTTGAAAGTTATTTAAATATATGCATTAATTTTATGTAAGCGTAATAATTTAAAAAATAATTAATTAGAGGTCATTTTAATAATAAATATAAGTAATAATCACAATTTATCAAATCGGCGTAATATAGAGGCGGAGGACTTGTATGATATTAACACTGTATCTCACTTTCATTAGTTCGATAGGTGTGAACAATATGCATGATTTCTATAAGTGTAGACGTTTACGAAGTCTAAAATATGTTGAATGTCATTTTTGCAATATCTTACAAATTATGCCTGAGAATTATTTAAATATATATTTTAATTTTATTTAAATATAAAACTCAAAAAGAAATAATTAAAGGTCATTTTAATAATAAATATACTATTGATTCACAATTACCAAATCGGCGTAACATAGGGACGGAAGACTTTACCATCAACACTTACGTCTCACTCTTTTTGGTTCGACACATATGAACTATAGGTAGAATTTTTATAATGTGTCAATATTTAACAGGTCTAAAGTGTGTTGAGTTGTCATTATTGAAATATTTCACAAATTATGTTTAAAAACTATTCAAATATATAGTTTAATTTTATTTTAACATAATAATTAATTAGAGGTTATTTTAGTAATAAATATAAGTAATGATTCACAATTTATCGAATTGGTGTAACACAAAGGTGAAAGACTTGTACGATCAACACTTATGTCTCACTTTTTTTGGTTCGACACACACGAATTATATGCATGATTTTTGTAATGTGTCGACATTTACCAATTCTAAAGTATGTTGAGATGTCGTTATTGAAATATATCACAAATTATGTTTATAAATTATTCAAATATATAATTTAATTTTATTTTAACATAATAATTTTAAAATAATCAATTAGAGGTCGTTTTAGTAACAATATAAGTAATGATTCACAATTTATCAAATCGGCGTAACATAGAGGTGAAAGACTTGTAGATCAATGTTTATGTCTCACTCTTTTTGGTTCAACATATATGAACTATATGCATGATTTTTATAATGTGTCGACATTTATCAGTCTAAAGTGTGTTGAGTTATCGTTACTGAAATATTTCACAAATAATGTTTATGAATTATTCAAATATGTAGCTTACTTTTATCTAAACATAATAATTAAAAAATAATTAATTAGAGGTTATTTTAGTAACAACATAAGTAACGATTCACAATTTATCAAATCGGCATAATAGAGGGGAAAAAGACTTGTACGAACACATATGAACTATATTCATAATTTCTATAATATATCGACATCCACCATATTTAAAGTGTTTGAGTTGTCGTTATTGAAATATTTCACAAATTATGTTTAAAAACTATTTTAATATATAATTTAATTTTATTTAAATATAATAATTATAAAATAATTAATTAGAGGTTAATTTAGTAACATTATAAGTAAGGATCCACAATTTATCAAATCGGCGTAACATAAAGGTGAAAGACTTGTACGGTCAACACTTATGTCTCACTCTCTTTGATTTGACTGAAATGAAGTATGAACTATAGAATTTCTATAATATGTCGACATTCACCATGTCAAAAGTATTTGAGTTGTTGTTATTGAAATATTTCACAAATTATGTTTAAAATTATTTAAATACACAATTTAATTTAAATATAATAATTAAAATAATTTATTGGAGGCTAATTTAGTGTGTGTGTGTGTGTGTATATATATATATATATATATATAAGTAACGATCTGCAATTTGTCAAATTGGCGCAACATAAAGGTGAAAGACTTGTACGGTCAACACTTATGGCTCACTCTCTTGAGAAAATTGAAGGAAAGGTGTCCTTTAAATCTTGAATGAAGGATTGGTGACACTGACCAACTTAAAGGGTCAAACATAAGTAGAAAACTTAATTAAGTTAATTGCGGACTTGATTAATATTTTCAAAACTTTCTAATCTTTTCAAAATACAAATCAACCCACACCCCTCTCCTCTCCAAATCAACCATCTCTCTCCTCTCTCTCTCTTTCTCGACAATTTTTCCCAACCAATAGTTCTACAAATTTCTCCTTTCAATCCTCGGCGAGTTTAACTCCCGGCGATAAATAGTTTGGCTTCGAGTTCTTTTTCGACTTTCAACCGTCAATCGACGTGACAACCTTGCTCTCCAACCACAACAGCTTTGAATTCTTCATCATCCCTTTTCTTCTTTAACAGGTAAAAAATTATGGTCTTTTTAGTTTTGAAGAAAATGAGGAAGTTGAGCCAACTTCTCTTCTAGTATTGGTTAACAATTTTAATATTTGTTGCTTTAATTTGAAATGCGGTTTGAATAAAGTTCTAATTTCAGGTATTTCTTCTATTTTCTTTTCGAAGTGAAATATGATTTTTTGTTGATTGTTGCATTTCTTGAAGTTTGATTTTTGTTGTTTGTGTTTGTACAAACAAAACAACGATGTTGGTATTTTTGGTGTTGCGCCTATTGCTGGGTTGATTTGTTCTTATTTTTGGTAAAAATGGTGATATTGTTGTTGTTCTATTGAACAAAATCATGCTACTATTTTTTCAGCAACAGATTAACCATCTGATGCAACAGATTAACCATCTGATACAACATATTAATCATCTGATGCAATAGATTTACGATATAATGCAACAAAATAACCACCTGATGCAACAGAGGAACCACCAGATTAAAAATCTGATGCAATAAATTAACCATATGATGCAATAAATTTATCATCGGATTAAAAATATGATGCACATATTAACCATATGATGCAACAGATTAACCATCTGATGTAACAAATATACCATCAAATGCAACAAAGAAACCATCTGATGCAATAGATCTACCATCAGATACAACAAGAAACCATTAATTAAAAATCTAATACAACAGATTTACCATTAAATTAAAAATTTGATGCAATGGATTAACCATATGATGCAAAAGATTAACCATTTGATGCAATAATTTACCATTTAATGCAATAGAGGAACTATCCAATTAAAATTTTGATGCAATAAATTTACCATCTGATGCAATAGAGGAACCATCAAATTAAAAATCCAATGCAATGGATAATCATCTGATACAACAGATGAACCTTCTATTTGATAAAATCCAATCAATTATTCCAACAGGACTCCAAGACTTGATTTTTCCAACTGATCATTCATCTGTCGTGACGGACGACTCTTCTATTGGAAGAAATCTAATATTGATCATTAATAACAGTTCCAACAGATCACACATATATTGAAACATATGTATGATCTTTTGCATAGTCCAGTCATCTGTTTCAACAGATGAGTGATCTATTTTTATTATTACAACATATTACTCATCCGTTACAACATGTTAGTTATATGTTACAATAGATCACTTATTTGTTGCAACAGATATATGATCTGTTGCATAGACCAGTTATTTATTTCAACAGATTAGTGATCTATTTTATCGTTGCAACAGATTACTTATCCGTTGCAACAAGTTAGTTATATATTGCAACAGATAACCTATCCGGTGCAACAAATGTGTGATCTGCTGAAACTACTATTTTACTGTTATACATGTTAGATAAACTGTAATTATTTTTTAACAATGCATTAATCAATTATAATCTATTATATGTTCCTGTTGTTTTTAGATTATATGGCTCCCAAAAGAAAAAAAACTGAAACAAGTCCAAGTAAATAAGTGAGCAGCTAGGCTATATCCACCACTCTATGAGCTTACTTTACAAACGTTATATTAATCAGACGCAGAAGATAACAAACATGGGGATGAGGAGTGTTTCCAAAGATATGATCCAAATACTAATAATCCTTCCACTAAAGAGTTGATCAAAACCATCAGCATTGATAGTTATCCTGTGAGAATGCACTGCGATGCTGCCATAGATTTAATGGGTGATTTTATGGTTAAGTCAGCCATGAAAAAATCTTTTGACACCTTCAGAAAAATACTTTGAGAATAAAATTTGGATGCTTATTTCAGGGACAGCTGCTTTGGGCAATATCTTGATTTGTCGGAGGACAACAATGCTAATTTCCAAATGAAAATGGTATATGTTCTTCTCAAACGTAGGTTTATGTACGAAAACAAAGATAAGATGGATGAGGTGTGGATAAATTACTGTGACATGCCTGTTTGTTTTGGTCGAAATGAGTTTGCCATAGTCACTAGACTAAAATATTATCCTCCTTCTCCTTCTCAAGTTATACCTATTCTAACCCCAAAAAAGCACCCCGCACATCCAAAAAAGACAAATGCAATTCAAGTGATCGTGAAGACTTGTGTCCCTTGTTAGTCTAAGCTTCAAATTTAAAAATTTGATAGAAACATTGAAAGGTAAAAGACTTTCAAAGAAGCACAAACAATCATTGTGCTTGGTTTGGCTTGTACATAATATTCTTTGGGCGAGAGACATTAACAACAACATACCACTTGATTTAAAAAAGCTCTTCGAGGATCTTGAGACATTTAACAGCTATCCTTGGGGTTATGAAAGCTTGAAAATGACTGTCAAATATTTGTTGACTCCGTTAACATCAAAGACAGTCAACTTATATGACTTTCTATGGACTTTCATGGGAAGTATTTTTTTATTATGATAGGATTCATTTTTTTTTTATTCGATAATGCTTTTGATTTATTAACGTTATTTTATAGGCTTGGGCATTTGAAGTCATTTATTATTTGAGATAACAAGTGAACTACCAGGAAAAAGTTTCCTGCCTAAGAATCCTGAGATGGTTGTCGGTCAAAATTGATAAAAATGCAAAATTTCTTAATCTCTTCAACCCCCAAAGGATGCACTAAGTCTAATTCTAATTAATTTTTTATTTTAATTGATGATTTTTTTGAATGATCTAATCATCATTCTAATATATGTAGCAATTTATGTTAGATTGTGCATCCGTCGCTTGTTCCGATCAATCAAGAGTTGAGGATACCATTTTTTTTACTTTATGGTCTGTGCAAACTTTAACGGACCCTAAGGTCATTGACAGAATAAAAATAGAATTTTTTAACAACCATCACAAGAAAAATAATTTTAGAGGGTGGGCTTGTTGTTGTTAATGATGTTAGTGGTGATGGAGCTGTTAATAGTGATAGTGGTGCTCCTTTTTATGTTTTTAAAATAAATCATTATGAGTATAATCATACTGGTTATACAGATTTTGTCCCTCCTAGTGAATGTTCTGCATGCAAATGTAATTACTGCAAGGCAAAACATGATGTAGTAATTAATGCTATTAATGCATTAACTATTCTGTAAAGGAATCGACATCTAAGAGGGGTGTCATTCTATCAAACAGGATTTCATATCCATCCATTCCATTAGAGATTAAGGCTAAGAGAAGTAAGAAATTAATTTCCAAGGCATTATCAAATATTCAAAAAAAGAAAATTACAACTCCGCTGTCTTTGTGTTGCACTATTGAGCAATGTACAAGGGCCACAGAAGAGCAACATGAGATGAAGAAAATGAATATATAACACCTGTTCCAACTAACAAACAGACACATATCTGTTTCAACAGATGACATATCTACTAAAAATTATCAAACAGATATATACATCAGTTGCAACAATTGACTAACCTGTTGTATCAGATACAATATCTGTTACAACATATGTCTCGTCTATTTTAAAAAATCAAACATATCTAAGGACCATTTTTATTTCTACCAACAGATGACCTATTTGCTGCAACAGATGGGTCATCTGTTAGGACAAATTAAATTAAGACTTCGTATTGTTTCAGTTTTTTGAGACAAAATGAGTCATATGTTGCAACAGATGGTTCATCCATTTAAAATTATCATATAGGTCTTCCTCATGTTTTAAGTTGTCCTAATAGATAATCCATCTGTTTCAACATTAAGATAATCTGTTTGGGACTACTTAAAATAGGAGGAAGACTTGTTTGATTTGCTAAAACAGATGAGTGATTCTTTTTCATTTTTTGTATCTCTGTGATTAGCACTGATAATTTTGGCTTTCCAGGTGGATGTCACAGTAGAAGCTACTACTGAACAATATTGATAATATGCTACACTTTACAAATTCATGACTACCAAAGCTAAATCCCATAGCACGGATGAAGAACAACTTATCCATAGTGAGTAGATCTTTATAGCTTAAGTCTGTCAAAGTAATAAGTTCACCCTGCCTTAGGAATTGTTGACATCAAAACTTAAATTGTTAATTTATTTATTGAGATATGTACCCATAATAATTTTTTATATTTCATGTAATTTATGAAGGCTTTGATTTATTTTGTTTTGTATATGAATTTTATTTTATACTTAGATTTGAACTTATTAATTAAAATTGAATACTAGATTTAAATATTTCAGTAAATAAGGTATTTTTTGCAGCAACAGACAACATATCTGTTGGAAAATATCAAACAAATTTAGACATATGTTGCAATATGTAGGTCATATGTTGGAAATTATCAAATAGGTCTTCCCACTATTGTAACAAATAGACTTAGATAGAAACATTGTCATAATGCAACAGATGATCAAACTATTGCAACATATAAACTATCTGTCACAACAGATAGAAGTTACAATAGATAGGCAATCTGTTGCATTGTAAAAAAAATTAACTTTCATCAGACAAAAAAATTGCCACATGTAAAGTGAAGTGACTTGAAATAAAAAATTGTTATGGTGTTTGTGTTTCTATATCTTAATCTTTATACACAGGCTCCAAACGTCCAGTTAGTACCCTATAAGACCAGACCTCTTGCGTGTTTGCCACAATATTATCGCATAGAAAGGTCATTGGCTCGGCCATTTCTATGTCAGTCAACAAACATTCAATGTATGCAAGTACGTACGACCTGCACACGACTGCGGTTTTATTTTTTGAAAGGCCCATGTCCTTGTTTTGACCTTCAAAATCTCATGTTTGCTTCATCAACACTTTTGTAGGCAAATGATCCATCAGCTTACTCTGCCTCAACAAGTTGGGTAACAACTCAAGCAGTGGATGCATGTGGGTTAAAAAAATGGCCTCGTCAAAAATAGGTAAGTTGCAGTCATAAAACTTGATCTTTCCCCCCTCGAGTTGTATCTCAACAACCAGAAAATATATGACGTCTATGTTCATGATGCAAGAATTCTCTTTGCCTTGGTCCATCTCTTGCAGTGTGGATATGGCCTCTTCCCTCTAACATATTTAATCATTTCTTCATCCCATTGAAACCCAAAAACTAACGAAGCAAACCCGGGCCACCGGGAGTTGACGCTAGCTTAATGAGCTCATCGTATCTATCCTTAAAATTATTATAGAAGTTGAGGTCCATTATCCTATCAAAATATCATAAGCTTTCGGGTATACTAATTGCCTGCCTCCCATGAGGCAGAAAATTTCTTCAATATACTGTGATATAAGAAGATAATTTTTATATAGGTTAGTAATTGTAAAGAAGGAAAACAGAGTGGAAAGATGCAACAGATGGTCCATATGTAGTTGAGGGTTCTCTAAATCTGTTCACAAATTACGTATCTAACAAAACTTATGCAAAAGATGGTAATTTGTTGCAACAAAACCACCACCAGTTGCACCAGAACACCCAGCTGTTGCAACAGAGGACAGATCTGTTATGTAGCTTCTTCTTCACGGAGTAGATTAGAAGTTTAGGTTAGGAAAAGTAAACTTACCTTGTCCACATACCAGTCACGCATATCTGTCTTATTCTTAAAGTCTTGAGCGAAAAAGGTATGCATGGGGTAATATTTTACGCGTTGCTTAGCATTCATGGCCTGTCGTAGATCCCTCTTCTCTTTGGCGCCAAGTTCCGCGTATATGTCCACCATCTTCAATGGCTCCTGAACTTCAACAACTTTTGCATAGGGAGGAGTTACAATTTTTTTTTGTTTCCAATTGAAGAGTATTATGCTAATTGCTCTTTTCTTCCTCCTAACCTCTACTATGGGAGTGTATGGCTCCCTCACCTTCTTGGATGGCATGTCACTCCTCTGGATTTTAATTTCTCGATAGCTTTAGAGGTAGCCTATACTTTTTCAAATAGTTTATCTTGTATGTCCATGCACTCTTTGCATTTACACTAAGAACATAAGGGTAAAGAGGGGTGAGAGGGACCACTATAAGGGTGGGAGGGATCGGTGTAAGGATGAAAGAGACCTGTGTAAGGGTGAGAGGGACCTGTGAAAAGGGTGTTTTAAAATCTATTTATTTTTTCTTGAGCATCAACATGCTTATCATCACGTATGGCAGCATTAATATCAACATAGCTTCCACGAACATCAACAACTCCACCAACAATATCCCAGAAGCAGCACCCGGATCTGTTGCAGTAGGTTGGTCATGAAGAGCCTCAAAATTTGGTTGACCTTGCCTAATTTCTCTTCTTATGGCTATTGCTCCAGACAATTTCTTTTTTATTAACTCCACCTTTAGGTCTGCTATTATATCAACAAGACCTAGAGTAATTAAAGAAGTCATCCCCAACTCCTGCTCAGTAGGCACGATCCATGGATGCATAACCTATAAAAAGATAGATATATTTAAATTATATAATAATTTGTAAATAGTTGGGTTATATGTTAACATAGATAACTTGTACAACAGATAATCTTTCTGTCACAACAAATGATTCATATGTGGCAACAAATTAAATATATGATACATCAGTTTACCCATCTGTTGTATAATTTATAGTAGATGGGTAATTTTTTGAGTTGGGTTCAGAGAACCAAAGCAACAGATAGGTAATCTGTTGCTAAATATGAATCATCTGTCACAACAAATTATCCATCTATTGCACCAGTTGCAGTAGACGACTAATCTGTTGCAATAGATGACCCATCTATTGCAACAGATGGCACATCTATTTCAATATCTTTATTTGAGTCAAATTATTTTACTTAAAAGAAGACTTACTGCATCATACGAAGGGTTAAAGAGATCAGACTCCTTAGTTCTTTTGCTGCTCTTTGCAGCTAACCACCTAAGGATCCTTATATGAGAAACCTCATCTGGATAATCCTTGACCTGCTTTCAGATGAGAGGAATGACTTCAAATACCCAAGCCTAAAAATTTTAATAGAAAGCAAGAAAAAAAATCACAATAATTATTTAATATAAATTAATGCAAGAGTAAACAAATAGTTATTAAATTTACCATGAAAGCCCAAGAAAATCTGTATAATGTGATCGTATTTGGGGATAGCTTTGACAGTAAATATTTGATAGTTAAGTTGTAGTTGTTATATCACAAGGGATAATTATTGAATTCCTCAAAATCCTCAGCAATCTTCAACAAATCATCTTCTATGACTTTGATGACTTCTTTTGCCAATATAATGGAATGGGCAAACCAAATTAAGCAAAATTGCTCCTTGTACTTATTTGGTATGGTTTCATCATTGAGATGTTTTAAAAACTTATTGGATCTGTACCCACGTC
Organism: Capsicum annuum; assembly: GCF_002878395.1. Lineage (NCBI taxonomy): Eukaryota > Viridiplantae > Streptophyta > Magnoliopsida > Solanales > Solanaceae > Capsicum > Capsicum annuum. The sequence continues at coordinate 195,747,776 of NC_061117.1, read as the reverse complement.
CAACAATGTCCAATAACTCATTTATTTTTTCCTTGTATTTGTTAGTTTTGGTGGGAGGTGCTTGGACAATGCCATCCCTCTTTTTAATGGTGGTAGTTTGGCTGTCCTACTTGCCTTGGACCTTTTACAGGGTGTTTCATTGATGAGGGGTTCTTTTGGACTATCGCATCTCAAGCCTATCACTATGGCAAACTCTTTCAAGCTAAAACAAACTTGCATGCCGCAGTAGTTGATCCAGATTTCATCCATCTTTTTGTCCCTCTCCTTCGAATCATCCCCCACATACTTGATCCTGCACTTGAGAAGACCATCTACCATGCTCATATAGAAATGAGCAATGTAGTCCTTAGGCAGCTCAAGAAAGTATCCAAAGCAACTCTTTTAAAAAAGTTTATCTATGTTTTCATTCTTCATAGTATTCCTAAATTCATCGAAAGGTTTCCCCAACTGACATTTAAGTACAAGATTACCAGTTAGTTCTGCAGGTCATATATCTGCATCGCAACTTGAAACTTGTCAATACTAATAGTTTTGACAGTCTCATGCTGGGATTTCGATATTAATTCACGCCCTATTGGTGATGCATTATTATCATGTTGATCATCATCCTCTTTCTCACTTTCTTCTTCCTCCTCTTCTTATTTATCTTCTTCTTCTTCTTCCTCCTCACTTTTATTTTCCACATCACTATCTACAGATCCTTGTCCACCTCCCTCAACGTCATTTTCATATCTTTCCTCAGCTTCACTTTTCCCTAACTGAGAATATTTAGGAAACTCCTTCGAATCCATCTGTACTCTAGCCTTTTTTGTTAGGTGGTCAAAAGTTGATCTACTTTCACTTTCTTTTCTTTTGGGAGACACGTTTTACCTACAAATAATAGAAAAATAAAAAATACATTACAATTGATGTATGCATAAATTTTTTAAAAAGGCAGGACAAATTTCAATAAACTTTTATGCGTCACATCACAAAAAAATATTCCAACAGATAAACCATCAGTTGGAACAAATGAATCATCTATTATGACAGATGAATAACCAATTGTAACCGATGAACAACCTGATGGATGAGATCAAAACAATCTTGCTACTGATGAAATGTTTGTTGCAACAGATAGGAAATCTGTTTGAAGACATATTTTAATATCTTCCAATAATTGTTCCACCTGTTGCAACAGATGAACCACCACCACCACCACCACAAACTCCACCAATCAATGCCACCAACACTAGTACCAACATCCACTACAAACACCGCCAATACCGACACCACCAACCAATGCCACCACCACTACCACCAACAACCACCACAAATACCACCACTTTCGACACCACCAACAACTACCATAAATACCACCAATACTGACACCACCAACACCAACAGTTATGCCACCAATACTAACATCAAGATCATCAACACCACTAATTTCACTATGACAACCACTAACACCACCTTCAACAGCCACCACCAAGACTACCAATACCACCACCACCAAACCACCAATACCACCACCACCACCACCACCTCCAATGCCACTTATACCAACACCACCACTAACAACCACCAATAATACCACAAACACCATCCAACAATACCACGATAGTCAATAAAATACTGTGATAAAAACTATAGTTTTTTGGGTTCTTCCTACGATTTTAGCCATAAAACTCAAAATTATTAACCCATTCTCGAAAATAATACGACTAAAAGTCTTATTTTTTACCATTAACTAAAAAGCCTTAATTTTTAGAAAAAAGAACAAATCCCTATGAAGATAGACAACGATGAATACAAGCAAGAATGAAGTCAAAATAACAACTATGTGATCAGAAATAGAAGGAAAATCAATATGTTGTGAAGGGTTGAGCAATATATTGAGTAGTTATTGTCTGTATTATTGTGAGAGAAATAAAAGAGCGAGAACTCAATATTTGCAATGATAAAATATTTTTTTCACAAATGGATAATTTGTATGGGTTGATTTGTATTTAGGAAAAGAATGACGAGTTTTAAAAATATTAATTTGGTTCAAATAATTTGCTCATCCCTAGTTATAGCTAAATCAATTTAGGTATTTAAAATAATTAGCTAATATGAATTATTTCAACTCAGATTGGTCGATTGACGACTCGGGTTAGGAGGAGCGCAACACCAACATCATGCAATATAGATGACCCTATCAACCCATACCTAGTTGTAGCTAAATTAATTTAGGTATTTCAAATAATAATCTAATATGAATAATTTTAACTCAAATTGGTCGATTGACGACTCGGTTCAGGAGGAGCGCAATGCCAACTTCATGTAATATAGTTGACCCTACAACTCATCCCTATTTGTAGATAAATCAATTTAGATATTTCAAATAATAAGATAATATGAATCATTTTAATTTTGATTGGTCGATTGACGACTCGGGTCAGGAGGAGTTTAATATTAACATCATGCAATATAGTTGACCCTATCAACTCATCCCTAGTTGTAGATAAATCAATTAAAGTTGTAGTTGAACATATGAACTCAGTTGAAATTATATAAAAATAAATGTTCAACCTATTTCAACATATGACATATCTATTGAAATTTATCATGCAGATTAATGAATATGTTGCAACAGATTACCTATCTGTTGAAAATTATCAAATATATGTTGCCATATGTTGTGACAGTTGACTGAGCCATTGGAAAATTTTAAAAAGAAATTGACATGTGTTGCAATAAATGACTTATATATTTTAAGATATTTTTATTTTATTTTAAATCAATTATTTGTCCGAGATAAAAAATATAAAATACTAAGATGGTAAAGTATTACGTAGATAACTCAAAAATTTCTTCCTTGAGTAGTCTTATCTTGTCTTTTCAATTTCACTGTCTCCTCGTGGCCCTCAAAGTTATTAATGAATATTTAAAATTCATTTCTAGAATTCTCTCTTCTTCAGCCATAAATTAACTCATCTCTCTTCTTTCTTTTAGAACTAATCTATATCCTTTCTCGATTGAAATGGGTCCCTTTGCTTTTTTAACATTGCAGGTATGATTCACTATTGCTCTTTCCTTCTCGTCTTCTTCTTTGTATGTTATTTAAATTAGATATTTACATTTGTTGTTTTTATTAATTTACACATTACTAGTATCCGATTTGTTGAGAAAATTGAAGGAAAGGTGACTTTTAAGTCTTGAATAAATGAACCGTCATTTTTGTTATAATATGTGAAAAAAGTCATATGTTGGGAGAACTTAAAAAGCCTTGTTGTCAGTCTCATTTTTTTTAATATATTTTATTTTTTTCTTTGATGGTGTTTTTGTTGTTGGGGGTGTTGATATTATTGGAACATGTGGTGTTTGTCTTTTTGATTATGTTGGAACATATGGTGTTATTTCTTTTTATTACTGTTGTTGTTGATGTTGTTAGTGGTGTTACAACAGTTTCCTCAGCTGTTGCAACTGATAAATCAGCTATTGAAACGAACGAAGCAATAGTTGGAAGATTTATTCCAACAAATGACCCATCGATTGCAATATGTCAGCCATCTGTTGCCATAGATGCATTGTTTATTCCAATAAATTACTCATCTGTTGAATAGATGGGGAATCTGTTACAATAAGTGGGTCATCTGTTGGAACTCTTGTTGTAATGTGTTGTATTTATTCAATTTTATGTTTCCCTTTCGTAATGTTATTTTAGTTCTTCTCTTGTTTGACATAAAATATTCTTCTCTTGTTTGCAGATAAAAGAAAGTGAATGTGGATCAACTTTTGCCCGACCAGTATTAAAGGCTAGAGTAAAGATGGGTTCAGAGGAATAAGCTAGTTGCAGATGGAACCACTTCATATGTGGGAGGTATGTATTACTAATCAACCTATCATGAAAACACACATACAATACTCTGAATTTGTGAATGTTGGTTCTTTATCTATATTTGGCATTAATCATTCAAACAAGACATTGCATTTTATAGTTAAGATTGTTAGGTTCGAACTGATAAGGCTGAGAGACCAAGTAGGTGGTGTCGATACCTTTTTACAATTTAATGAAGATTTTGCTAATGTTTATGTGTCAAGTTTGGGGAAGGTTCAAGTTTTTGGTGGCAGTGTAAATATTCAATATTTATTGGACTAATTATAAGGGTTCAATGGACTTTTGAAAGGCCACCGACTCCCTGCACTGTTGCAAACAAGAATAAAAATGAATATAATTATTGCCCTAGTCAAAATTTATATAGATAGATTGCTCGAGGACACTATTATATAGCAGAAGGTGCTTGGAAGAATACCTGTACGGCAAGGGGGAAGTGGAAAAGACTATATATCAAATCATACCTTATTAAAGAAGAAACACAGGGTAGGAAGAAATGTGTAGCGAATCTTGGTGATGAAATTGACATGAAAAATGAAAAAAAATTGAATGAGCTGTAAATGTGAAAGTGTATCCAAAAATGAAAATCCATTAGTCCATTTTGAAAAGAAAAATGTTGAAGTGGTCTGGAGCTGTGCACTTTGTTTGGGGACTGCAACTATCTAGCGTGGCCTAAATGAAGACCTATAAAATGCAGGTCCAGAACTCTAAGGTTGCAGCTTTGTGAGCATCGATGGTGGTAAGATTTTCGGTCAGGAACGAAACCTGAACCAATAACTCTTGAAGTAAAAATAAGAGATCAAGCCAAGGTGGGAATTTCTGAAGTTAAACTTGCATCCTAAACATTCTGTTTGTGGTTATGGCCTGGTCAAAGGTAGTGGAAACAACAAGGCATGGGATTTCTGCCCAACTTTAGACTTTTTTTTCCACTGCCACTTTTCAGATTAGAACCACAAACAGAAGGCATGTCATACAAGTTAGAGTTCAGAAATTGATGTCTTCACTTCCCTTATTTTTACTTCTGGAGTTGTTTTTTTAGGTTTCATTCGTTACTAAAATCTTATCAATCCTCTGTGCTCGCCAAGTTGCTTTCTTAATGTTCTGGTCCTGCATTTTGTAGGTCTTCATTCAGCCAATGCTAGCTAGTCGCAGTCCCTAGCAAAGTGTCTAGCTCCAGTCCTATTTAGCATTTTTCTTTTTCAAGAATAACTGATGAATTTTAATATTTTGATACACTTTCACATTTGTAGCTCATTCATTTTTTTCATCTTTCAAGTCAATTTTATTGGCCAGATTGGCTAGAAATTCCTTACTTGCTTCCCTGTGTTTCCTCTTAAACAAGGTATGAGATGATATATGGCCTTCTCCACTTTTCTTTTCCCACATTAGTATCCTCCCAAGCACCTTCTGCTGTGTAATAGTCTCCTCGAGAAACCCATTCATATAAATTTGGACCAAGGGAATGTCTATTGATTTTTCATTCTTATTTGCTGCAGTGGAAGGCTTTGAAGGCCATCTCAAAGTCCATTGCACCATTAAAATTGGTATAATCACTATTAAATATCTACAATGCCATCAAATATTGATCCCTTCTCAGAACTTGATGCATAAATATGAGCAAAACCGTTACTAAATTGTAACAAGGTATCGACATGACGTTCTTGTAATCCTTCAGCCTTATAAGTTTACATTTAGCAAATTAAACTGTAAAATGCAGGATCTTGTTTGAAGGATCAATTTCTTATCGTTAAAAAATTGCATTCACAAAATCATTATACTCTATGTGTGTCTGTCACAAAAGCCTGATCAATAATACATAACTCCCACACATGAAAGTGGATCCATCCATCAGGACACACCTTATTCGTCCTACCTTATCAATGTCAGACAGTGTTTATTCTTCACTTCCCATCGTTAAGTAGTGTATAAGACTACGGAGGCTCAAAGGGTGACCATCTACATACCCGTCAAGAAAAACTAGTGCTACAAGTTCTGACTTTTTACTTTTTTTAATTTTAAAATCTATTTTTTATTTTATATAATAAAACAATCACCAATTTGGATTAATTAAGGTATGTGATGGCTGTTAAAAAAGGTGAACGATCATGATTTTTTGTCTAACACATTCAAAATAGTTGATAAATTAAATTCCTCATCTGTTGCAATCAATGAATCAACTGTTAAAAGAAATCAAAACATGTCCTTCAATAGATAGTCCATCTGTCGCAACAGATAATCCATATGTTGCAACAGATGTCTTATCTGTTGCACACATAGACCATCTGTTGCAACAGATGGTAAATCTGTCCATCTGCTGCGACAGATGGATGATCCTTTGTAACAACTCAATAATAACTATTGTTATTAAGAGAGAAACTATTTTGAAAAGGTGAGAAGTTTGGATGTAAAATAAAAAGTCATGAATTTTCACAGAAAATAAAAAGTCAGCAATTTGAAGGTAATCAATACAATGGAGCTGAACAGTCGTGCCTTTTTTCCTAACACATTCATATTAAATCCTCTATAAATAGGTCCCACCTTAATCTTCATTCTACTCCATTTTATTTATTTTTTAATTTTTGTCTTTTTGTATTACATCTTCAACCACTTCACTTCAAAGAGCATATTCCTTTCTCGTTGAGGTAATTTTTTTTTTGTGTAAATCGACCAGTTGGTAGTATACATTTTATTACATTCAGACTCTTTTCATTACTTTTGTGTTTACATTTTTTGTCAATTCATGTGTTTTCTAGATATGACTGATCCTGTTTGAGACATTGCTATTTTGTGCGACACCGTAAGGAATCTTTAGAGCCAGGTTAATGACCTGCAGAGGAAGTTAGTCGCCATGAGAGCAAGGATGTTCAGAGAGATGCATAGGCTAATGAGGACCCTACTGCTATTAGTTGACGGTTGACCGGCTGACAATAATAACAACAACAACAACAACAACAATAATAATAATATCTAGGTGATGTTGTTTCTTCTACCGTGTGTATTTTAATTTTTCTATATCAGATCTATACCTAATGTATTTTTTAGTGAAAAGATTATTTTTGGTCCACTCTATATTTTTAATTCTTATTTGATTATCATTCTGTTTATTTCTTCTTGTCAACAAACATGTCGACGGTTGGACATAAAGAAAAATTTTGAATCCAGCAATAATAACACGAGTTTTGATTTCTTTCAACAAACAGACCATCTGTTGAAAAAAATTGATCATCGATTGGGTTTCTATTAACAGATTATTCATCTGTTGCAACAGATTTATCATCTTTTGGAGGAACACATTCCAGTTTGATAAACTGTATTGTGTTGTTTCAACAAATGTCCATCTGTTGTAATAAATGAGTAATCTGTTGAAAATAATTTTGTGGTCTATTGTATTTTGTTCCTTTTTTGCCCTTTTTTATTGATTCACAAGTTATTACAAAGATATTTTATATAATAAATGATAACATTTACGTTCACAACAATGAGTTAAATATATAAATGTAATACCCCGCATTTTTGTGCTAGTCTATGAACCGTTCTTACTTGTATAAGCTATATCCAAGTAATTCACATGTGAATATAAGTTTCATGATCTTTACCCTCATGTTTGAAGTGCTCTTGAGGTTAAGAATGTTCATAGGAGTCACATAGAGCCAAGTAGAGCTAGCTAAGATCCTTCGATTCATCCAAAGATTGGTGTTTGATTCTACAAGGGTCTACTTTAAACATGTATAACTATTTATATACATGAAATTTTTCATCTCAAGACACACTAAGTTATAGATAATTGAATTAAATTTCTAACGATACCAATTTCGCGAAATTTCAATATCCGAGCGAAAAGTTATACAGTTTTCCGTGTAAAGCATTAAGCCGACTTGATAGCGACGCGACGCGTCGAGATCACATTATGCCACTATTTTTGCATGCTAATCCAGTTTTTTATTGGTCTAAGGGCATTTTGGTCATTCTCCCTCACCCTAATCCATTTATAACATATAATTTCCGCCCCTAGAAGTATAAAATTGCCCCTTTACTTAATTTTTCTCTCAAGAACAAGATCAAACTAGGTTCCTTCAAGATCAAGAATTCCAAGAACGGATCAAGATTCAGGTTTCATCTTTCAGATATGATAATCTAAGGTATGTGGGGTTTGAACAAGAATAAATCTTTCGTTCTTGTGCCCAAAGAACTTGAATTTTACTAAAGATTTTGATGATTTGCAAGTTGGGGTTTATACCCAAAGTATCTTGTTTTAAGTTCATGAACTTGCAAGTGATTTAAGCCTTTAAGTGCATGTTTGTTCAACGTATTCATGCTTTGAATTGAGGATTTATACCATGAATTGCGTATCCCTATTGTAAATTGCTATTTTAAAGTGTTTCCAAAATATTTGACAAGAATTAAGTTTCATTATGAAATCATGATTATTTAAATAAATACACACACACACACATATAAATATATAATATATGCTTTAAATCCAATGATGAATTTTTAAGGTTGGTAAAGTATTTTAATTATATTATTGTGAGCTTGAGGTTTATTGTGTTTTGGCATGATTTTCAAGTATGTTTATATTTTCATGCTTATTGCTAAAATTTCTAGATTTTGAGTTGAATTATCAATAATTACATTATCAACCATGAACCTTTTGGTGTTTTAACATGAGTTTGAAACACAGGCTTTAAGACTTAAGATTGTGTTATGATGTTTCAAGAAGATTATATTCTTAGCATGCTTTGATAAGCAAGTATTCAGATTTTTAAGAAAGATTTGACCTTTTGTGTCCTAAGCTAAGATAAGGAATTCACGTCGTTTATAAAGTTGAGATTTAAAGAAAGAAAAAATAATTTGTTTTGATTATAAACCCTTATGCTATTCTAAGGTGGATTTCCAAAAGTTCTGAGCCTAAGTATGGGAGTAATATTTTCCTAGGTCTCATGCCCAGAACTATGCGCCACCATAGGATTAAGTTTATTCCCACTTCTACGTGGATGACTAAGATAGTGATCACTAAAGTTAAGGTTCTATTCCGATGGCAAGGGTAGAATAGCTCTCCCCAACGTGGGCAAGACATTGGACTCCAAGTCAGCTCAAATGGTTTATGTCAGTTAGAAGAAACTCCCACAGCCTCCCAAAGTTCTAAAATCCCTAAGATTCAAAAGAAGTCCTCTATTCTCCTTAAGATAAAAGTATATGTTTTGAAAGCTAGAGTTTTAAGATTTTCCAAGTTCCCAAAGTTTTCCTAAAGTTCCAAAAATGTCCCCCTATCTTGAAACAAGCTTATTGAGTTAAAGTTTTGAGATAAAGTAGTTTCTATGAAGAATAAATTTTAGATTTCATTTAGCTTACAAGATTTGAGAACAAAAAGAGCATACAGAATATAGAACTAAGTGAAATGACTCACGGAATTTATATTACAAGCTTTATTACTTCATGATTTACAAGATTTAGATTTCCGATTTACTCAAGATATGTGAGTCATTTACATTAGCATGTATGATTTTATAAAGATTGATGATATTTTTTACTTATTTCATGCACCCCTACATACTCAGTACATCCTCAAACTACTGATCCACATATATGTCTATGTGCTACATTGTCTCATAATGTAGGTACAAGTTGTAGTATGTGCAGTCAGAATCAGACAGCTGCAGATCCAGCCAGCAGATGATGAGTCCTCCTATTTCGGGAACTTAAGTTAGATTTACTATTGTTCTTTACTTTATTATTCTTATGTATTGATTAGTGATAGTTGGGTTCGCGTCCTAACTAACTATAGTCAGTATAGTAGAGGCTTCATAGATGTCAGTTAGAGTCAGTTATGTAAACTTCAGTTTTCAATTTTGTTTTGTATAAGCAGAGTTGTATTGTATTCATCTTAATGTAGTTTTGTGTTGATCAAGTTCAGAAAAGATTTATTTTTCGTACTTTTCTTCAGATTTATGTGTCTTAATCAGTTGCTCATGAGTTATGCCAGTATAAGGGTTAGCTTGGGATCATTTGTGGTCCTAAGCACCGTGTGATGTCTCGGGACAGATATTTGGGGCGTTACAATAAAAGTACATAATAAACAACAACAAAAGTTTTTTCTATTGCAACAATCATGGTGGATTATGATCTGGGAATGTAGTTCTTTTGTGGTCAACGTTCTTACATATAAAGCACGTATTTTTTCTTGATGGAAATGATTCTACGACTCTACGCCTCCTCTTATATGACCTTCTTTTTAGTTTGATAGTGCTTGGGTCAATATATGGAGGAGGTATTAATCTCCGCAAAATCTCTATAGGAATAATCCAAGATTCTTCGGGAGGCATCGAATTAATATTCTCACTATATGTCATTATATATTTTTCCACCAAATAATATGGAGAGGAGTACTCATAAATTTTAATTCTATATTATGCACCGTATTGAGCTCAAAGTGCTGCCATAGCATGTGGACAGGGTATTTTGTCCAAGTCAAAAATTCTGCACATAAAGGTCTTGTTTGAAGATTGACCGTTGCAACATCACCATGACCGTTGATACTGAACTTTCAATCTGCTATTTAATGAGCAAATAACCTATTCCCCAGACTGATGTTCATTGATATTATTTTTTTCACTTCTAGAACATATTTGGTTCCTGTGTTCTCAATCTCCGTACGACTTTCTGAAAAAATTTATCATACTTCTGGTTTATTATATCAAATTGAGCCACAATGGGGAATTTTCTTTCATCACCAAATAATGAGTTCTCTGATTCAACTATGTTTAACGTCATAATATTGTACCTATACAAGAGAATCACTTAGTACCACTTCATACGAAACTTGTAACTCAAACAAGACATTAAATTCATAAGAATGTACCTATTTGCCGAATAGAATACCCGACTCAATCTCTCAAAATCGATATGTACGAGATGTTCTGCTTCCTTGGGATGCATATCCATTATTTGATTGAAATGGTCTAAAAAATTCTCTCTATTATATGCTCTACCTGCTCTATAAAAAATGGTCACGAACCTATCATTATGAAAGTTGTTCCGAATATTATCTCCAAGATGCACATGCAACAACCAAAGTGAGCTGAAGTGTAGAAAATTGAACCCATCTTTGGAATACTTGGATGCCTATCCAAAATAAAACACAACCCTTCGGTATCTTCGACGCAACTTTGCATCTGTTCAAAGCATATCCATAAGAGGCATTACATTTCTTGTCCACTACACAAAAAGCAACAGGAAATATGTGATTCTCTGCATCCTGCGCCACCACCGCTAGCAAAACTCCATTATACCTTCTCCTCTAGAAGGTACCGTCGACGGCTATGACTTTTCTCAAATGTTGAAAACCTTGAATACAAGCACTATAGGATACAAAAAAGTATGTGTACCTTCCATTTTCATCAACATGCAACGCTGTATTACTTTCAAGATTTGTGAACTCAAGCATGTAGCTGTAGGCATTGAGGACTACATACTCATACTTGTGTGTCACCCTAACCAAGTCCTTGGTAATCCCCATGGACATATATATCATCCAATAACCGACCATGAAACCCAATTTCATAAGGATTTGATTGACCATATCCCTTGTAGAAGGGCCTTTACCTTTGGGGAATCTATTCCTGAAATATTGACCGAGGACCATTGCCGTGGCGAGAGGATTTTGGCCTAAAATGTGATCTGAACTACATGTGTGATATTTTTCATATTTATGAATGTCAAATCTATCAAAACTTAAGTACTTTACTGCTCTCAATCACCACTTGCAGTTCGAATTAGCACATCTGAAGCAAAAGATTTTGCTCGAATTAATCACCTTCATTATTTTGAAATCTTTTTTCAAGTAAGCAATAAACAAAGAAGTAGATAGTTTGTCCTTATCCTTGAATGACATTCCCTTGTAAAAGATGGTCTCATCATTTTGATGATTGCCAGACTGCGTCGATTGAGAAGAACGTTCCACCGTATTGCTCGCAACGATGGGCATATTCATGTCCAGATCATCCAACTTATCATCAAAGATGTGTTGTTGTTGTTCTTCTTCCACATTTGGGTTCTCATTCTCTCTCGATTTTTCAACCACGTTTACCCTTAACACCGTCCTGGCTGAATCACTAAGATAAGCATGCAACCGAACATGATTGGTTATCTTAAAAGGTAGCACCCTCTGAAATTCAAAGGATCTGTGGATGTAGCTGATGACAAGTTCTTTCGATTGGCAATTCAGTCCACAATAGCTGATAATTAGGTTCACAAAATCATTATTTGAAATATAACTTTGGACTATCATAGTTATCGTCTCTGGCGTTTCACGCTCCTTCCAATGCCATACATATCGATTACTCTTCTCGATCCATTGACCATGACAATTCACCCCTATTATTATTAATCCCTCCATTAGTTGTACCTAAATAAAGTTATTTGTTAAAAAATGTTAATAATGATATCATAATAAAATTAATAGTGATTTCATGGTATCGTAACATGAACTCCAACAGATATGTAACCTATTACAACAGGTGAAAAATATGTTGCAACGGGTAAGTGATCAGTTGTAACAGATTACTTACCTGTTGGGATTCATGTTATGCTTTTGAAGTTGATTTTAACAGATGAGTCATCTGTTGTAATAGGTGAATCATATGCTGCAACAAACTATACATCTGTTGAAACAGATGAAGCGCTTATGATAGATGTTACAGTACTAAAGAACCTTTTAAGCTGATTCCAATGGATGAGTGACATGTTGCAATAAATAACTAACCTGTTGCGATAGATGGATTACCTGTTGCAACAGACGACGCGTCTGTTGGAATCGAGTTCATGTTCTATTGCAATAGGTGACTAATCTGTTGCAACAAATAATTACTCTATTATAACAGATAAATAGTCTGTTGCAACAGATAACTAGTGTGTTGCAACAGAGGGGCCATATGTTGCAACAAATGAGCCATTTGTTTGATTCATGTTACGATACTATTGAACCATAAACATGAATTTAACATATGAGTATTCCGTTGTAACAGATATCTCATTTGTCGCAACAGATGAGTGATCTATTTAAAGAGATGGCTCTTATGTTGCATTCATGTTCGCGTGCTATCTATTGTCGAAAAAACAACACAATAGCAGTTACCCAGATGACAAATTCAACTAAAAATTATAATTTGACTTACCAAAGTCTTCTATGAAGTAATGCCAAAGTGAAAAGTTATGTACGAAATAAAATTTGGCCTAAGAAATTGGTCAAGTAGCAGCAGTGTCGGTAACAACAATAACAATAACAATGGTCAACAAGAAGAAGAAGATGATAATGAAGCAGAATATGATGAATAAAGCAGCAGCAACAATTAGCAACAAAAATCGCTAAGAGAGAGAAAACAACAATGGATGAGAAGAGAGAGAAAGACACTTTTTTCCTATCGTTTTCTGTTATATTAGGTTAACATTTGGATCAAAGTATAAATTTAAAAACTTGTGGGATATTCTCAAACTTTCTCAACTTTCTTAATCCATTATAAAGTAATTATCACCTACACTCAATTATTAAGACTTGAGTCACCTGCACCTCATTTTGAAACTCTTTTGTCACTTTTAACAAAATGCCCCCACTCTCTTTGGTTCGACACATATGAAGTATGAACTATATGATCCCTATAATATGTTCACATTCATAATGTCTAAAGTATTTGAGTTGTCGTTATTAAAATATTTCACAAATTACATGTACAAATTATTTAAATATAAAGTTTAATTTTATTTAAATATAAAGTTTTATTTATTTAAATATATTAATTAAAAAATAATTAATTAGAAGTTAATTTAGTTATATATATAAGTAACGATCCGCAATTTATCAAATGAGTTTAACATAAAGGCAAAAGACTTGTATGGGCAACTCTTATGTCTCACTCTCTTTGGTTCGGCACATATAAAGTATGAACTCTATGATTTATATAATATGTCGACATTTACCATGTCTAAAGTGTTTGAGTTGTCATTATTGAAATATTTCACAAACTATATTTAAATATTATTCAAATATATAGTTTAATTTTATTCAGAAATAATAACTAAAAAATAATTAATTAAAGGTCAATTTAGTAACATATATAAGTAACGATTCATAATTTATCTAATCGACGTAATTTCGGGGTGAAAGACTTGCATGATCAACACTTATATCTCATTCTCTTTGGTTTGACACATATGAACTATATGCATGATTTTTATAATGTGTTGATGTTTACCAGGTCTAAAGTATGTTGAGTTGTCGTTATTGCAATATCTTACAAATTATGTCTGAGAATTATAAAAATATATATCCTAATTTTATTTAAACATAATATTTTAAAAATAATTAATTAGAGGTCATTTTGGTAACAAATATAAGTAATGAATTACAATTTATCAAATCGACGTAACATAGAGGCGAAAGACTTGTAGATCAACACTTATGTCTCAATCTTTTTGGTTCGACACATATGAGCTATATGCATGATTTTTATAATGCGTCGTCATTTACAAGCCTAAAGTGTGTCAAGTTATCATTATTAAAATATTTCACAAATAATTTTTATAAATTATTCAAATATGTCATTTACTTTTATTTAAACATAATAATTAAAAAAATCAATTATAAGTTATTTTAGTAGTAATAACTATAAGTAACGATTCACAATTTATCAACAGAGGGGCAAAAAACTTGTACGAACACATATGAACTATATGCATAATTTCTATAATGTATCAACGCTTACCATGTTTAAATTATTTGAGTTGTCGCTATTGAAATATTTTCACAAATTATGTTTAAAAATTATTTTAATATACAGTTTAATTTTATTTAAATATTATAATTAAAAAATAATTAATTAGAGGTTAATTTAGTAAAATTATAAGTAATGAACCGCAATTTATCAAATCGGCGTTATATAAAAGTGAGACTTGTATGATCAACACTTATGAGTTATGTCTCACTCTCTTTGGTTCGACACATATGAAGTACGCACTACATGATTTCTATAATATCGATATTTACCATGTGTAAGAGTGTTTGAGTTGTCGTTATTGAAATATTTCACAAATTATATTTAAAAAATAATTAATTAGAGGTTAATTTAAATGTATATAAGTAAGGATCTACAATTTATCAAATCTAACTAAAGACGAAAGACTTGTATGGTCAGCTCTTATGTCTCACACTTTCTTTGGTTCGGCAGATATGAACTATATGTGTGATTTTCATAATGTGTCGACGTTTACCGGGTCTAATGTATGCCGAGTTGCCGTTATTGCAATATCTTATTAATTATTCTTGAAAATTATTTAAATACACATTTTAATTTTATTTAAACATAGTACTTGAAAAATAAAGAGTTCGTTTTAATAACAAATATATGTAACGATTCATGATTTTATTTGAAGAATTTGGTGAAATTTTTAAAAAGAATTTAAAGTGGAGAGAGACATTGATTGTAGGAAAATAATAATGGTTGGAATACTAGGAAGAGATTAACCAGTATCCACTGACGATGGATACTTATTTTACACAATCAGATAATTAAAAGGCTTATAACATGTAATATACTTTTTAGTATTAATAAGAAATATAGTATTATATGTGAACTGGACTCTAAATTTACTCCATCTAGTTTATTTAGAATGATGACCTGGCTTACCAAAAATAAGGAAGACTTTACCGTTTTTGTGTCTTTGTCCTCATTAGTTTTACAATATTATTATTTTTGCAACACCATCTAAACAAACACACAATTAAAGATTTGAATCAATCATCAACACAATTTTATATGATTCTTATGCAAAGACGAAGTCAAGATTTAAAGTTTATGAATTCGATATTCTAGTTCTTTAATGTTACTAGATTTTAAATTAATAGTTTGAACCAATTCAATAAACTTCTTAAAACAAAGATAGGATTTAGATTAAAGTTATTGGATTCGACCGAACTTATGAATATATAGTGGCTACATCCTTGCTTATGCTACCACATATACTCCCATTTGAACAATAAGTCTGTACCAAAGATTTTAAAGATTCTTTATTAAATGTTATTTAAAAAAAAAATTATTTTAATTTACACAGAAAATTTTACTTTGTGATTAACTAAATTAATTCTCTCGAAAATCAAATGCACTATAGATGAAGAGTCTAGGAGAGAGGGGTGAAGAGAATAAACTTAGATCCTATGAAATCTGCAAAAGAAGGGGACATTAGGGTAGTGCGTATTTCACAAACAAAATAATAAAGATAAAAGTGAACCGACTAGTTAATCTCTAGTGGTAATTGCAAAGGATTTATTGAACATATCAAACTCATTTAAGAGAAGTGGAATAATTATCAATTCTCTATGAGACACAATTGAAACCAGAGGAGTGCAACTATCGATATATCTTGAAGACAAATATAATTCTTTTTAATCTTTGTATAATTCTATATATTCTAACACTCAAAAAAGGTTTCTTTCATCTGAACCTCTAGTACAAGTGTAAAATATGGAGAGAACTTCTTTGAAAAAAATTGTAGTTGTGTCACTCTATAAGTCTCTCAATCACAATATTCTTTATCGGGACACTCGTAATAAGCTCAAGAAATTTAACTCAGAGGTCGAGTAACCTCTATTGAGAATGATAAGCGAGATAGTTGATCTTGTGATGCAAATGTTAATGGATGTTTATCCATTAACTACCATCTATGACATAGTTGATCAGTGTCGCATCTGAAGCAAATGAAAAAGGAAATTCTATCATTGTCATAAGGAGTGATGCCGAGGCTGCAGCCTCAGTATCGAAAGTTCTGTCGATCAACTAAGAGATCAATTAACATGTTTTTATTAAGTTTTTTTATTTGTAATTTGACCCATTGTCTAGCTAGCATCATATGGTTTAGACCCTAGCCTATCCTTATGTTTAGACATTAATTAATTTGTGGTTTGATATTACCTTATGAATTAATGAAATTAGAGTTATTATTATCTATTCCTTCATTAGTTGTTTTATTACTTTTGCAGGAGGATTAAATTTTGCATTACTAAATTTGATTCCCAAAGACCATAACTAATGTGTTGGCATTACTAAATTTGGTTCCCAACCAGATACGAGTAGCATTTTGATTGCTTGTATTAGACCATGAAGTTTCAAAACTCATTTGTTCTTTCTTAAACTTTGTGTATAATCAAACTTGATCACATAAAATAGGTCGGAGAGAATAGCTCTTATTATTTCCTGTTTCTATGAGAAGCTTGAACTGCTCTTTTGAAGTAAGAGGAGACTTTATTTTGGTCATGATAAAGTTGCCATATAAAATTTGCATACTGTGAAATAATTTCTCCATCACTAGCATCTGCTAGTACCGCATGCGAGTAGAGTATTCTTCAGCTCCCCTTAAGTCTCCTTTACACTGCCAGAAACATAACAATAACAATAACGTCAACTTAAGGTGTTAATTGTCAGTTGAGATCAAGTTTTAAGTGTTTGTTTATGTATTATGTCTTTTTTCTATTTATAATCTGTCGTTACTCTGTGACTTATAATTGCATTGGCAAAGTCATAAATTTAGATGGTGAGATTTAATGTATATGAATAAGAACTAACGGTATAATTTTTCAAGGTTGGGTGTTGGACTGACTACCTTTATTTTTATGTCGTTACGTCACTGCTTATTCGTGGCAGGCGGCAGCCTAGAAGGAAAATATATGTGGGACATTACCTGATCAAGGAACTGAGCGTAGTTTCTTAAAACTAAGAGGTTATTTGGATTTTCTTGAATCATACTCTTGTAGTAATCCTCAGTTGCTATAAGCTCATTTAGAGTTATGCCATAACTAAATCTGCAACTACCAATTCAAATCCTGCAGCAAGATCAGTAGAGGGCTAGTTTGCTTTTCATCTTGTTCCAAATCCATGTCGTGCGAGGCAGAAACTTCTTCGATTTCCTTGACAAGATAGCACATCAAGAAGAAAAAGCTTCAGTCCTAAAAGGGATATGATGCAGAAGGCGCTTGTTCTAAAATTACTTTGTATTAGCTATTTAGAAAGAAAGTAGAGATGATATGTGGAAACCTTATTTTCATTGCGTGATGTGTCTGAATCGGGATCGTTGTCATCATAATCGATCTCCCAAAGGGAACTAGCATGTGGTGCAAGCTAAGGTCATGGCTAAAATTAAAAATAAATATCAAAACAAATGTACAAAGGCAACTTCCTGTATTTGAAAACTCTTTAATTGTAAACTTCTCATTTTACACTTAATGACTTATTATTATACCCAAAATAAAATCATGGCATGTGTCAAAGCTGAAGTTGTAGTAGTTCTTTTCGTATGTGACAAAAGTATTTCTTGTTCTCTTAAAATTCGTTGCACTCAAATACCGTCATGTACTTCCAAAATGGATGGTGTACCTGTTCTCTATGAAGCAAAATGAGCAGCGCGTTCAAAGTAGTTCAAGGCGCTATCTTATTATGCATCAAATGAGTTGTAACTACAAGGTCATCTCAA
Source organism: Capsicum annuum (assembly GCF_002878395.1). Taxonomy (NCBI): domain Eukaryota; kingdom Viridiplantae; phylum Streptophyta; class Magnoliopsida; order Solanales; family Solanaceae; genus Capsicum; species Capsicum annuum. Next base: position 195,729,400 of record NC_061117.1, on the reverse strand, counting down.
TTATTTATATCGTTCATCACACCTTTAGAAAAGAATACATCTATATCTAAAAAGAAAAAAAAGAACAAAAGCACTAAAAAAAAGAACAAAAGCACTTTAGCTACCAACCAGATATTAATGAAACTCCATTTCTACTTGAAAAATAATTCAAAAATAAAAATGAACAATTAAACTTCAGTGAAGAACTCCAAGAATGAACAAAGATATTGAAATGCTAAAAAAGGAAAATAATGTGTCAGAACTACTTTCTTGATCAATTTCATTCATTTAGCATGTCCGTATTGTCAATTATGCCACCTCCAGAATTCATACGGAAGAGTTCTTCGATGCGACTAGTGATCTCAGGTATTGAGGTACGTCTGTCTGGGTACCGAGCAGTGCAATCAACTGCACGTTGCAAGAGCTGAACCATGTCCTTCTCTATGTTTTGGTACCTAAGGAACTCGAGATCAAAAACTTTGATTGTCCATTCCTCTCGTACCACTGATTGCACCCATCTTAGGAGGTCAACACCATCCTCATTCGTTGTCGAATATGTGGGAACCTTCCCCGTTAGGAGTTCCAGCAACAAGATGCCAAAGCTGTAGACATATACTTTATGAGAGACTTTACGAGGGTCAGTTACCTCTGGTGCCCTGTAACCTGCAATGCGATTGGGAGTTGTTGATGGGTCGACGAGTTGAGCAAGGCAAAAATCTGAAACAGGGGCCTCGTGTGATTTGGTGAGGGAGATGTTGGATGACTTGATGTTGTCATGTGAAACTGAGGGCCATTGTGCATGAAGGTAGGCGATTCCATGTGCAGCTTCAAGGGCAATGCCAGCCCTTGCTTCCCAATTCGACGGTTATATTGCCTATAGAAGAGACAACATAAATGACAAACTATTGTTGCATAAAAGTTATGCAATAATTCTAGTAGTAATCAATTATGCCAAATATAACATCCAAATAATTCATGGCTTTTATCCAGAATGAAATCGGTATGTTTATAAAGGTGCATTGGCTTAAGTCCATACGAACAGATTAAATATTATACCATCTTTTTTGTCTTGTCAAATTTCTAAGTTCTGCCCTATACATACATGCAATATAAAACTTTTTCCTAAATGTTTTCAAAGAACAACATACCCCCTAAGATCTGACTATTGGGGTCTTGGGAGGGTGGGGTGTACGTAGACATAGAGGTTGTTACTGATAGACTCTCGACTTTGAAATCTAAAAATTGTGCAGATCACTTCTGGATAAAATGTATTTTCAATCTAAATAACAAATACGAACTCGTACAACAACAATTATAAATTCTGAATCCATTCCAGGTTGACTAACATATAATAAAATATGTCAGATTTCGTATTCAATAAAAATAATATTTATCACATTAGATTAAGATAAAATCTGACTAAACATACACAACAAAGCAACTACATCACAGTAATATAAAAAAATATTATTTTTACTGGCTGAGCACCTTTGGACACAATAATGCAACTACAATACATCAGCCAAAAGCAGCAACTTTTACACAACAATACTAGTCCCATAATAGATAGCAAGATCCAAGAAAACAACTGAGCATCCAAAATACTCAAGAAAATGTTACCACACCTATGTCGATACTCCAAAAATATACTATTTTTAAAGAATCCAACATGCAATCGTTGATATTTTAAGAGTCCCGACAACATAGAAAGCAGCAGTATTAGTATCAAATAGAGAAATAAAAATTTGCAGATGATGTAAATGGTAAACAACATTACTGTACCATACAACAACAACATACCAAATGAAATCTCACGAGTGGGGTCTAAGAGGGTAGAGTGTATACAAACCTTACCACTATCTCGTGGAGGTATATAGACTGTTTTCAGAGGACCCTCAGCTCAAGTAACAACAAATCAAAGTATGAAAAGGAAAACGATAGTGAAGAAAAAATAGCAACTAATACGAGAATAGTAACAATAACAACATAGTGCCATAACCAAAGTACCATAAACAATAAACGGATGATTGATATGAAAAAGAATGACATAAAGGAAGTAATTTTCTGACCATGTAAAAATGCAGAAAGATTTTAGTTGTGCCAAAATCGAATTGCAACTGTTATTGATGTACTTTAGTTGTTCCAATTCTTGTTATATATCATATAAGTTGTAACTACAATGTCATCTCAATTATTTATACAGTCCATCACACCTTTAGAAAAGAATACATCAACATCTAAAAAGAAAATAAGAAAGAACAGCTCCACTTCTACTGCCAACCAGATATAAATGAGACTCTGGTTTTACTTGAAAAAAAATTAAAAATAAAAATGAACTATTAATCTTCAGTGAAGAACTCCAAGAATGAACAAAAAAATTGAAATGCTAAAAAAAAGGAAATAACAGCTTGTTGTAAAACGCAATTGATCAACTCTTACAACTCCAAGTTTGGATCGACATTGAGATCAAACAAGGTCCCTTGTGATAGTGTAGCGTCAATTTGCTACAATTAAAATCAAGAATACACTATAAAAAAGGATATGTTTAAATTATAAATCAATTACAGAAATAAAAGTATACCTCATTCTCAGCAAGAGAACCATCCTGCTCTATGCCTGTATCTTTGCCTAGCCTGTTACCTCTACCCCTGCGCTGACCGCTTCTACCATTGCCTATGCCACCATGATTGACACCACTCCTGCCACCACGATTTCCGCCACCAACCCTACACCCCCTCTGCCACCCGCTCTAACACCATTTTTCCATCATTACTAGTTTTGAATTCACCACGCGATTGTGAACTCATTAAGTAGTATTCAGTTCTTCCTCTACATTGATTTATATGTGGCCTACCACGTGACTGAATGTATTGGGGGTCTCATAAAATTATGCCTTCAGTTTGATCTATGTCATTTAAATCGGGGTCTGCCACAATCATCTCATCATTCTAGTGTTGAAGATAATGCACAACTCTCTTCAGATTTTGTTTAACATAATGAACTCGCACGATGGTGTCCAATGATATATCACAAGCCTGGTCAAAATACTTCAGCATGTCCCGATATATCTTGGACTCAAGAGTCATATTTAGGGGAGGATATATTTTAGTTTAAATCGAAAAAATTGAAAAATTATATCGAAATTTAATTTTAGTTTCGATTTTTTAATTTTTCGGATCGGATTCAATTTGTAATTTTAGAATTTCGATTTTTCAGTTCAGTTTTTGATTTTTAAAAAAAAAATCGGTTTAAACCGAAAAACAAAAATTTTATAAATAAATAAATAATATATATATTTTATTATATATATAATATTATATTATATATATATATATAATATTAAATTATGTTATATATATAATATTTAGTAATTCACATTCACAATTAACATTTAACAGCAAATTCGCATACGCCGCAGGCTGTTTATGGATTGTTTTAATGACTCAAATATTTTATGGACTATTTTGGTGACTTTGGACTGTTTTATGGACTATTTATGTAGAGAGTATGTTGTTTCATGGACTATTTTTACGAGTTTTGTGTTATTTTGTAGACTATTTATGCAAGGTTTTATTATATGTAATAATTAATGGCGTTATGTATTATGTTAAGCTGATGATTATTTCATTTTGTTTCATTCATGTTGAGTTATTTATAATTATTTGTATTTGGGAATGAAAAACAGGTTTGAAAAAAAATAATTTTTCTAAAAAATTCCATCAATTTTAAATTCTCAGTTATGAAAAATAGAGGCTAACTACTTTAATATTTCAAACCGAAATAAAAATCCGAAATAAACAAATCGAATTTATAAAAATCGAACCAAACCGAATTTATTTCGGTTTGGTTATGAATACCATTTTTGTCAATTCAAAAACTGATAAATCGAACCGATATTAAACAATCAGACCGAACCGATCGAACGCCCACCCCTAGTCATATTTGGGTAACCTCCTAGAAAGAATCGATTTAAATGGAGTCGAATGACGTCTCTTCTCCAGCTAGTTAATATATACCTTTCATCAATTTATCTATCTTCTTGTTATAAATTTCTATGGCCACATAATTAATTTATTTATTGGTTTAACAATAATTGAATAAGTTAAATCCTTAATCTATATGGAAAGTTACCTAGTAGGATAATTACTGACTCCTAGTAGGATTGTATCCACAATTACTGACTCTTAGTAGGATAATGATTGTATCCACCAATCACGTTGATGGAGCGTGAAAACATAACTAACTATTTCCATTATGAAAAGGGCCCTCTCTCTGACAAAAGAAAAATAAGCACCATCACAATTATTCTGAAAGTAAGGTAAAGAGAGAGAAACAATTTAGTGCTTCTGCTATTACATTTTTGCTTCCGCTAAAATCATGGAGAATTCAGGTAAGTAATTCTTTATTGAATTACTGTTATTATATGTATGTGAAAATCATTAAGTTCAACGTTCCTGAATAATACAAAGGATTATGGATATGATTGTTTATGTATAAGATTGTTTAAGTTTATATAATCTGTTTTATGCTTACATGTGGTATCAGAGCCTGATTTTCGGAACAAGTGATTTTCCATTAAAATTAATGTTTCTTCAGATCTTGTGAATTTTAATTATGTTTGTTAGAAATTTCACAATTATTGAATAACGAAATTTGAAATATTGATATTATTATAATTGATTCTATTTAAAATAACATGAGTTTAATCTTTGTTATTTTAAATATTAAAGAAACAACTCTTTGTTGTTAGAACGTTGTAATATGCAATAATAAAATTTATTGTTTCTTAATATTACTTGGAATCATATATGTAAGATTCGTTAATCACCAAAGTGGTCGAATATTTATGAAATTAATTCCAAAATAAAGGTTAAAGTTTAAATTAATTATCCATTAATCTTGATGCTTATAATTGATCTAATAATTATGGGTAAATTAAATTTTTGGTCATAAGACATTTGTGGATCACCCAAAGGTTGATTGTTTGTTCGTATGACCAATAAATATTAAAGAGATAATTTTGATGTGTTGTTAGTTTTATTTATTTATCCAAAGATGATAAATATTATTAATTGATGCATTAAATATTATCGTTTTGTGTTAAATATATGTTAAGCATCATTATGTTTAAAGTTGTATTTTGATGTTTCGCCTAAAGGAGAACATCAATATACATTTAAGTAAGTTATTTCTGAATTTGATAATGTGTTTAAACTCGTATCTCAAAGTATTAACAAATGAGCATGTTCTATTTCAACACTTTCCCTTCATTCGCACTCTGCCTCTGTTACAACTTTTAATGGACTTAACTTTTTAGATTGGTGCGAACAAATCAAATTCCATCTTGGGGTTTTAGATCTTGATGTTGCACTTTACTCTGAAAAGTCAACTGCTATTATTGAAGCTAGCAGTGATGAAGAAAAGTCCTATTATAAGCACTGGGATCGGTCTAACAGATTAGGCCTAATGTTCATGTGAATGAATATTGCGGGCAATATTAAGACTACTCTTCCCAAAACTAAAAGTACGAAAGAACTTCTGAAACTTGTGGAAAAGTCTTCCCAAACTGTTGATAAGTCTCTTGCTGGGACACTAATGGGTACTTTGACCACCATGAAGTTTGATGGTTCACGTACTATGCATGAGCATGTCATTGAAATGACAAATATAGCTGCAAGACTTAAGTCATTGGGAATGGAAGTTGAACAGAATTTCCTTGTGCAGTTCATTATCAACTCATTATCATCTGAGTATGGTCCTTTCCAAATGAACTACAACACCATGAAAGACAAATGGAATGTTCATGAATTTCATGGTATGTTGGTTCAAGAGGAAACGAGGCTAAAGAATCAAGGAACCTACTCCATTAATTATGTAAATCATCAAGGAGCTGAAAAGAAAGGAAAGAAGCATGGTAAGGGACAACAGAAGTGACTTAATATTAATCAGTCCTCGTCTCAAGTACATAAGAAAGGAAACAAGAATAGAAAGTGTCATTTCTGTGGAAAATCTGGACACTTTCAGAAAGATTGCCTGAAACGTAAGGCATGGTTTGAGAAGAAAGGTAAGCCTTGTGCTTTTACATGTCTCGAATCAAATTTAACTGAAGTTCCTTATAATACTTGGTGGATTGACTCTAGTTGTACTGTTCATGTTTCTAATACTATACAGGGATTCCTTACAATCCAAACCATAAACAAGAATGAAAGATTTGTTTACATGGGGAATAGAGTGAAGGCTCCAGTTGAAGCTGTCGGGACTTATCGTCTGATTCTCGATACTGGGCGTCACTTAGATTTAGTTGAAACTTATTATGTTTCTTCTCTTTCGAGAAATTTAGTTTCATTGTCTAAGTTGGATAAGACTGGATATTCCTTTAATTTTGGTAATGGATGTTTTAGTTTGTTTAAACATAATTATCTCATTGGTACTGGTACTCTTTGTGATAACCTATACAAACTAAATCTTGATAATCTGTTTGCCAAAACACTCTTAACTCTGCATCATAATGTTGGAACCAAACGAAGTTTTGTGAATGAACAATTTGCTTACTTGTGGCATAAACGTTTGGGCCATATATCTAAAGAAAGACTGGAAAGATTAGTTAAGAATGAAATTCTTCAAGATTTAAATTTTACTGATCTTAACATTTGTGTAGATTGTATTAAAGAAAAACAAACAAAACACACAAAGAAAGGAGCCACAAGAAGCACACAGCTTCTTGAAATTATACACACTGATATATATGGTCCTTTTGATATCACATCTTTCAATAAAGAAAAATATTTTATCATTTTTATTGATGACTTTTCACGTTATGGATATATCTATTTGTTGCATGAAAAATTTCAAGCGATTAATGCCTTAGAGGTATTTATTACTGAGGTTGAAAGACAACTAGATAAAAAGGTGAAAATAATCAAGTTTGATAGAGATGGTGAATATTATGGAAGATATGATGAAAGTGGACAACACCCAGGTCCATTTGCTAAATTCCTCAAAAAACGTGACATATGTGCTCAATACACAATGTCTGGCACACCACAACTAAATGGTGTGGAAAAAAGGTGTAATCGTACATTAATGGATATGGTTAGGAGTATGTTAAATAGTTCATCTTTACCTCCTTCTTTATGGATTTATGCTTTAAGGACTGCCGTTTACTTGCTAAATAGGATTCTCAGTAAAGCAGTCCCAAAGAGACCTTTTGAACTGTGGACTGGTAGGAAACCTAATTTGAGGCACCTGCATGTTTGGGGTTGCCCGGTAGAAGTTAGAGTAAATAATCCACAAGAAAAGAAATTGGATTCAAGAACAATCAGTGGTTTCTTCATTGGTTATCCAGAAAAATCAAAGAGGTATAGATTTTACTGTCCTAATCATAGTACGAGAATAGTTGAAACTGAAAATGCTAGATTCATTGAGAATGGTGAAGTTGGTGGGAGTGAAGAACCACGTAATTTGAAAATTAAAGAAGTTAAAGCTCGAATTCCTCTACCCTGCACTTCTTTTAAATTTGTTGTCCCTGAAACTATTGTACAACAAAGTAATCAACAAGAACAACAAATTAATATTCCTGCTAATGAAGCCATAATTGATGAACCTGTAGTAGATGAACCCCAAGAAGTAGCATCAAGAAGATCTCAAAGACAAAGGAGATCTACTATTTCTGGTGATTATTTGATATATCTACATGAGTTAGAAACTGACTTGGGAATTGATGATGATCTAGTTTCATTTTCACAAGCCATTGAAAGCAACAATTTTGATAAAAAGATAAATGCTATGAAAGAAGAGTTAAAATCTATAGAACAAAATGAAGTTTGAGACCTTGTTGAATTATCCGAAGGTTGCGAAAGAGTTGAGTGTAAATGGGTCTTTAAGACCAAATGCGACTCAACTGGCAACATCGAACGTCACAAGGCCAGACTTGTTGCCAAAGGTTTCACTCAAAAGGATGTCATTAACTATAAAAAGACATTTTCACCCGTCTCTAGAAAAGATTCATTCAGAATTATAATGGCCTTGGTAGCTCATAATGACTTAGAGCTAAATCAAATGGATGTGAAAACAACCTTTCTGAATGGAAATTTAGAGGAAGAAGTTTATATGAATCAACCTGAGGGGTTTTCTATTAAAGGAAAGGAACACATGGTGTGTAAACTTAAGAAGTCAATATATGGACTTAAACAAGCTTTCCGACAATGGTATCTTAAGTTTAATGAAGCGATTGTCACCTTTGGATTTAAAAAAAACACTGTTGATCGGTGTATATATCTGAAGGTTAGTGGGAGTAAGTTTATTATGTTAGTCTTGTATGTTGATGACATCTTGCTGGCTACTAATGATCTTGGGTTGGTACAACTAATGATCTTGGGTTGGTACATGATACCAAGAAATATCTCTCTAACAACTTTGAAATGAAAGATATGGGTGAGGCATCCTATGTGGTTGGAATATAAATATTTCGAGATAGATCACAAAGATTGTTGGGATTGTCTCAGAAAACCTATATTAATAAAGTATTAGAGAGATTTAGAATGGAAAAATGCTCATTAATTCCCATTCTAATTCAGAAAGGAGATAAGTTTAGTCTCAATCAATGTCCAAAGAATGACTTGGAACGAAAGCAAATGAAAGATATTCCTTATGCATCAATAGTTGAGAGTCTTATGTATGCCCAAATATGTACAAAACCAGACATCAGTTTTGTTGTTAGAATGCTGGGTCGATATCAAAGTATCCTTGAAAGGATCACTGAAAAGCTGCAAAGAAAGTATTACGATACTTACAACTAACGAAAGATCATATGCTCACTTATAGAAGATCTAATCATTTAGATGTAGTTGGATATTCAGATTAAGATTATGCTGGTTGTGTGGATACAAAAAAATCCACATTTGAATATTTGTTTCTATTAGTTGGAGGAGCAATATCATGGAAGATGCGAAGCAATTTGTTATAGCTGCATCCACTATAGAAGCTGAGTTTGTGGCATGTTTGAGGTCACAGTTCAGGCTAATTGGCTGCAGAATTTTATTTCAGAACTTGGACTAGTCGATAATATAGCCAGGCCGCTGAAAATTTATTGTGATAATACCGCCGCAGTTTTCTTCTCTAAGAACCATAAGTATTCAAAAGGTGCTAAGCATATGGAATTGAAATACTTTTTGGTTAAAGAAGAAGTCCAGAAACATAAAGTGTTAATTGAATATATTAGCGCTAAGCTTATGATTGCTGATCCTTTGACGAAAGGATTACCGCCTAAAATATTTATTGAACAAGTTGAAAGGATAGGTCTTATTGATAGCAATGAATGATTTTATGTAAAGATTTTATTATGTTTATGAAATTGACACTTTAAGCTCAAATTATATATGTTTCTGTTGTTACCTGTTTTCTCTTGTATACATAATATTGTGAATAATAATGATAGGTTCTGACTTAGATAAAGGATTCTAAGTATTATCGTTGGACCCATTATTTATTTGAAAGGTTATGTTAAGTAATAGACTAATATTGTAGTACATGGAAGGAACTATGTCAAGTAAAGGGACGTACAACCGCCATGACTCATTTTAGTTGATTTATTTAACGATGACAAATGATGTTGGATTTAACGTTAATAGTGCACATGATTGACGTACCTATTAAACCATTAAATTAACATTGTGTGTGCCAAGTAGGAGAATGTAAATTTCTATGACCCACATAATTAATTTATTTATTGGTTTAATAATAATTGAATAAGTTAAATCCTTAATCTATATGAAAAGTTATCTAGTAGGATAATTACTGACTCCTAGTAGGATTGTATCCACAATTACTGACTCCTAGTAGGATAATAATTGTATCCACCAATCACGTTGATGGAACGTGAAAACATAATTGACTATTCTCATTATAAAAGGGGTCTTCTCTCAGTCAAAAAAAGAATAAGTTCCATCACAATTATTCTGAAAGTAAGGTAAAGAGAGAGAAACAATTCAGTGCTTCTGCTATTACGCTTTTGCTTCCGCTAAAACCATAGAGAATTCAGATAAGTAATTCTTTATTGACTTACTATTATTATGTGTATGTGAAAATCATTAAGTTCAACGTTCCTGAATAATACAAAGGATTATGGATAGGATTGTTCATGTATAAGATTGTTTAAGTTTATATAATCCATTTTATGCTTACACTTGTGTGTCAAGATCTTGAGTATATGACAACAAAGTATACCCCTAGACTCAAACCATTTATAGTTAAAATTAAAATAATTACCGCCAGGCCTATATTCAGTTGTGTACTCTACTGGATTTCCATCATTTTTTTGCATCACTGAAGAATCAGTAATTATGAATTTCTCAACACCAGGGACAACTTGATGATCATGGGGTGATGACTTCACAATGATATAATTTTCTTAACTGTGTCTTGAAAAAATCATATACTATTCGAGTATAACACGGAATTACCTGTTCCTCCAACTTGAATAGTAACTCACTTACAATAAGAAAGCCCTTCGATCTGTATCCCGCTTCTATATTCTTTCTCATGATTAGCTCTTATAGCTAATTCATATTGGTGAACTAAGAGCTTCAAGGTGCTTTGACGAGAAATATATCCATCAAAGAATGCATACATCCCCACACTTCTTTGCGTAGATAGCATATTAGCTCAAAAGAACACATCAAGGTAAGCAGGAATCCATTTCTCCTTCTCAATCTAAAGCTGAATCAATCCCTTGTTTGCAAATCGTACTTTGCATTATATTTTGTTCATCTTATCTCAAAATTTTTAACACTAATACTATCAACTATCAAGGGACATGGACTTGATTTCTCCACGTGCAATTTTAAAATAAGGAAGTCCACTTAGGTAAAGAGACAGCTTCAAGAATATGTGCCAAGTACAATATCTAGTACTGTATGTGACATCACTTCTGCAATGGCTGGCTTAATGCTTAGGAATTGATCGATTATAATAGTATCCATAGCACTAGGATGGATATTTCCTATGGCCTCAAACCAAGTACCAAAAATTAGTTTGTAACTAACAATATCTTTATGAGAAATGAGAGCACATCCTAATGGTATCGACTGTCTATGGTGATTTTTCCCAACAAATGAAGCATAAGGCATGTAGTGGTGATTCATAAGATACGTCGTATCAAAGCATCTCGCATCATGGAAAGTGCTCATAAGTTGTCTTACAATGTGAATGCACCCGTACCACATTTTGTAGCCTACCCCTATTATTAACGTCGATTGAATAAAAAAATTTCCTATCCTTTACCTGCATTTCACACAAAAAAAATTGAACAATGATTGTGCATCCCCTTCTTGCATTTTGAAGTTTCTACTCTTCAAAATAAAATTCCTGCAGTCCTTTGGAGTGCAACTCAAATTTTCTGGTTCACCACGTTGAACTTCGACAAGTCTAATATTTTTTGAAGGTCTAATTTCAGATCGATCGTAAGCTACAAGATTTCTTTTCAACGATTTTTTACCGACCTATGATCGGCCATTGGCCGAGATATGGCAGAGAGCAAATCACGATTGTGCTCATTAACAATGTTAGAGACACGCCAACAACCATTGTTATAAAAAACGACAGTGATCCTAACTTTGAAATTGTTAATCTTTGTGATATACTTAGCTTTGCGATTTTTAGCCAGATCATAACAATAAGTTGCATACTTGGCAGTCTCATAAGTCATAACCCATCTTGTTGGAATTTCTTTTCACAATAGAAAAGCTTTTCAATCGTGCATTTTCTTTCTACAATGCAAATAACGAATTTTTATCTCTACATTGTATTACGGAGATTAGACCTGCACCCACTTCCTCTTCGGTGAAAGAAACCTCCGGTTCACGATCATTATCATATTCTTCAAACTCATCTCCTAAAATGTCTTTCTCAACTTCTTTATCGTATTCTCCATTAGTTTCTCCATCCTCATATAAATGCACAACATTGTTGAAACTTTAGTGTGAATCGTAATCTACCCATTTATTTTCATTCATCAAACTGTCATCCGATGTTATCCCTAAAGATTTGTTCAACTTCTTCCTAACCGGCTCATACCTATTTGCTGGGTTCATTGACATATTTGTCGGACCAACTATTATTTCTTCATCTACATTAATTTGTCCTTGCATCGTCAAAATTTCTTCGTTTGTATTCATGTTTCATTTAGTTGTATTCATATCTGTTTTGACATAAGGAGAGAAAGTGAATAGTGAAGAATTTAAGAAAAAAGAGTAAACAGTAAAAGTAGTATTTGAGTTAGAGCAAAAAATATGTACGTTTTTTTTAGGAAAATATACGTATTCCATTGTATAAGACTATTGATATTCTCATCCTAAGAATTTGTGCTACAATTGAATTGCAATTTAGGGAATAAGAAAGCTTTAATTACCCTGACTTTTTTTTTTTTAAAAAAAAGATTTATTTGTTTGGAAGAAAAGACTGTTTTATTTTTTTATTATTATGGCCAAATTTTTGTGGCCATTTATCATTTAAGATATACATTATAGATTATTTTTCACTATTTTCTTTTTAATTATATTTAAATTATTCTCCTAGAAAATGCAAAGTACTTAAGAACCTCATTTAATAAAAGAGAACACTTGAAACAATTTTTCAACGTGTCTGTTGAAGAATGAACAATTTATTTATTTTGGACATTAAAAAATAGCTCAATTATTCATTTATTTTGAACTAGAGGGAGTAGTAGTAAAAAAAAATTCCTCTTAAATAGGGAAAATATCAATTTTACTCCCTCTTTATACAAAATTGGTTAAATATATCCGTTGTTATATTTTGGAGTAAAATTTATCGTTGTTGTCATACTTTGGGGCTAAATTTATGACTCTACTTTGAAAAATTGGTTAAATATATCATTCGCCATACTTTGATGTCAAATTTACCCGCGATGCCATGCTTTGGGATCAAATTTATCCTCGTTGTTAAGAAACTTTTCACATGTACCCTTCTTTTAACAGAAAAGTCAAAATCTAAACTAAACAACTCATTTTTTAAAAATAAAACACACCCTAATTTAACTCTCCTCCCTCAGTTTCAACTCACAAAAAAAATACACAAATAAATATACTCCTTCCTCAATGCTCTTGATCGAATTTTCTCAACTAACAAATATATTTTTCTTTCAACATGCAACGCTGGTAGGTTATTTACAAAGGAACAAAAAGTAAAACGGAATGATATAACGCAAAAGCATGGAACTAGAGAAAATGTCTATTACAAACTCTACTCCTATTCTATTTATGTTCAACTTTTTAAAATTTGGTATGCAATTCTATGTGCATCTGAATTCTTGAATTAGTGGATAAGTTTTTTGAGTAAATGACATGATGAAATTATATATAAAGACATAAGAATGACGAAATGTCACAATTGGCACATAAAGAGTCCTTTTAACTAAATCATCCAGAAAAATATCTGTAGGTCTAGTCTGTTGGATTTTTCATGATCTCTGCACTGATGCAGATCCATGAATTGAGGAGGGGTATATTTGTTTGAGTTTGCATTGATGTAAATTTATTTTTCATGAGCTATGCATTTATTTACTATTCATTTTTCATGAGCTATGCATTCATGAACTATTCATTTTCAGTGGATTGATCTCATTGAAATAGTTTAACCAACAGAACTGCGGAGGGTATATTTATTTTTTCTAGGGCTCGAGTCGGGTTGAGCGAGTTAGATTAGGGTGTGTTTTATTTTTAGAAAATGGTGCATTTGACATTGGTGGTTTTTTTTTCCTATTTAAGAAATAGTACATGTGAAAAGTTTCTCAACAACGAGGGTAAATTTAACCCCAAAGTATTACATCAAAGGTAAATTTGATTTCAAGTAAGACAAAGGATATATTTAGTCATTTTTTCAAAGTAGGGGTATAATTGGCCCTAAATTATGATAACAAGGATAATTGTGACCCCAAAGTATGATGAATGATATATTTAGCCAATTTTAAAAGTAAAGGGATAAGTTTGACCCTCCCCCCCTAAAATAATCTGCACACTACTATTGTTTCTTTAATAGTAGACGTTTGATAATGAAAAATATTTATTTTTTTCCGAAAAATTATTTCACTTTAGTGAAAAAATTAAAAATAGTATGTGTTTGGCCATGAGAATTCGAAATGCAATATGAAATTATATTTGGAAAAGTGAAAACAAATAAAATTTGTTTTCACTTTTTTCACTCTTACTTCTCTCACAAAATTTCAGAAACAACTCAAATTTATATTCATGGCCAAACACAACTCTAACTCCAACTTTAACTTCAACTCCAAAAAATTATGATCTTCATTGCCAAACGGAGACATAATACAAATGATTTTGCTATATCTATAATCTATATCTATAATATATTGATAGTGTGAAGACTATTAGATAAGTGATTTGAATTTTTTGCTCTTCATTAAAAGACTCTATAATAGATAAAATCGTCTTTTCACTTATTTCCTTAAGTTATTATATCATTATATTTATAATATTAATTATAATTTTTAAGAATTAATTAGTCCTGTTGACACCCAATTTTGACTCTCCGGTGCTCTTTCTAGGCTGCTATTTTAGCAAAATTATTAATTTTAAATGTCAGTATTTTTTACACATTTTTTTGCTATCAAATAGTTTTCGATAAGTCATATTCATGATTTAAAAAATGCACAAATTATTTTATTACTTTTTAGTATCATTTTTACCATTTATTAATTCAAGTACGACATTTTACATAATCTCATTAATATTTATTAAATTATTTTTTCATAAATATGCACACTCACATTTAATAAATATATCGTCTATTATTATTATTATTATCATTATTATCGACAATTTTTATAATAATTTTACGTAACATTGGTTTATTTTAATAAGGACATCTTATTTTATTACATTTATTAAACTAGCAACCACTTTTATCCAATTTTCCTTTCTTGTGTTTAATTTCTAACCAATATTTTATTTCAATTGATATCAATTTTAGCCAAAATTGAATATCAATTAGGGCCTCTATTTAAATCTCAATTTATGACCTATTTTTGAATACCTTAATCTTAGCCGTTGATTAAAGTTGATCCAACGGCTTAGATCAATCTCCATCTCTTTTCATTTTAAACAACAACAAAACCCTAATTCTCATTTTCCCACTCACAAACAGCCGCACCCTAACTCCTCATCTCTCTCTTTCTCAAAAAGAAAAGCCAACCAAGCCGTCACCCGTGGCCAGCCACTAACGACGACCCTATCCCCATTTCTCTCTTCCACCAGCAGCTCCACGCTGTCCCCTTCTCTCCAGCCGCAATAGCCCTCAACCACCAGCTGTCGAAGGCGCTGACGAGCCAACACCAACAACACCGCTGCCAGCAAGACCGGCAGCCGTTGCCAGCAAGATCGGCAGCCGCTGCCTTATCCATTATTCTCTCTTCGGCGGCGCGACTGACGAACCAGCGACGTCGCCGTCCCTCACCTGCAACATCACCGGTCGCTGCCGGTAACCTTACCACGAAGAACCAGCCGGCGAGCCGCACCAACTAAACGCTGCCGCTGGACCACCCCGCATGAAATGACCAAATCTCAGTCAGAAAAAGATGGTTTCTTAAGAACCCATCTCAGGTTTGACATCGTGGTTCAAATTTATGTCCAGTTTTAGTTTTTTTTCTATCCCTATTTTGTCAAGACAAATTTGTAGATGTGAAATTGTGACTCTTGAGGCATGATATTGACTTGATTCTTGCAATTTTATGTTCACTTACATGCCTAGACTATTAGATGCCCAAACCCCAATTTTAACTTTGATTCCCTGTTATATCGTTGGCATGAGTTTATTGATTATGGAATTGTGATGTTCATATGCTCATTTTAGTATTTGATTTATGTGCGCAATAATATGAATTTGAATTATGAAGGCTTCCATGCTTAATTATGTGGACTTGTCTGATTTACATTAGCAAGATATGTATGGAATCTTTTGACGATTGGAAAATGATTTGGTATGCAATTAAAATAATTGGACTGTGTCTACATGATTAATTGTTTTCCTATTTTCTAATCAGTACAAGTGGATGCATATCTGTATTTTAGTGTTTTAATTTTTTTTACTATTTATGATAAATTTGTTGTTAATTGATTTAGTCTATATTTAGTTAAGGAAGATAAAATTATTGATTGATTCTTTCAGTTATTTGCTTTCCTTTTATTTCTCTAGCGGATTTTTACATGATTGATTGATGTGTTTATTTAGAGAAACAATGTCCTTAGTTGACAGAGGAAAAATATTTCTTCCTTTTATCCTCCAGCCACCTTTACTATATAAACAACCCCCATTCTTTTATTGCGTAAGTTACAATTTACTATATAAACAACCCCATTCTCTTATTGGGTACAAGTTACAATGTGTACATATGTTTTCTCTGACAAAAGCTTAAAAAAAAAAAGGTAATTTTACTTTATTATTTTGACACTCATTTTTGAAGCATTAATCTTGATCTTTCGGTGGCAATTTGTTCTTGGATTCCGTGCTTCTTGGTTTTCTTTTATTATTATTATTATTCGTTATCGTCAACCGATAAGTCACTAATCGATGCATTCGTTTCTTATCCCGTAGTATTTGTGATAGCAAAACATAGAAAGCATATTTATAGGAACTAATTTGAAATAATGCTTGCTTAATATGCCTTTGTTTTCTTTGTTCTTTTGTTTAAGACGATGTGTTGTTTAATATTATGTGTTGGTGTATTCGAGTGTTCTTTTGTACTTGCCTTGCTCTTTTGATTTGTATCTAACAAGTATCATTAAGTGTTTTGGGGATTGCAAGATTCGCCGGGGTGTTTACAATGGACTATATTAGTTCTTTCTATTCAGTTTTTATTGTTTATCATTTGGTTTGTAATATTATTGTACAAACATTAGTGATGTAATAATAAATTTTGGTGACTGCTCGGGGGCGGGGACTTACGTGCTCTATGAATAGTATAGATAGGCATGACTTAGGTTTTATGTGTGTTACATGCTACTCAAATCATTTAGGTACACAATCTCAGGACTTATTAACATATGAATCATTTAGGCACTCAGTCTACGGTTTATTAATTAATCCATTTAGAATTCTTGTTTTTAAGATTTAACTGAATCCGGCATCCTAAATTAGATTGACATTAAGCATATATTTTACATGTTGGCATATTAAATTAGATTCAAGCATGTTAACGTATTAAGCATATTAAATTAAATCCCCGTTAATATATTTTTGGCATGTTAACATTTGACTTTCAGCACGTTTAATTGAACTTTCAGCATGTCTAGTATAATTTCCTGCATGTTTAATTGAATTTTCAGCATATTTAATTTAATCTTCAGCATGTTTAATTGAATTTTCAGGACGTTTAATTAAATTTCCAGCATGATTAATTGAATTTTCAGCATGTTTAATATAAATTTTGACATGTTTAAGTGAATTTTCAGCGTTTCATTAATTTATGATACCTCTTTGCATAATTAAGGGATATCACTCTTAAGACATATTTGCCTTTGACATGCTTTTATTCACAATACATTATTTGACATAAACACTTAGATACCATGACCAAAGGTTTAACTATCTTTCACGCATTAAATTAACGTTCTCATGCTTGCTTCGACATTTCTTCTTTATTTTCATGAATTCTTACTATATTGTTATAAATGCTTTTCAATAAACAATTGTGTGACCCCATAGATATCATGCCTATAGGTTGACTAAATAAAATAAGTAATTATTTGTCTTTGCATGGCAGTCACATTAATCAACTTTAATTAACTAAGAGGCTAACTTGGGACAATTATTTGCTACGTGACGTCCTACTTGTTATGCGTTTTCAGTCCTAGGAAACATAGTTTTACTTTTTCTAGACCACAAAACAAAATAGCAAAGTCCAATGCCTCTTGGACGATCAGTGGGACTATAGATATTACTAAAGACGTTAGTTTTATTCTTGTCTTAGAACTTCTTTAGATTTAACAATCAACCTACATGTGGTGGGACGGGTAGTCAACTGGAAGTGATGATCTCTAGAGACATTACATGACATTTGACATTGTTACTTGCTTAGGAATTCGGCCAGTAGGTCGGATTTTCTTTTCTAATTTATCTTTCTATTTACTTTACATGTTTATTTATTTGGGGTAGTTTATTACATAAGCAGTTCCCTTTGTTATAATTTATGTCATTTTTTTCTTCTCGCTTGTCTTATTACATGTTTTATTGATTTTATCACTTAGATAATTAATAGCTAAAATAATTAAGTTAAATGTCTGTTCATTACTTACTTTATCAGTTAGTAAAAATTTAAGTTAATAATAAGCGACATTTATTTGATCACATAAAATTCCCACGTAAAGTATGAATTCGGTCGGGAACCACCTTTGTGGACCTCGAAAGGGGCCTAACACCTTTCTTTCGAGGTAATTTGAACCCTTACCCGAATTTTTGATGAACTAGACTGAATAATAAAATAGGCTCGTAGTTAGCCTAGACCGGTGCCCTTATGCACCTTAATATGTTAGGTTGCGACTCTTCACACTGTCCTACAAACAATTCTAAAAAGAGTGGTCACGTCGAATCCCGTTTTTCCTGATAAAAATGGGGCTCGACAAGTCCTAAAATATATTAAGAACTAATATTGATAAGTTTTCTTTTTTCCTTTTATAAGTGAAGAAAGAGTCCTAAATTATATTTCGAGAAATAATTAGGATTGTTATAAATTTATTTACATTATAGTGAATGTCTATCAAGAATATAGATAGGATCTATCAAGATTTAGTTGATATCTATTAGGATTTGAAGTATCTGTCTTTTTGTCAGAAATTAGGAGTATTTTTTCCTATAAATAAAGAGATTTAGTTCATTGTATACTCAATCTGATGATCTCTCATCCATCAAGGAAAATAAAAAAGTTTTCCACTTCTCTCTCTATTTATTCTTCTTATTCTTGCTTTTATATTTTACTAGTATAGGTACTTGCGCGATGCGCGGAATATTTTTAGAAAATAAATCATTAGAAATGTTATCTTATTAGTTTGAAATAATAAATTATTTTTTATTGTATCACATTAATATATTTTAAATTAATATATTGAATATATTTTATAATAAATAATTCATAAAATTACATAGTTCAATTAATTTAGTTGAACTATGTATTCTCCCTTCGCCACCATCACTTCGCCGCACCACCCCCACTTGTCTTCAACCCTCTCAACCTCTCCTTCAGACAATCTCATAATCAAATCATATCAAATGAAAAAAAATAATGAATCATATAATTATCAAAAATAAAAATGATCAACAGTTTTCTTAATTACATTGTTCACTATCAAATATTATTCGATTGTTAATATTGACTTTTATTAACTTATCAAATTGCTTAATGTAATTATCAAGTAATTTTTTTGTTAATATAAAATTATAAATTTATTTTGTTTAATCATGTACTTTATCTTTTTTTTTTTTTTAAATATAAAATGTATGGATAGTAATTACTGAATTTCAATTAATTTCTATATTGAAATTCTTTTATTTAATTTATTCATTATATTCTCAAAATTAATTCAAAATTCTTATCCCTCATCCCAACCCTCAATATTGGAAAAAAAAAAATACTATAATTTAATTATTTTTTTCAGAATACGTTGAATTATTATTTTTTTGTTACATTTCATAGGTAGCTGAATTTTTTTCTCTTACATTTCAAAATATAAGATATTGAATTTAAATCTAGGGTTCTTATATTGTAATGTTCATTTAATTCGTTGTTTATTGATACTTTAAATGACATACAAAATTTAAAATTTTACTTGTTATAATTTAAAAAATACTTTCTCATTTAACATATTAATTGTATTATACTACTACTACACATACTACGTACAACTTCTAATATACATATATACAATGTTCTACAACTACTGCTACTATTTATGATTAGTAGTAGTATGTTCTCATGTTTCATTTAATATTTTAATAATTACATTTAGATATATTTTTTAATACAGCTAATAATTAAATGTATCTATAATTTTAAAAAAAAATTGTAAGTTCATCTTTGAGAAGATATTGTATCTCCAATTCAAATTTAAAAAAAGAATAGATAACATTAAGAATACAATTAGAACTCTTTAGTATGATAACTTACTACTTTTAATATGTAATTTTATATATTTTTAATTTTCCTTTAATCTTATTTTAAATCAAATAACTTTCTTAACTTGAATATTCGACTTCCTCTCCTCCCCTCCTCATCTCAATTGAATATTTTAAATACCTTTTTCTACTTATCAATATTTTTTTTGATTAAAATTTTTTAATATTATATAATGTGTTCTGCTCTTTTAATATATATTATGGACTTACATATACTAATAGATTTTTTCAAACATATTAAGTGTTAGAAAGATAAAATAAGTGATCCTAATAATATTTTAATTCGAATGATTTCTTTGTATAAGTAATTTTGACAATAGTATTAATATGTAATTTCATATATTTTTAATTTACCTTTAATCTTGTTTTAAACTAAATTTCTTAACTTGAATATTCGACTTCCTTTCCCCCCTACTCATCTCAATTGAATATTTTAAATATCTTTTTGTACTTATCAATATTTTTTTTGATTATTTTTAATATTATATAATGTTCTTCTCTTTTAATACTATATATTATGGACTTACATATACTTATAGAAATTTTTGAATATATTAAATGTTAGAAAGATAAAATAAGTGATCACAATAATATTTTAATTCGAATGATTTCTTTGAATAAGTAATTTGACAATAGTATTATAATACAATATTTTATTTACATATATGATAATGAAACAAAATAAACAACTATTTACGCCCCTCTCCCCATATTCCTCCTCCCCCCCCAGCTGAAAACCCACCCAAAAGAAAAAAAGTCAAAATCAAGTATTTTTTGTTCTTTTTAAAATTTTTAAATTTTAATTTAAATATTTCTAATCTTTTAAATTCGAATGCTATCATAAAATTATTAAAATAAGATTAATTTATTATTCTCTTTATTCTTATTTTTTTTTAAAAATATGCATATTTATATAATAAGTTATATAATTGAATTGAGATAAATATTTAAGATAAGTTATGATGATAATAATAAAATAGTAGTAGTAATAGTAGTAGTTGTTATTTTTCTATTGTTATTACTACCACTGCTACTACTAAAACTATCACTACTCTAGCATATTTTTTAATTAGCTTATTTTTAGGCTACACTTTATAAGTAATTAAGTCTTCTTATCTTATATTTCAAAATATAAAATACTGAATTTAAATTTAAGTTAATTAATTTTTATATTATAATGCTCATATGACTTGTTGTTTATCGAGATTTTAGTTGTGAGGTTTTAAAAAATATAAACGACAAATAAAATTAGTAAATATTTTTTATATACTAAATATAAATTTGCAAGTGAACTCATGAAAAGAATAAATCAATTGCAATATATAAAAGCATATAGATCTTTTTTATAACCTTCTTAAAATAGAGTGGATATGTAAATGTGATAGAAAAATATATTATAATTGAACGCATAAAGATATTTGCATTCATTCTTTACAAAAATAGTCTGATAAATATTCTTTCTATATTTCAACTCTCAATTGTACTGTTGATTTCTCAAATATTTATTTTGCTTTTTGGAAAGATTTACGTGCATAAGATTCGTGAAAGTTTCAGCTTCCTTGGATACATCTGTGACAAAATATAAATATAGTGTTAATCACAAAAATAGTAAAGTTACTATAAAATTAAATCAAGTATGAGAACATACCTTTCTAATCTATTC
Source organism: Capsicum annuum (assembly GCF_002878395.1). NCBI lineage: Eukaryota > Viridiplantae > Streptophyta > Magnoliopsida > Solanales > Solanaceae > Capsicum > Capsicum annuum. The sequence continues at coordinate 195,707,562 of NC_061117.1, read as the reverse complement.
AGAGAAATTTGATGAGCATTACTTTTAAGTTTTTTTAATCCATGGTAGATACATTTGTTTCAAAAAATAAAATGTTAATCATAAATAACAATAAAATAATTCAAAACTAAATTAACCATGAACAATATATATTGGTAATTAATCAAAAAAATATGATGAGCATTACTTGTAATCTTTTTAAGCATGGTAGATATATCTGTGACAAAAATTAGATATAATGTTAATTATAAATAACAATAAAAAAATTAAAAGCTAAGTTAAACATCAACGTACTTTGATAAGTTATTCAAAGATAATTTTAACAGCAATAATGAAAATAATCTTGTGAATAAAATGATCATATAAATTTTTTTTGAGATAAATACAAATATACAATCTAAATATGAAAATAATTGTATCTTACAAAAAAAAAGAAGAAAAGAAGAAAGCTTAAATAATACTATATATATGTATTGAAGGGGATATATATAGAAGGTTACAGATGTGGATATTTATGTCAACCGAAATTTCAGTCAAATTTAAAATTTAAGTATATCACTTATCAATTTATTAGAAAAGATAAGATTCTTACTTATCATTATCTAATAGTTTAGAAATTCAAAATTTCAAAAATAGTAAATCATTTAAGAAGTTACATTCAAACTTGAAAAATACATAGTTGGCATTTTATTAGGAACTCAAACTCATTTAATTGATTTAAACAAAAAAAAAAAAGAAGACACTTGCTCAAACTTGTTCTTATATTTAATTAGTTGTTTTAAAATTCTTAATAGTGCTTCCACAGTGTGTTTAACGTATTTTTAATAGTGTTTTAATTATTGTTATTATTATTATTATTTCCACTTTCCAATTTGATTTAATTGTTTAATTTTCCTTTTATCTTTTGGACTGGTTACCTTAGACTCGATTTAGTAATAGGTTTGGATTTTTGGACTTTTTAAATAAAAGAGCCTGGAGCCAATCTTTAATTTTAAAATTATTATTATTATTATTATTACTATCCTACTTCTACATACTACGTACTTACACAACTGTTCCTACCACTATACTACTAATTATTACTATTATTATTTTAATAACATTTTTATCTTTCAATAATATGTAATTAAATTATATTTAAATATTTTTTATAATTTCTAGATTTAAGTTTTAAAAGAGATAAGTTTGAAATAGTAAAAGTCTATTAGAACTCTTTAAGCATGGGTTTCTATTTTTAATGTAATAACTTTTTTTAAAAGAAGGATAATATTTTTTTTAAATAAGAATAATATATTTCAAATTCAATTTTAGACTCTTTTTTTTTCCTCTTTTATTTTCAAATTCAAATTTTTAATATTCTTTATTACAAAATTTTTATTACAATACTTAATAGTTTTGTCCTAAGAATTGCCACATGGCGTAACTATAGCTTGCCATGTGGCTTCCTTTTGTGCTTCGTCGTCTGCTTTATAATAAATATTAGTTTAGGTGTAAGCGGCTCACGCGTGTACCTCACTTTATTGCATTCAAACGTTATACTAAATAAGACATTTTCTTAAATAATAAAGATGAATACAATAATTAAATTCAACATCTTTTGGAGAATTTATTTAATTAAATCTAAGATTTTGTTAGAAAATTTTCTCAAAATCTTAGATTTAATTAAATAAATAGTGATCACAAAATTTCAGTTTTGATGAAAATAATTCTTGTCTGAGCGAAAATTTTGACATAAGTAATGTTTGAATGAAAATAAAGAAGATATATATATACCCACACATTGAATTCTATTATGTTGAGCATCCACCAATCTATACATGCAATTGAATCAAGTTATATGAGCATCAATCATATTTTTTCAATAAGTAAATTGATTTCTTCTCTAGTTTAATGTGCATATCAATATTTATAGAAGTATTTCTTTAATAGAGTCTTATTTTAGAAGTATTTTTCTATCCTATTTTAGGAGTATTTTTCTAATTGATTATGATAAAAAAATCTTCTTGTTAATACTGATAATCGAACATAGTGGTACAGTTACTATTTAAAAAACCTCTGAAGAAAAACATACTATTTAAAAAACCACTGAAGAAAAACAAAAGCCTAAGATTACTTAGTGAAATATTAAAAACAGTAAAGTAATGAGACAAACCTACTATGCCAAGCAAGTTTAGACGTAATTAAGGCAAAGTTGCTAATTGTTTATGGTGAAGATGATAAAAATTATAGAATATATAAGGACAAAGGAAATCTTTCTTTCCATTTATTTAAATATGAAAGTAGGCAAATTTGTTTTTTTTTAATTAATCAGGACTCCTTATTTTCATGTATATAGGATTCCTCTTATCATATATTAAAAGACCTATTTTTACAAATAGAGAAAAACTGTCTTATATATTTTAGGAGTCAATATTATAAATATTAGAATATAATAAATGAAGAAAATAAGTGAAATTATAATTTTGTCTATTATGGAGATTTGTAATGAAGGGCAAACAATTTAAATTACTATTCCAAGGGTTTTCACACTTTTAATATATTAAAGATTATAGATAAATAACAAGTTATCAGCACGAGACTCTACCCTATGCCGAATCAAGGTGAGTACGATTCTCAAAATTTATAATTTAAGTCACGCATATAAGGACACTCGGTATAATGAAAAGTAATTATTTTCCTTTAACAAAGATTATTTCCTATGTCTTGTATTAAGAAATCACGTGAAAGCTACTACCATATGATATGTATTTGTTGTATAAGTATTTTTGTCTAACCAATTAAAATACTCTTCGTAGCATGAGGTAACTGGCTTGGTCAATATTGTTATTTACAGTATGTGCTTTTCTATTTATTGGTTGTACGAGTATTCCAGCAAATACTTCTAACGTGGAATGTTGGAAGACCACTTTAACGTCTCTTAGTGTACCAGTGAAGCATTGTGTAAAGTATTGCATCATTAATAATGTAATTTCATATAATATATGGATAAATGATAAGAATAGCTAGAACAAGTATATATATCACAAGTGTTATATCTTGTTGGGTTTGTTGGATCTGAAAAAAAATCTAATTGGTTCAAAATTATTTGTCTTAAATTTATTCACTCTTTTTTTTTTTTTTCAAAAAGCATTTTTGTAAGACGATGGATTTAAATTTTATCACATCAAGAGGGTAAGACATTGTTAAAAATTCCAATGCACCATACTGATAAGGAGTTGGGTTCAAGTTCTATCGATTTATGCCTAAGACGCCTTTATATGGAAAAGACGTTGAGTTTGAATCTAAATGCACCATATTGATGATATTATGATGGTTAAGGCAAAATAATGGGCATTTGGTGAAACATGTCCCATTAAATATGCTCCATTCCTTGAATTGAATATGGTAGCAATAAATCATATGTGTGCCTCAATTTGCTTTTGTAGTAGCTATCATGTTTTGATACGCTTAAGGCATGATTATATTTCATTTCTGGGGAATGAGAAGTTTATTAATGAAAACGTGCACTTGATTGTGATGGTATCACAACCTACCTCCGAATGATGCAGTAAATTTGTAACTTATTCTTGTAATAGTAAATCTGAAATTTACTAAAGCAAAAGCACATGTCATGGTAAACTTAAAGTTTACTAGAATAAAAGTTCATAAATTGACATGAACGATTGCAACATCTCAATGATGTGCATACTGAGTATTGAACATATATTGAGGAATTAGAAAATTCTTTAGTTTTAGTATTGCTTTTTCTCATGATAAGTTGGTTGGACCAACTAATGTTGAGATTGAATTTCTTAAATTTGAAAAGTATAAAAGGTGAATATGGATTCGTTCACCTGTCATGTGATCTATTAAGATGCATCGATATAAGAAGACACATGTACATTCATTGTCAACCTGCCGTTTGACATTCATAAAGTTGCTTGCTCAATAAAATTAAGTTAAGAACATAATTTTCAGATTGTATAATCAAAACAATTCATCTTGATAATGATGGTTTAGCAGTGAATGCCTTCGATAAATAGCTAAACCATTACTAATGAGAACAAAGCTTCATGTGTTGATCTGAGATATGATATGTTGCATACAATAGCACTTGTATGTATTAGACCAATAAATTATGATTATTTCTTCCCTCTTAATTGGTTCAAGGTCAGGAATCAACTATTCCATCTAATAGTTTTGATATGCGATATACGATAAATGAATATATCAAGATGCACAAAGATGGATTCCTCAAAAAATATGGAGGATGTATGTTAATTTTCCTAACATAAGGGGGAAATTATAAGCAACTATAAAATATATTAGGAATTATCATCAGATCTTTATTCAAAAGATAATTTAAGTCAAATGTCGGAAGCATCTGTCGACTTAAATTTAATTTCATATTTAAGCTGCAAGTGTTTCTACGCACGTGTGAAGCGTGGTAGACCAATCGGTTCCAAATAAAATAATCCTTGTAAAGGATAAGGAGCAAATAATCATAATAAGAAGACAATGTGCTCTTGAAGAGTCTACGACATAACACTTCATGAAACCTTATGAGAGATTCAGGTACCTGAAAATAATGAAGTAATGAGATCTCAAAATGTTATGTCGCATTGTGAATAGATACAAAATGATATATCATTAATGATATCTTTGATACAATATTGACGCAGTATTGTAAAAACTTACGAGGATCTGAATTCTACATTTATTTAAGCATGCTAACGTAGAAATATTTATCAAGTGACATGAAAGGATGCATCTTGGTAAGCATAAAACTTATTTGATTTGCAATCCAAACACTTGACGATGTCACACGTGAAATTGAATATTGCCACTTGACAAAAGTTATATGAAACTTTGTAAGGATTTAAAATATTTGAAGCATATAAAAGTTTTTAGGAAACTTATTTATAATCATTATATTGCAAAAGTTTATAACTTGAAAATCATTGGAACTCTAGGAGAGTTTTCAAAAGCAATAGATTATTTGTTGAAATGAAAAATATGAAGTATCATATCTTAATGCATTTGGTGCACAACATTAATATACCTTGTAAATACTACAAGGTCTGATGTAGCCTTCTCGATTAATTTATTAGCAAGGTATAGTTCTGCTCCTACTAGGAGATACTGAAATGAGATCAAACACATATTATAGTATCTAAAAGGGACTACTGATATGGATTTATTTTAGCAGTCCTAATCTTGTTGATTATGATGATGCTGGGTATTTATTTAACTCACATAAATCTCGGTCTCAAATAGACTATGTGTTCACATGTAGGGATATTTTCATATCTTGGAGATATACGAAGTAGTCTATCGTAGACACTTCATCGAATCATGCTAAGATTATAGCTATTCATGAAACAAACTGATAATGTGTGTGGTTGAGGTCTATGATGCATCTCATTCGATAATAATATGGTTTGAAATGTGATAATGTACCCATAATTTTATACGAAGATAATGCAATATGCATAGCATAACTTAAGGGAGGATTCATAAAAGGAGATAGAATGAAGCACATTTTGCCAAAGCTTTTCTATACACATAAGATACGAAAAAATAGTGATATTAATGTGCAACAGATTCGTTCAAGTGACAATGTGGCTGATTTATTCACCAAGTCTCTTTCAACTACAACTTTCAAGAAGATGGTGCACAAGATCGGAATGCAAAGATTAAAGGATGTTCTCATTAGGGGAGGTTAATATGCGTTGTACTCTTGTTTCCTTGCGAGGTTTTGTCCCACTGAATTTTACTTGTAATATTTTTAATGAGGCAACCTATATGCGTATTGTTAGAGATGTGTACTCTTTTTTTCTTCACTAGATTTTTTTCTCACTGGGTTTTTTATAGTATGATTTTAACGAGGTATATTATCTATCAGTTAGACATTCAAGGGGAAGTGTTATAAATGTATTTACATTATAGTGAATGTCTATCAAGAATATAGATAAGATCTAATGAGATCTATCAAGATCTAGTTGATATCTATCAGATTTGAAGTATATATCTTTTAGTTAGAAACTAGGAGTATTTTTCCTTATAAATAGAGAGATTTTGTTCATTATATACTCAATCTGATGATCTTTCATCCATCAAGGGAAATAAAAAAGTCTCCCACTTCTCTCTCTATTTAGTCTTCTTGTTTTATATTTTATAACAAGGATGATATAGTTGGTTGAAGGAAATTGTCGTAGGAAATATTTTTTATTTTTGCAAATAAAAACTGATATGGAAGGAGTTTTTTAATTATAAAATAGAAGTCCACTTTTCTCTTTCGCTATCAATTACAGTGTATCCTAATACAAATCGGATAGGATCTGAAGTTAAATTCGTTCTTTGTTTGTGAATACTTGTAATACCCCAAATATTTCTAGCTCAGTCCAGCCCTTAGTACATACTTGAACCTGATAATAAATCTAAGAACTAAGGGACTTAGTCATTTTGACTCCCTTTAAACTTTAAAGATTTTTAAGTTGACCTTTCAGTCTCCACGGCAATGAATTTTTAGTTGAATTATATTTAGGGGTAAAAATAGCATGTCTCAGGAAGTTTTGGAATTTTCGGATAAGGATTGGATCACATTCGAATTGGCAAAATAGTAGCTCATCGCAATTGCACCGCATCACGGTGAGTATCGAGATGAGCATGCCATCGCATCTCGATGAAATCCATTTTGGCATTCGTCAATTTTCAGAGGGTCACCGCGATTGCACCGCGTCACGATGAACCTCAAAGCAGCAATTGTGTAACACTCCGCAAAAATCTTCTACGTGGTATCTCACCTTGTAGCATGTTTGAGAGGCTAGAAACTTGAAAATTTTCTAAGTGTCAAAAAGGACTTAAGTCATATTTTAAGCTCCTAAATTTGTGTGATCTCTAAATCAATTTTTCCAATCTTGAGATATGGATTTTTAAATTTTTTTTATGTTCTGGGGTGTAAAGGGAATGTGTCGAGGAAGTTTCAGATTTTTTGAAAAGCGTTAGAGGTGAGATTGGTTGTTGGAAATAGTGAATTGACGCGAATTCGATGCACCGCATCGATGAAATAGTGGACCGACGCAATATCGACGCATTGCGTCGGTACCCAATTCACGATTTCTTTTTAAATTCTGGGTCAGGAGGGGTATATTAGTCAAGAGTTCATCTTTGAAGTCAAGAATTTCAAGAACTTAAGTGAGATTCGGATTCCACCCTTCCTCCTAAGTGACTACATGGGCATAAGGAAATTATTTCAATACCATTTAAACATTGTGAGATCATGAATTTGTGAAGGGTTTTGGAATTAAATATACAATCTTGCATTATGAATTCTTTAATGATATTATTATTTTGGTCTTGAGGCCTTTCCCCCTAATTTATTTGTACTCATATGTATGTATGAAATTAGGTTTGAATATATGGAATCCCTCTCTTGCCATGATTTCCTAGTCTTTTCATACGATATGGATTATTTTTAATGCATCTTGAGAAGCATGATACAAATGTCTTGATTATTATTTATGATTTGATGATGATTTTGAATTGAAGAGAGGGTTTTTTACATGTTTATAAATGTTGAAAATAAATAATGAAGAATTGCATGGTTTGTCAAAAATACATGACCACCACATGTTTTGTTGAAATATTGGAAAGCGAGATTCTTTGCATAATTTGACAAATATTTTGAAGTATGAATCTTATTGAATTATTTGATTTGATATTTTATGGCTTAGGGATTCGACTTGCAAGTCAATGGTATGATGATACCATATAAATGAATGCCATAACAGATTAATAGTTTCAGACTTGGTTTCAAAGAACACATGTCTTAAAGAGTTAAAAATAGGCTTAAAGAGGGTTAGGTGGTTGCTTAAAGAAGGTTTGAGTTCAAATAACTCCTACCTAAAATCATGTTTTGTCGATATGAGTTTCATTACATCCCCAAGAGGGATTATACACTGGCCTAGTACCCTGTGGCGTATCAGAGACAGATACTCCAACTTTTGCGGCAAACTTGAGTTGGGGGCTTGGCTGCCGAGTCAAGAGCAGATTCTATATAGTCCATGGAATTTCAGAATTGTAGGGTATACCACCTAGCTCAAAAGTAATACAAAGCATAGAGTTGCATTTACAAGATTGTTTTAAGAGCATTCGAGATGGCCAATGTATTTTGAACTATTTCATGCATAATGTTTTATGACTTGCTCTCACCTATGTTATATATGTATAACTTCATTATTTTGGATTGCTCTGCGTACCAGTACAATTGTATTGACCCTCAATATTTCAGGGTCTGAGGCTCAGTCTAGCGGTTCTGCTAAGCCGTAGAGTTTTTCAGAAAGATGTGAAGTGTGCAGTTGGTGAGTCTTCTCTATTCCGGAAAGCCTATTTCTTCTCAAATACTTGTCATTTACTTTGGTTTAGGTCCACTGGGGCCTTGTCCCAATTTTAGACAGTTTGCTAATTTAATATGCAATAGAGATTTCGCAGACTGGAACAAATATTTTCTAGTTGTTGATTTACTTATTTCTGAAATGTTAAACCAAACTCAGAGTATGACTATGATTTCATTTGTTATATTCCATATTTTTTTCTTTATTGTTATGAATGGTGTTCATGAGTATCGAACAAGAAGAGGCGCCCGAGCCTACATGGTTCGGGATGCTCGTCGCGGCCAGGGTGCTGACTCGGGTCGTGACAAATTGTCACAATTGAGTGAGTCACCGCGATTCCATCGCATCACGGTGGGTATCGCGATGACCCACTCACCGCGTAGAGGTGAAGCCTCAATCGACAACCTAGTTACGAATTTTAAATTTCAAGGGAAGTTTAGTCTTTTGCCCACATCCCCAAACTGTGAAAACAAACGATTAAGTGTATTATTGAGCAAAATATGCTCATTGTCCATCAAATTTCTCTCAACTAAAACTCTAGGCTTCAATATTCAACTTCAAGAATCCCCAAAATTCCACCATTCTTTGACCAAAATAGTTCAAAATTCAAGGTTCCCAATTCAAGAATTCCAAGAATCAACATTCAAGAGCACACATAGGATCTCAAAACCAAGTTTTTTCATCTAGTTCATCATTTAAGATATGTGGGATTTTGCACAAGGATAAATCTTTCATCCTTGTGTCCAAAACTAGTTTTAAATTACAAATTTACATGACTTTACATGGATATCAATTTAGGGTTCATACCCATTTATTGCTATTTGAAGATTATGATGTTTTAAGTATTTTTGGTGTTGAATTGCATGTTTTGTTTAGTATTTTTATGTGTATTGTCAAAATTTTCAGATTTTGAATTGAATTACCAATATTTACATCATGAAGCATGGATATTATGATGTTTTGACAAGATTTTGAAGTATGGGTTACTTGGCCCTAGTTTGTATGTTGATATTTCAAGAATGACTATGCTTTAAGCATCCCATGACTAGTTATTTTCAGATTTTGATAAAGATGTGATCTTTTGATCTTAGCTTTGATATACAATCCACTTTATAGTTTTAGTTACATAATAGATTTACAGATATAAAATTGATTTTCATTATAAACCTTTATACGAGTTTTAAAGTGGATTTCCAACAGAATGAGAATGTAGACTAAAGGGAGTAGTATTTAGCACCGAGCAGAAAGTGTAGGTTTAGAGCATCCTACTTTCCTAGAACTATGTGCCAATGTAGGTACAGATTCAGTATTCCAATTTTTATATGGATGACAGTTACAAATGTGATCACTTAGCTCAGGTTATACTCCCTAGCAAGAGTATGACACCTCTCCCCAACATGAGATTTTTCCCTTAGGGGAACGAGAAGTTGGACTCCATGATAGCTCACATGGTTTATGTCGGTTAGAAGAACCTTTCTAACAGAAAATAATAACAGAAAAGCTTTTCGAAACTAGGTGTAAAGGCTCAGAATTTTACTCAGATATTATCTTACATAGCACATCAATTATTAGATTTCAGCTTTTAGTTTTTAGATGATAAAAGTGAGTCCTTTCTACACTTAGTTTGCATGATTTGAAAACAGTATACAAGTACAGGATTTAGACTTTAAAGGTGATGGCGCACCAGTTTTATACAATATGTTTAATTGTTCATGATCTATGATTTTTAGCTTCCAATTATTCCAGCCATGTGAGTCATTACATACAACATGCATATTCTATGATTTTAATAACGTTGAGAGATTACATTTACTTATGCATTCACCCCCATTACTTAGTACATCGTCAAAGTACTGATTCACATATACGTCTATGTGCTACATTGTCTCATAATGTAGGTTCAGGTGCTCAGTCTCAGCAGTGTGAGTGATTTCGGGAATCTCTATCTACATTCCTACAGTTGTGAGTCCTCATGGTTCGAGGGCCAATTTATCTAGATTTTCAGCTTTCATAGTATTTGATTTACTATTTACAGTTTAGTTCAAGTCAGTTGGGGGTTTGTTCCAATGGCTCTCTAGTTTATTAGTTGTAGAGGCTTGTTGGACTACTAGCTATTATCCAGACTTTCAGTATTAGTTATTCAGACAGTATCTTTAGTTTATTCCAGTTTAATTTTGATTTCATACATTATTATTACTTGATTAGTTTATCTTGAAATGAGTTACAGACCTATTAGCAGGCTTACAGGGTTAGCTTGAGGCTATTCGTAGCGTTGAGCACCGTGTGACGTCTCGAGACCAAGTTTTGGAGTGTTACAATACTCCTATAAAAGGAGTTGCTCTATATTGTGAATACTCCTATAAAAGGTGTTCCTTAATTTAGTAAAAATATATTAATTCTCTTAATATCTCTTATCCTATATATTTTAGAAGTCAATATTATATTTAATATTATAAAAATAATAATATATTAATTGAAGAAAAAGATGAAAAAATAAATTTATCTATTACAATTTCTTTAAATGAACTTAGTTTATTTTTAAAGTTGTAGGATAATAGATTATTTTTCTTGAATGGTACATTCATTAACATGAAGTTCGGATAGTGTTGATGATTGCAGAGGTAATTTACTTATGATTTGAGGTAAACTTTTTACTATATCTTTAAATTTGAGGTGAAGTTTCTAAAATTTTGATTTATTCTTGGAGTTTGATAACAAATTATTGTGTTTTCTTGAAGACAATTGCTAATTGAATTGAGCTAATCTTTCTAAAGTTTTAATATATTTGTAAAGTTTATAATAATAAATTATTATGATGTATTCTTGAAGACAATTGCTAATTCGGACGTTTTCTTTTTTATTTTCATTTTTTAGGCCTTCTATTTCGGCCTTGCCTAGTGCATATTGGCACTAGCGTAAGGTAGATGAGAAGCAGTTGAACAAACATAATTCTTTGTTCTTGGTAATGGATTTGTGCTAACTCGATATTGTAGCTAAATAACAATTATTAACACGGATTGTAAATCAAGACCTTTCAAAAATAACACTTTCTAGGTTTGTCATGGACTATGTACTTTTGATTTGTTTTGCTATAATCATAATTCTTCTTCCTAACATAATATAGAGGTTTTCTTAATTAGTAAAATATTTACTGTTATAATTAGAAAAGTTGTTACAAGTCCAATAGACAAGTGAAAACTATCCGACTTCACTAAGAGATGTCTATGGAGATGGATTACAACAACAGAAGAGCACATGTTTCATTTTCAGTGGTTAAAGATCTACTGCTTGTAGATGGCTTAACTGGACAACACACGTATGTTGTACATATTATTAATACATGTAATAGTATTTTTGCGAATTTTTATCTTTTATCCAAGTCAAACAATTTCATCGATTAAATATCAAGTTTTGTATAAGTACTCGTGTCGATCTTAGTTCTATCAAGTTTGTCCAGCTATATTTACAATATGGTATTATATCCATACACAAAAATATAATAAAAAAAGAATTTTCTAATGCTTTATACATTGTTCATGCTTTTTTCTTTTTTTTTCTCTTGGGTAATTTGAAAATTTCACTGTTTAGAGCACCAAATGAAATTTGACTCTCGAAATTCAATCACGACATATAAATTGGGACAAAGAAAGTAGGGGGTTTGAGCTGTAAGTGACAAAAGAGTTTTAAAATGAGGTGTAGGTGACACAAGTCTTAATTATTAAGTGGAGGTGACAATTACTTTATTATGTATTATGAAAGTCGGGGAAGTTTGAAAATAACCGACAAGTTTTTTAATTTATACTTTGATCTAAATGTTAGTTAATATAACAGGAAAGGGAGGGAAAAAAGGTGTGCTTGTCTCTCTTATCATCCGTTGTTGTTTTCTCTCTCTTCACGATTATTGTTGTTCATTGTTGCTGCTACTTTATTCATCATCTTCTGCTTCATTATCATCATCTTCTACTTTATTATCATCTTCATCTTCTTTTTGTCGACCATTGTTGTTGTTGTTTGTTACAGCTACTGCTACTATCTGAACAATTTCTTAGGTCAAATTTTATTTCCTACATCACTTTCCACTTTGGCATTACTTCATAGGTGACTTTGGTAAGTAGAATTATGATTTTTATTCGAATTTATCATCTGGTTACACAGTTACTACTATTTTTCCAACAATGGATAGAACCCGATCATGAATCCAACATAAGTGCCCACAATTTAAATAGATCACTCATCTGGTGCATCAGATGAGTAATCTGTTGCAACAGACTAGTTATCTATTGTATCAGATTGATTATTTATTACATCAAACTGATTATCTGTTGCATCAGACTGCTTATCTGTTGCAACAGATGATTAATCTGTTTATAACAACACAAATCAGCCCCTGCCACAAACCCAATAGATAACCAATATGTTTCAACTTTGATATTGCTACTGGATTTAAAATTATTCCTTACGTCCAATCGTAGACATGTTTGTTGAGAAGATAATAGACAGAATAAAAATTAAATATTTTATCCATCTCAAATTACCCGTCCTTATCTGTTGCAAAAGATGATTAATATGTTTGGAACAACACAAATCAGCCCCTGCCATAAACCCAACAGATAACCAATATGTTTTAACTCTTGCTATTGCTACTGGATTCAAAATTATTTCTTACGTCCAATCGTCGAAATGTTTGTTGAGAATATAATAGACAGAATGAAAATTAAATACTCAATCCATCTCAAATTTTCTAATTTGATTTCTCATTTTACTTGTCCTTTTTCATTAATCAAGAAGAGATAAAAAAATTTCATGTTTTACCCTTTTCATTAATCACTTTTTCTTCAAATTAAAATGTAAATATTATTTAATAGGGATATTATGGTAAATTAGACATGTTATTAATTATTTTTCTTAATTAATATGCCATCTCAATTTGGAGCGGATAATTTGAGATGGAGGGACTATGAATTAAAATGTTTAAACCATGCAACAGACTAGTTATCTGTTGAAATAGACTACTTATCTGTTGCAACAGACTGATTATATATTGCATCAGACTGCGTATCTGTTGCAACATATGAGTAATATGTTTGGAACAACACAAATTAGCTCCTGCCACAAACCCAATAGACAAATCTTGCTATTGCTACTGGATTCAAAATTATTCCTTACGTCCAATCATCGACATATTTGTTGAGAAGATAATAGACAAAATAAAAATTAAATATGAATTAAAATGTCAAAGTTGATCAAACACAATTTTTTTATTAAACTAAAATAAATAAAAATACATATACACAGACTAAAAGAAACAAAATAATCTAATTATTATTATTATTATTATTATTATTATTATTATTATTATCTCCAGCAGGCCAATTTTTGACCGGTAGCAGCAAGACCCTCCTCAGCCTGCGGATCTCACGGAGTATCCTTGCTCTGACTACTCCCAGTTCTCATTTCAGGTCACGAACCTGCATCTGAAGTTCATTCACAGCGTCTTGCAGAAAAGCAACGTCCTACACTGGATCAGCCATATCTAAAATACATATGAATTGACAAAAAACATAAAAACAAAAGTAAAGAAAAGAATATCCGAATGTAATACAACGTATACTATAAATTGGCAAGAAAAAAACTTACCTGAGTTAAGAAAGAGAAAGTGGTGGAAGGTGTAAAATGAAAGACAAGATGCAATAAATAAATAGAGTGTAGTTAGATGAACGAATGAGTAAGGAGCGACCTATTTATAGAGGACTGAATTTGAATGAGTGGCAAAAAGGCGTGACTGTTCACCTCCATTTATTAATTACATTTTTTATTACTGTGAAAAGTTATGACTTAATTATATTAAGAAATATTGTGATAAGTCATGACTTTTCATATTATTATTATTAATTAGTTCTTTTCAAGAACCATGTTTATTGAGTTGTGACAACATATTTTATATCCGTTGCATCAGATAACTCATCTGTGACAATAGATATATCATCTGTTGCGACAAATAGAGAACCTATTACATCAGATAATCTATCTGTTGCAACATATAATCTAACTGTTTACCTCCATTTATTAATTACATTTTTAATTACTGTGAAAAGTTATGACTTAATTAAATTATGAAATATTGTGATATGTCATTACTTTTCAAATTATTATTATTAATTAGTTCTTCCAAGAACCATTTATATTGAGTTGTGACAATAGATTCTATATCTTTTGCATCAGATAACTCATCTGTGACAACAGATATACCATCTGTTGTAATAAATAGAGAACCTGTTGCATCATATAATCTATCTGTTGCAACATCTAATCTAACTGATCACCTCCATTTGTTAATTACGTTTTTGATTACTGTGAAAAGTTATGACTTAATTAAATTAAAAAATATTGTGATAAGTCATGACTTTTTAGATTATTATTATTAATTAGTTCTTTCCAAGAACCATTTTTATTGAGTTGTGACAACAAACTCTATATTTGTTGCATCAGATAACTCACCTGTGACAACAAATATACCATCTGTTGCAACAAATAGAGAACCTATTGCATAAGATAATCTATCTGTTGCAACATATAATCTATCTTTTAAAAAAAATATCATCATATCATTAATTCAAATTTGCTGACTTTTTTATTATATAAATTAAAAAAATACACCTTTTCAATAACCGTTTTTTTAATAAAATAATAACCATTTTTATTGATTTCTGGTAACAAATTGTATATCTGTTGCATCAGATAAACCATCAGTTGCAACAGATATACCATCTGTTGCAACAAATGGACGATTTGTTTTAATAACTTTTTTGATTTCTTCTAATAACTGCTACATCAGTCGCAACAGATAGGGAATTTGAAGCATCTGCAATATTATTGAATGTGTTTTAGACAAAAAGTTACAACTGTTCACTCTTTTCTTAACAATCATCATATAAGTTAATTAATCCAATATTGTGACTTTTTTTATATTATATAATAAATAAATAATTTTAAAAAATAAATTTAAAAACAAAAATGGTGAAAAGTCACGATCAGTTATTAAAATCAAATAACCGTTCTTTTACGGTTATAAATTGTGTTTATCATTTATTTCCTTATTATTTATTTATGAACCATTTTTCATATTAAATAATCGAAAAGTCATGTCTTTTCACCCTCTCAATAACAGTAATCCCTTTTTATTAATAACCGTCTGTTGTAACATATGATCGATCTGTCACATCAGATTAACCTCTGTTTCCACAAATGCCCAACCCCTACCACCAACTGTCAACATGTTGAGAATAAGGAATAAACAGAATGATAATTAAATACTAAATAAGAATTAAAAATTCAAAGTCGACCACCACCACCACTATTACTACTACTGCTGCTACTGCTGTTGCTGCTGCTGCTGCTACTGCTACTGCTACTACTACGACTACTCTGCCTTGCTCCAAAGTCGGCCAAATCCCTCTGGAGTTCATCAAACTGCCTTTGAAGTTTCTGCAAGGACTCAATATGAATCTTCTTGTACGGATTTGGATCAGTCATGTTTGTAAGTATAGTAGAATGAACGAGTAAGGAGGGACCTATTTATAAATGATTGAATTGGAAGGGGTTAGTTAAACAAAAAGCCACGACTGTTCATATCCCTTAATTAAATAAAATTGGTGACTTTTCGAATATGTAAATTAAAAAAATGGATCTAAATACAACATTTTATCTTTTGTTGTATTTCAAAAAAAAAATAAAATTGCTTTAAAATAAATCTAACAGATGGGTAATCTGTTGCAAAATATATTCCATCTGTTAGATAACTTACAACATATTGACAATCTGTTGCAACAAATACATATTTCTATTTGCTTTTCCTATAGATATGTCATATGTTGCAACAGATTGATCATCTGTCCTAACAAATGTCTGCAATTATTTCATAATTTAAATTGATATGGCATCTGTTGCAACTTGTTAGTCATCTGTTTATTCAATTTAAGCCATAAATGGTCTAGAAAAAATAAGATGCATGCAGATGGATGGATCCACTGTCATTTGTGGGAGTTAAGTATTACTAATAAGGTCATCGAGACAACACACACAAAGTACAATGTTTCTGTGAATGTAATTTTTAACCGGTTAGGCACTGATCATTCAAACAAGATCCAGCATTGTAAAGTTAAGTTTGATGGGTTCGAATTGATAAAGCTGAGGGTCCCATGAAGATGGTGCAAATACCCTGTTATGAATTACTGATGGTTGTTGCTCGTGTTTATGCGTGAAAAGTTTTGAGAAGGGATCAATAGTTGGTGTCATTGCAGAGATCCAATAGTGATTGGACTTAGCTTTAAGTGTGCATTGGACTCTGAAAAGGCCTTCAAAGCCTCGCACAACATCAAACAAGAACAAAAAATCAATAGAAATTCCCCTGGCCTAAATTTATATGGAAGGGTTGTTTGAGAAGATGATTATATGCCAGAAAGAGACGAAAAATAATTCCTACGAGGGAAAGGAGAGTTTATGAAAGACTATATCATCTGAGAGCTAATTGAAGAGGAGACATAGGGTAGCAAGGAACTTTTAGTGAATCTGGCCGATGAAATTATCTTTAAACATGAGAAATCTGAATCAAGTGAAAACATGAAAGTGTATCCGATAATGTAAATTCATCTCTTGTCTCTCTAAAAGCAAAATAATACAGATGGACACTTTGCTAGGAAGCTGCAAATAGGTAGCGTGGTTGGGATTATCACCTAGATAGAAAATAACAGAAGAACAAGAAAGCATCCTTATGGGTATCAAGGGTTGAAATAATGTACAGGAAGTGTAGAAAACTTGTGCCAATAGCAACTGCAGTTAAAGTAAGGAATCTAAGCGAAGGCGGCAATTTCTGAATTTTAAATTGCATCCCATGCCTTCTTGTTTGTGGTTCAGATTAGGTCCACTATTGTTAACCTGATCGAAACCACAAACGATATTGAAAGACAGATTGAATGTCATTACTTCCTTAGCAATATGGATTATTTGATTCTATTTTCTTGCCTTAGCATGCTTTCAACATTCCTTAGAGAAGATCAGAGGCTTGCTATAGTATGTGAATCCCTAAAAAATTTTAAGGTTGCCTCCAGATTGTTGATTCGGTCTTCAAGTTTGTCGTTGCCATCTTTGAAGTTGGTATAGAGTTCCTGGTCTCTTGTGAGCTCGATCAGGAACAGTTTCTCCTTTGAAGTTATGGCATTGAAGAAGGCCTTCAAAATACTTTTTTTAGAAGCTTTAAAGGATACACGGAGGGTCGCTGTGTTTGTTTTAGGTCAAAATGTATTGATGCACACTCAAGATATGGTCCCAATCATTGAATCACTCACTTTTATCGAGCGTTGCTTAATGAAGCTTGCTCAACCAACATTCAAGGGATTTGATAAATTAATAAGTAAGGAGTTACGTAATATTTTATCTAAACCGACTCTACCAAGCCTATCAAACGTTACGTAACTCCAGGCTCATTACCCTATTAAAAAAATTTGCTTGAGTTAGTGGACAAATCAAACGAGCTCAATCTCTCAGCCTTTCTGCTGATCGTTCTTCTCCAATATAGATGACAAGATATTCGCTATGCAAAAGTCTACACCATCAGTAGAAGACATTATTAGTAATGTCCAAGGGTCACAAAAGAAAAATTTTAACTCCTTTGTCTTGCTCAAGTATTCAAAAAAAAAAAAAATTCAACTCCTCTGTCTTGCACTGTTGAGCAATGTACAAATGAGTTGAAATGTACGATAAGCTTGTACATATCTCAATAGTGCAAGACAGAGGGGTAGAAATTTTTATTTTTTGAATACTTGAGCAAGCCAGAAGATTTGATAATTTTTCTTCGGTGGCCCTTGTACATTACTAATAATGACTTTTATTGACGGTGTAGACTTTTGCATGGCAGATATCTTGTCATCTGTATTGTAGAAGAGCGATTAGCAGAAAGGGTGAGAGATTGAATTCATTTGATTTGTCCACTAACTCGGGCAAAGTTTTTTGATAGAGTAATGAGCCTAGAGTTACGTAACGTTTGATAGGCTTGGTAGAGTTGGTTTAGATCAAACGTTATGTAACTCCTTGCTTAGTAATTTATCAAATCCCTTGAAGGTTGGTTGAGCAAGCTGCATTGAGCAAAGTTCAATAAAAGTGAGCTATCAACGGTTGGGACCACATCTTGACTGTGCATCAACACATTTTAACCTAAGAACATACACATCAACCCTACATGTATCCTTTAAAGATTCTGAAGACAGTATTTTGAAGGGCTTCTACAATGCCACAACTTTGAAGATAGTGCTCCTGATTGAGCTCATAAGAGATCAGGAACTCTATACCAACTTTAAAGACGGCAACGACAAGCTTGGATACAAAATCGGCAAGCTGGAGGCAGGCTTGAAAATTATAAAAATTCACATACCACAACAAACCTCTAATCTTCTCCAAGAAATATTTAAAGCATGCTAAGGCTAGAAAACACAATCAATTATAACCATATTGCGAAGGAAGTAATAACACTCAAACTGTCTTTCAATCTTATTTGTGGTTCCGATTAGGTCAACAACAATGGACCTAATCGAAACCACAAACAAGAAGGTATGGGATGTAATTTAAAATTCAAAAATTGCTGCCTTCGCTTCGATTCCTTATTTTAACTGCAGTTTCTATTGGCGTAAGTTTTATAGACTTACTGTACATTATTTCAACCCTTGATGCCCATAAGACTGCATTTTTGGTCTTTTGCTATTATCTAGAATCTAGGTGATAATTTCAACAATGCTACCTAGATGCATCTTCCTAGAAAAATGACTATCTGCACTATTTTTACCTTAGAGAAACAACAAGTAGAGTTTTTATTATCGGATACAATTTCATATTTACACTTGATATAAATTTCTCATATTTTAAGATAGTTTTGGTAACACCCCAATTTGTTGAATCGGGAACGCTATACGGTGCTCATGACCTCGAAGGACCACAAACTAACCCATGACTGATATCTGTACCTGTATACTGCATAAAATATTGGATAATGTGGAAACATGCACTGAAAGAACATAAGGTTCAATACTGAACATAACATGGATGAGATAACATCTGTGGGTAAGCACTGAAGTCTAAAACACAATAGTTTGTATCTAGTCTGAAAGCCTCTACTATCTAAATAATCTGAATAAGGAGTTGATAGGACATGTCCCCAACTAACTCTAACTAATAAGTAATCAATGAAATAGTGGAGAAATAATCATGTCCTCGAAGGATGAGGAATCACTTCTATTCTGACTGTTGAGACTGGAATCTACTGCTGATCTAGAACTCGTGTCTCTAACCCTATGGTGTAACATAAAAAGAAAGCACCATAGCACAAATGCATCAGTACAATGAAATGTACTGAGTATACATGTAAGGTAGGCTAATGCAAGGGTTAACATACATGAATAATGCTAGCTGACTGTCTAACATGAATGCGAAAATGCATACATAAAAACATTACTGTAACTGACAATATGATATCATGATTACTAAATTCGAATATAACTTATAACATGAGTGACTGTATCTGACAATACTGAATCTGATGGAACTATCTGAGTTTCGTACTGTGTCTGAGTTGACTGTATCTGACAACCCTGAATTCTGAAGAACTATCTGAGTTCTTTTACTAAGACTGATATTGAGACTATGGGAGGTAGTATTTAACTGACATGCCCCTGATACGCTATTATGGCTGAGTTGGGGTCCAATCTGTAACTCCAATTGGAAGGGTGTCAATACCGCACCACTGGTAAGGACAAGCTGTAGACGACCCTTATCTGATAGTATCCCCAAAAAAGAATGGTGGGGCTCTTATCTGACAGTGTTTATCCACCTCATCAACCCTCATCGAACAGTATTGATGTCTCAACCTATACTGGCTACACAGTTCTGGAATGCAAGGGTGACTTCTAAGGGTCATACCCTTATCTGATAGTGTGTGTCCCCATCCTTAGGTTCAGTCAGTGCTAATTCGTACTCCCATTTGAATGGATACTGAACATGATTTACTGAACTAAACATGAGCTGAGTTACTAAGTTTCGTTGACTGACGAATTACTACTGATATCTGACAACTGACTGAGTCATGAGATCATGGAGATTTTTCCTGAGTCATAAAACTATCTGAAGTCTAAGGATTCATAGCTTGACTGAGAGTATCGTGAAAACATGACATGGCTCTAGGTACACATCTAATGTTTCAGGTACAAGTACCCCTAGGACTCGGTGGAAGAAAATGGACCAAGCATAACTTACTTGAACACATAACTAACATCATAATACATAATACATTTATCGAAGCATTTCATCAAAACATGTGATAGGCATAACTTGTACATACATGGGGATTTCATGGTATCATGCACTTTCCCTTCATCTAGGAATTTAATCAAACATATTGTAGGCATGGTACATGTAAACATCATTGTACAATAATTAAATATCATGGTTCAATTCTAATTTCATCATTCAAGGGTTTAGTCATAGGGTTTCATGAATCTATACCGATACAAATCAACCCATCTAGAATTTAACATTCATTCATGGAATACAATTCAATTAATCATTATCAAAATGAAAAAAAGTAGCCCAATCATGAAATTCATAAGAAAATCCATAACTTGAATTTAGAAAAGTGATTCTTGGGCTTCATGGACAAAAGGAGTCCATGAATGAACACTATGCTTACCTTAGTTCATGATTTTGTGAAGATTGATGGTGAAACCTTCTTGAATTTAAATCCCCAATAGAAACACTAGCTTGTTATTAAGAGAAACTTGAGAGAAAATAGTATATTTTTGGTGAAGAATAGTTAAATCACGTGTTATTGGGTTTAAATAGGGGTAGGAAATTGACCCTTTTAACCCTGGACACGTCATTTAATTTCAGTAAAATTTTCCCGAACTGGGCCCCTTGCGCTATGCGGTGTTATCACACCGTGTCACTGGAAATCGACAATTAGGAAATTATGGGATGGCATGACGCGGAGCCATCGCGTTGCCCCTTCCTTCATGACCTAGAACTTTGGCGCGACGTGGGAGAAATCGCGTTGAGACACTGGAAAAAGGATAATTCTGAATTTGAGTGCTGGCGCGATGTGCCATAATTGCAGACACCTACTGAAAATTCCCAAATGTCATTTCCTCTTGTGGCACGGCGTGCCACTGACTAATATGGCACTGTTTTACGATGAAAAGTTGAAATAGTCATAACTTCTTACCCGATTATCAGATTTAAGAAAATCATATATCGATGGAAATCTTATTGAATTTTCCACATGAAAAAAAGTGAAAATCTTAAAAATTCCTTATGGAATAATTATCATTCACTTTAGAAGCTAACACTAGGCATTCTTGGGATGAAATTTGCTAGAAATCTTTAGGGTATTACAGTTTCATCGGTCAGATACGCTAGAAGTTACTTTCTACCCTATGTATCCTTTTTAATTAGATCTTAGATGATATAGTATTTCATCAACCACCCATTTTCCCTCGAAGGCATTCTCCTACCGCACCTTCTAGCGTATAATCATCACCCTGAGCAACCCAACCATACAAGTTTGGGCTAGAGCAATTACTATATTAGTTTTTCATTCTTATTAGATACAGTTCTAGGCTTTGAAGGCCTTTTCAGAGTCCAATGCACCCTAAAAATTGGTCCAATCCATATTGAATCTCTTTACAATGACACCAAAACTACATCCCTTCACAATGCTTGATACATAAACATGTGCAACAACCGACATTAAATCTTAACAGGGTATCAGAATCATATTCATGGTCCCTCAGCCTTATCAATTTGGAATTACCAAACTTAACTGTGAAATTGTAGATATCTTATTTGAATGATCAATGAATAATCGGTAAAAACAACATTCACAAAATCAGTGTACTTTATGTGTGTTTCCATGATAACATTATCAACAATACATACCTCCCACATATAAAGTGGTTCCATCTGCATGCAACTTAATCCTTCGAACCCATCATTACTGCAACCTCTTGTAGTGGTCGGGCAAAATTTGATCAACTTTCCATTCTTTATATTCACAAAGAAGAGGAAAACATGATGTCAAATAAAAAACTTTGTCCATCTGTTACATCAGATGTGTAGTCTGTTGCAACAGATGTGGAGTCTATTGCATTAGATGTGGAGTCTATTGCAATAGATGTGGAGTCTGTCGCAACAGATGTGGAGTCTATTGGAATACATCAAACCAGCGTTGTTGGTGGTTTGATTTGTTCCAACAGTTGCTCCGTTTGTTTCAATATCAGTAACAACATAAAGTACAAAGAAATAACAAATAAAAAATATCAACAACAAAGAAACAACAACATTTGTTCCAATACCATTAACAACATCATCAACAATAAAAAAGCAACATCCTTCGTTCCAACACCATCAACAACACCACACCACAAGTTCCAACAATGCCAACACCATCAACAACATCCATAACATCATCAACAACAAAGAAACAAACAAAATACATACAAAAAAAATAATACTGCCAACAAGGCTTTAAAACTTCTTCCAACAAATGACTTTTTTCGTATATTATAATAAAAATTCGTGGTTTATTTATTCAACACTTAAAAAGTTTCTTCAAATTTTTTAAATAAATATAATATGGGTAAATGGTAATTAAATAAAAAAACAGATGTAAATAACTTGCAAAGAAGAAGACGAGAATGAAAGAGCAATAGTGAATCATACCTTAATGTCAAAAGGGGATCAAAATAGTAATTTTAGTCAAGGAAAGATATGGACCGGTTTAGATCCGAAAGGATCTTTATGAGAAAGAGAAAAGAAAAGAGAGAAAAAAAGTTGTGATAACCTTAAAGAGAAGAGAAAAAAAAAGCTGAGAGATGAATAAAATAAATTTTGGGCTAAAGCTACAAGAGATATGAGATAATTCTAGATGTATTGTGTACGTAGACATGGGCTTTAATATTCATTAATAATTTGAGGGGCACGAGGAAGACTAGTGATATTAAAAAGACAAGATAAGACTACTCAATGAACTCATTTTTGAGTTATCCGAGAAATATTTTGCACTACCTTTAGTAGTTCTACTTTATCTACTTGAACAGAAGCTTGCTTTAAAATTAAAAGAAAAAAAAGATTTTCAAACAGATATGTCATCTGTTATACCATATAGAAATATCTGTTTAAAATCCCAACAACTCAGTCATCTATTACAACAGATATCAATATTTGCTTAAAAATCCCAACAGCTCAGTTATCTATGTCAATAGATGCAAATGTCCATTTGATAATTAAATCAGATATGTCTTTCGTTAAAATAGATATCAATATCTGTTTGAAAATTTTCAACAACTCAGTCATCTGTCACAACATATGCAAATGTTTATTTGATAATTAAATCAGATATGTCATCTATTGCAGCAAATATAAAATATCTGTTTGAAAATTTTCAACAGCTCAATCATTTGTTGCAACAGATTCTATTTCAATTGATTTAGGTGTAATTAGGGATGAATGAATGAGTTCATAGGGTCAACGACAACTTTAATTGAGTCTTTCCAATTGCATGGTGTTGGTATTCCGTTCATCCCGACCTGAGTCATCGATCGATCACTCTGAGTTGAAAAGATTCTCATTAACTTAATGTTAAGCTAGTACCTAAATTAATTTAGGTGGAACTAGGGATGAATGAGTTCTCATTAACTTAATGTTAAGATAGTACCTAAATTGATTTAAGTAGAACTAGGGATGAATGAGTTCATAGGGTCAACTACAACTTTAATATAGTCTTTGCAATTGCATGGTGTTGGTATTGCATTCATCCCGACCCAAGTCATCGATCGATCACTCTGAGTTGAAATGAGTTTTCATTAACTTAATATAAGATAGTACCTAAATTGATTTAGGTGGAACTAGAGATGAATGAGCTTATAGGGTCAACTAAAACTTCAATTGAGTCATTGCAATTGCATGGTGTTGGTATTGTGTTTATCCTGATCCAGATCGTCGATCGATCACTCTGAGTTGAAATAAGTTCTATTAACTTAATTTTATAGAACCTTAATTGATTTAGATGGAATTAGGGATGAATAAGTTCTCAGGGTCAACAACAACTTAATGTTAAGATAGTACTTAAATTGATTTAGGTGGATCTAGGGATGAATGAGCTTATAGGGTCAACTATAAATTCAATTGAGTCATTGCAATTGCATTATGCTGGTATTACATTTATCCCGACCCGAGTCATCGATCGATCACTCTGAGTTGAAATGAGTTCTCATTAAGTTAATGTTAAGGTAGAACTTTAATTGATTTAGGTGGAACTAGGAATGAATGAGTTCATAGGTTCAACAACAATTTTATCGAGTCTTTAAAATTGAATGGTGTTGGTATTGCGTTCATCCCTGTCCGAGTCATCGATTGATCACTCTGAGTTGAAATGAGTTCTTATTAACTTAATGTTAAGATAGTACCTAAATTAATTTAGGTGGAACTAGGGATGAATGAGTTATAAGGTCAACAATAACTTCATCGAGTCTTTGCAATTGCATAGTGTTGGAAGTGCGTTCATCCTGACCCAAGTTATCAATTGATCACTCTGAGTTGAAATGAGTTCTAATTAACTTAATTTGAAGATAGTACCTAAACTGATTTAGGTGGAACTAGGTATGAATGAGCTCATAGAGTCAATTATAACTTCAATTGAGTCATTGCAATTGCATGATGTTGGTATTGCATTTATCCCGACCCGAGTCATTGATCGATCACTCTGAGTTAAAATGAGTTCTCATTAAATTAATGTTAAGATAGAACCATAATTTATTTAGGTAGAACTAGGGATGAATGAGTTCAAAGGGTCAATAACAACTTTAATTGAGTCTTTGCAATTGCATGGTGTTGGTATTGCATCCATCCCAACCCTAGTCGTCGATCAACTTCAATTGAGTTTTTGCAATTGCATGGTGTTGGTGTTGCATCCATCCCAACCCTAGTCGTCGATCGATCACTCTTGGTTTAAATGAGTTCTCATTAACTTAATATTTTAAAAACTATATCTTTTAAAATTTTAAAATTTAATTAAGATCAATTTGGACCAAATTAATAATTTTAAAACTTGTCATTCTTTTTTATAATTACAAATCAACCCATACAAATCATCCATTTGTGTGAAAAAAATTTCCTTATTTCAAATCTAAAGTTCACTCCTCTCTCTCTCTCCCAATAATACAGACAAAAACTACTCAACATATTGCTCAACCCTTCAAAACAGATCAATTTTCTTCCCATTTCTGACCACATAGTTGTAATTTTTGACTTCATTCTCGCTTGTATCCGTCATTTTCTCTATCTTTGTAGGTAACACAGTTTGAGAATATTTCTATATTTGTTCTTTATTCTAAAAATTAGGGATTTTTAGTTAATGAAGTAAAAAAGACTTTTAGTTGTATTATCTTTGAGAATGGGTTAACAATTTTGAGTTTTGATGCTAAAAAAGTAGAAAACACCCGAGAAAACCCTCGTTTTTCTCTTAATGTTTTATTGAGTATTGTGGTATTATTGGATGGTGTTTGTGGTGTTGATGGTGGTTGTTGGTGGTGGTGTCGATATTTTTGTTTTTGGTAGTGGTGTCGGTGGTCTTGGTATTGGTATTGGTAGCGTTGGTGGTGGTCTTGGTGGCATTGCTGGTGGCATTAGTTGTGGTGTTGGTGGTTCATCTGTTGTAACAGGTGGAAGATCTGTTGAGAGATATTAAATATGTATTCAAACAGATTCCCTATCTATTCCAACTGATGGGCTATTCGTTGGAGTATTTTTTTGTAATGTGGCATAGAATAATTTATTGAAATTTGTCTATCTATTACAACAGGTGAAAGATCTATTGGGAGATATTAAATAGGTCTTCAAACAGATTCCCCATCTATTCTAACTGATGGGTTTTTCGTTGGAGTAATTTTTTTGTAATGTGATGTAGAATAATTTATTGAAAATTGTCTTACCTTTTTAAAAAAATTATGCAGATATCAAATGCGATGTATTTTTTTATTTTTCTATTGTTTGTTGTTAAAAGTTCTTATAGCTTATGGTTCTTAGTTCCCCTATCCTGTATTGCTCTGAGTTCTATTTTACAAATTTTGATTCTTTACTTCTATTAAGCCACCCATCCTGCTTCACGTTTCATTATGATTTTTTTTTATCTTGAGCTAGGGGTTTATCGAAAATAGCCTCTCTACTTCTTTGGGGGTAGCGGTATGGACTACATACATTTTACCCTCCCCAGACCCCACTGTGTGGGAATACACTGGGCTTGTTGTTGTTGTTGTTTGTAGTTAAAAGATGTCTCCCATAAGAAAAAAAAAAACTAAAAGTGGATTAACTTCTGACCACCCAACAAAAAAGGCTAGAGTACGGATAAATTCGGAGGAACTTCCTGAACAATCTCAGTCAGCGTAAAATGAAGCTGAGTAAAGTGATAACTCCTTATCACCAATGGGGCATTAAATAATATTGAAATCCTAGCATGATTCTGTCAAAACCATTATTATGGACAGGTTTCGAATTGCGATGCCGATGAATAGCCCTAAAGAAGTAACTGGTGATCTTGTACTTAAATGTCAGCTGGGAAAATGTTTTGACAGACTTAGGAGTATTATAAAGAATGAAAACATAGATGGACTTGTTAATAAGAGCTGCTTTGCATACTTTCTTGAGCTGCCTGAGGAACGCACTCTCCGTTTCCCAATTAGCATAGCATATGGTCTTCTCATGTGCAGGATCAAGTATGTGGGGGATGATAAAGATTCGAAGGAGGGCCAAAAAAAGATGGATGAAATCTGGATCAACTACTATGGCATGCTGGTTTGTTTTGGATTAAAATAGTTTTCCATAGTGACAGCCTTGAGATACGATTGTCTAGAAGAACCTCTCATCAAGGAAACACCCCAAAAGCTCCAATAAATGCAAGGTAAAAAAATATGGGTTGTTGGGCATTGTTGGACGTAGCTACAAAGCGGAGGATTTGATGGCGGATCTCGATAAAAAAAACATACCAAAGCACTACAGGGAGAAATTGTGCTTAGTTTGGTTTGTCTATTCTGTTTTATTGGCAAGAGACGTCGATAAAGTCATAGTAGATGATTTGTTGGCGCTTGCTGATGATTTTGGGAAATTCAACAATTATCCCGGGGGATATGACAGTTTCTACTTGACTGTTGAATATTTACTCACAAAGCTACTCCCAAAGGCGATCACATTATACGGCTTTCCTTGGGCTTTCATGGTAAAATTGATCACTATTTTTACTCATCCATTAATTTATATTAAATATAGTTATTATGACTTTTTTTGACTTACTTCCTGTTTACATTTTTTAGGCTTGGGCATGTGAAGCCATTCCTCCCCTCCGAAAGCAGTTCAAGGATTATCTGAATGAGGTTTATCATCCAAGGATCCTTAGGTGGTTGGCTGCAAAGGGTGGCAAAAAAAATTAAGGAGGCTGATCTCTTTAACCCTCCGGATGATGCAGTACTTCTTCTTTTAACTAAAATAATTTTCCTTAAAGAAAGATATTAAAACAAATGTGCCATCTGTTGCGAAAGATGGATCATCTGTTGTGACAGATTACCCATCAACTGTAACTGGTGCAACAAATGGGTAATCAGTTACGACAAACGATCCATATTTTGCAACAGATTAACCATCTGTTGCTCTGGTTCTATGAACCCAACTCAATAGATTACCCATCTACTGTAAATTATGCAACAGATGGGTAATCTGATACAACATATTGTCAATCTCTTACCACATATAGATCACCTGTTCCGGCAGCTAGATGGTCTGTTGCAAGTGTTGACTGTGTTAACATGTAACCCAACTGACTGCAAATTATTATATGATTTAAATATCTCCTGTCTTTTTTATAGATTGTGCATCCTTGGATTGTGCCTACTGATCATGAGTTGGGGATGACTTCTTTTCTTACTCTAGGTGTTGTTGATACAAAAGCAGACCCAATGGTGGAGTTAATAAAAAAGGAAATGGCTGAAGCAATATCCATAAGAAGAGTAGTTAGGCAAGGTCATCCAAATATTAAAGCTCTTCCCAACCAACCTACTGCAACAGATCTGGGTGCTTCTTCTGGGGGTGTTGCTAGTGGAGTTGTTGATGATGGTGGCATCCATCCTGCTACTGCTGCTACTGCAAGTCGTGATTATGAGTATGTTGGTGCTCAGCAAAAAATAAATACGTTTGAAAACCCCTTACATAGATCCCTCTCACCCCTACATCGGTCCCTTCCACCCTTACAGTGGTCCCTCTCGCCCCTCTTCACCCTCATATTCTCATTACAAATACAAAGTGTGCAAGGACAGAGAGGATAAATAACTTGAAAAACTAGAGGCTATTGCTGAAGCTACCGAGGAGTTGAAATCCAAGAGGGGTGTCATACCATCCAAAAAAGTGAGGAAGCCATATACTCCTAGAGTTTCGATTAGGAGAAAGACAAGAAATATTAGACAAATACTCTTCATTCTAAAAACAGCAAAAGTTGCAACTCCTCCTACTCCAAGAGTTGTTGAAGTTCAAGGGCCGCTGAAGAAGGTGGACATATACGCAGCACTTGGTAACGAGGAGAAGGAGGAACTAAAAAAAATCATGAGTGGTACGTGGACAATGTAAGTTTAATTTTGCTAACCTAGCCTTCCAATCTACTTCATGAAGAATAAGCTACGCAACAGATGTGTAATCTGTTGCAATAGCTGGGTATTCTGTTGCAATATAATACACATCTGTTGCATTAGCTGGGTAGTCTGTGAACCGATTAAGAGAATCCTTTGCAATAGAATCTTTCCACTGTGATTTTATTCTTTACAATTACTAACCTATTTTAAAATTGTCTTCTTATACCACAGTATTTTGATGAAACTCTCTGCCTCATGAGGGGCAATCAATTAGCATACCCGGATGCTTCTGATGCTTCTGATAGGATAATGGACAATAATTTTAAGAGTAGGTACAATGATCTCCGTAGGCAGGCTGGTCCCAATGTCGGGAGATTTGATAAGTTAGTTTCTACGTTCCAATCGGATGAAGAAATGATTAAATATGTTAGAGGAAAAAGGTCATATCTACATGGCAAGAGCTGGACCAAGGCAAAGAGAATCCTTGCAGTCATGAACGTGGAAGTTAAATATTTTCTCACTATTTAGATACTACTCTACGAGGGAAAGATTAAGGTTTATGATTGCAACTTACCTGTCTTCAACGAGGACACGTTTTTAACCCACATGAAGCAACTCTTGAAGTTCCCCTAGTTGTTGACACAGAATAAGCTGATGGATTATTTGTCGGTGAAAGTCTTGAGAAAGGAATCATGAAATTTTAAAGGTTAAAATAAGAATATCCAGCTCTAAAGAAATAAAATTGGTGCAGCATGCGAGCCATACTTGCTTGAATACATCAGTACTTGTTGACCAGTACAGAAATGACTGGTATGTGCGATGCTGTTGTGGGAAAGATGCAAGAGGTTTGGGCTTATGGGGTACTAACTAAATGGTTGGAGCCCGTGTATAAAGAAGAATATGAAAAAAGTTAGAAACGAACATGATAACGATTTTTTATTTCAAGCCACTTCTCTTTACTTGTTGTGGCAATAATTTTTATGTCTGGATAAAGTTAAATTTTTATAATGCAGCAAATTTTATAGCTGTTGTAACAGATATAATACCTATTGTGACAGATTGATTATCTGTTGGAATTGGTTGGTCATCTATTTCATTATGCAGATGTTTCCCAGTCTGTTTGTCGCAATAGATATACAATCTATTGCAATATATAACTATCTATTGCAACTAATAGGTAATCTGTTGGAACAAATAAAAAAAGTAGGAAGACCTGTTATATAATTTTCAGCAGATGACCTATCTAAATGGTTGGAGCCCCTATATAAAGAAGAATATGTACAAAGATAGAGACGAACACGATAATAATTTTTTATTTCAAGCCACTTCACTTTACATGTAGTGGCAATAATTTTTATGTCTGGCGAATGTGGAATTTTTATAATGCAACAGATTGTGTATCTGTTATAACAAATATAGTACCTGTTGTGACAGATTAATTATCTATTGAAATATGTTGGTCATTTGCATTATGCAGATGTTCCCATTCTGTCTGTCGCAACAGATATACATTCTGTTGCACTATATAATCTATCTGTTGCAACTGATAGGTATTTTATTGGAGCAAATAAAAAAAGTAGGAAGACCTATTATATAATTTCTAGCAGATGACCTATATGTTGTAACATATGTCTAAATCTGTTTGATAAGCTCTATCATCTGTTACAGCAGATGTATTATCTGTAGTGATATTTGAATCTAGTATTCCATTTCAATTAACATGTTCAAAACTAAGGATTAAATTATATTCATAGACAACATAAAATAAATCAAAGCCTTCAGAAATTCCATGAAATAACTCAACAAATAAATAAAATGTAAGAAAATTATTATGGGTACAAATGATCTACACTACAAATAAATCAACAAGTTAAACTAAGGAGGATAGATTATTACATTGATAGACTCAAGCTATAAAGATCTACTTAATATGAATAAGTTGTTCTTCATCTGGTGCTACAAAATTTGGCTTTGGTCGTCGTGGATCATTAATGTCGCTTGCGTACGACTTCTGAGATTTCGCTTCTCCGTATTTCCATAAACGAGAAGCATATCTTTTACGGAGTAATCCAACATCAAGTCCATCATTTGGTATTTGTAACCCATCGCTCAAATACTCGGCGTAGGCGGCAACAAAAACACCGCAATTCCTGCATTTTAAAAAAAAATAGATAATCCATATCTTGCAGTTCATGCAAGCGTTGTGAAATTTATGAAACAAAACTAAATCATGACACTTACACTTACAGGATACCAATGGTTTGTTGAGCAATTCCTTCAACATATTGTACATAAAATGGATTACTCATTTTATACGAGTATGCTTCAATCATCGACCAATCAGTACTAACTTTTTGGTCCAAAAATCCATTCATATCAAGGTAAGTAGGCAAATTTTGGCCAACTTTTGTATCTCAGACGATGGCCCAAAATGTCTCATTCGAAACATCGAGTCATAAACTTGGATACGCCTCTCTTTTAGAACGATGATAGCTAACACCCAATGGAATTCATCACTATAATTACTTGGGATGTACACTTCGTCGACCAAATACCAAGGTAAGCCAACTGGAATTTTAAAACCTTTGATGATGTTGATTAAGCATTCCTCATTTCGAGAAACTTTTGGCTGTTGTTGACAATACCTATCATCGGCATTATTGATGTAAAATTTGTACAAGTAATTGCATGTCGTGTATCTGTATTGTTCTTGTGTTTGCAACTTGGCCTTCTTTCGGAGGTAGTAAAAAATTACATCTATGTATTGCATATATTATCAAATATTTCAGATTACGTGATAAAAAATTAATACGCAGATGTAATTAAATAAAGTATTAATTAATAGTAATATGTATGACATTTAAACCTCATCATTCCAGCCTGTTTGGGGCTGTGACATCAAATAGAACCAATTCTTTATTTTGGGATGTACAACGACAAAGTCGAACATATCAAAACCTAGACTCGATTCTGTCACTTTGTAGTGATCGCCATTTTGTTTTCTACATGATGATTTATATGTGTTAATGTTATGTTCTTACAACAAGAATTGTATAAATTAATATCTTTAAAATTGATTTATGTACCTACCGGCATGATGCTTTAACAGCCCATCGGCAATTTATTCTGAATAGTCATTGATCAACTATGTTAGTTTTTTTTAAGCCTAGATGTTGAACCCTTCAAATGGGTAATTCTTCTATTCTCCCGAACTGACAGGCTCCACTTTTTCTTCTTCTTTGGAAGCATTTGATGGATTATCAACTGTGATATTATGCTCTTCAATAATAGCTTCTACTGTGACATCCACCTGGAAAGCCAGAATTGTTAATTCTAACTCCAAATATATAACAGATTATCCATCTATTGCAATAGATGAGTCTTATATTGTAACTGATAGATCATTTGTTGGGACAATTTTGAACAGGTAAATTAGAGCAGTATGATAATTTCGAACAGATGACCCATCTGTTGTAATATAAGACTCATTTGTTGTAACAGATAATGCATCTGATGCAATAAGTTAGACAACAGTTGCAAAAGATATATATATATATATATATATATATAGTTTTGATACTTTTTAGCAGATGTATCATCTGTTGAAATAGATACGTGCCTGTTTATTTGTTGGGACAAATGATGTACATTCACCTTCTTTAGCTCATGCTGCTCTCCTGTGGCCTTTGCACACTGAACAATAGTGCAAGACAAAGACAGAGGCATTATAATTTTGCTTTTTTCGATGCTTGATGATGCCTTAAAAATATCTTTCCTTCCCCTCTTAGCCACCTTAATCTATAGCGGAGTATATGGATATATAATCCTCTTTGATGGAATGACACCCCTCTTAGATGTCATTTCCTTTACAGAAGCAGTTAGTGCATTAATAATATTAATCACTCCATCATTTTTTGCCTTACAGTCTTGACATTTGCATGCAGAACATTCGCTAGATGTGGCAAAATCTAGAGAAAAATCTATATAACCAGTATGATCATAATCATAATGGCTTGTTGTTTTAGAAACTATAAGAGAAACATCATTAGCCCCAACAACAGTAGCACTACCACTACTAGTACCACTACCATCATCAACAACAACAAGCCTACCCTCCAAAATTATTTTTCTAGGGATGGTTGTTGTTCTAAACAATTCTATTTTTATTGCATCAACGATCTTAGGGTCCGATAAAGTTTGCACAAACCGTAAAGTAAGAAAAAATGACATCTTCAACTCTCGATTGGTTGGAATGATCCACAGATGGACAATCTAAAATAAATCAGTACATATATTAGAATGATGAAGAAATTATTTAAAATAATCATTAATTACAATAAAAACTTGATTAGAATTTGACTTACTGCTTCCTTCAGGGGATTGAAAAGATCAAGAAATTTTACATTTTTATCAGTTTTGGCTGACAACCATCTCAGGATTCTTAGACAGGAAACTTTTTCCTGGCAATTCACTTGTTGTCTCAAATAAGGAATGGTTTCGAATGCCCAAGCCTATAACATAACTCCAATAAATCAAAAGCATTATTGAAAAAAAATGAATCATATCATAATAAAAGAAATATTTACCATGAAAGCCCATGAAAAGCCATTTAAGTTGACCATTTTTGGCGTTAACGGAGTCAACAAATATTTGACAGTCATTTTGAAGCTTTCATAAACCCAAGGATAGCTGTTAAATGCCTCAAGATCCTCAGAGAGATTTATTAAACTGAGGCTTATGTTGTTGTTAACCTCCCTTGCCCAAAGAATATTATGTACAAACCAAACCAAACCAAGCACAATGATTGTTTGTGCTTCTTTGAAAGTCCTTTACCTTTCAACGCTTCTATCGAATTTTTATTTTTGAAGCTTGGACCAATAATGGACACCAAGTCATTACGATCCCTCGACTTGCCATTGTCTTTTTTGGGTATGCGGGGTGCTTTTTTGGGTTAGAGTAGGTATAACTTGAGAAGGATAAGAAGGACAACATTTTAGTCCGGTAACTATGGCAAACTCCTTCCAACCAAAACAAACAGGCATGCCATAATAATTTATCTAGACCTCATCCATCTTATCTTTGTTTTCATACATAAACCTACACTTCAAAAGATCGTATACCATTTTCATCTGGAAATGAGCATTGTTGTCTTCCGACAAATCAAGATATTGCCCAAAGCAGCTTTTCCGGAAATAAGAATCTAACTTTTGCTCTCAAAGTATTTTTCTGAAGGCGTCGAAAGATTTTTCCATGGCTGACTTAACCACAAAATCACCCGTTAAATCTGTGGCACCATCGCATTGCATTCTCACAGGCTAATGATAAATATAATGCTGAAGGTTTTAACCAACTCTTCCACGGAAGGTCTATTAGTATTTTGATCATCTTTTTTGAAACATTTCTCATCTCTGTGTTTATTATCTTCTACTCCTACTTGAGATAACTCTTGAAAAGTAAGATCATAGAGTGGTGGATGTAGCCGAGCTGCTTCACTTGTTCCTTTACTTGAACTTGATTCGGTTTCTTTTCTTTTGGGAGCCATATTATCTTAAATTAATAGGGACATAAAATAGATTATAATTGATTAATGCATTGTTAAAAAGGATAATAGTAAATCTAACATGCACAATAGTAAAATAACAGTTCCAACAGACCACACATCTATTGCACCAGGTATGCTATTTGTTGCAACACATAACCGACATATTGCAACGGATGAGTAAACCATTGGAAATAATAAAAATAGATTACTAATTTGTTGTACCAGGTAGTTTATCTGATGCAACATATAACCAACATATTACAACGGATGAGTAAATTGTTAGAAACTATAAAACCAGATTATTAATCTGTTGCACCAAGTAGTTATCTATTGCAACATATAACCAACCTGTTACAACAAAAGATTAATTTGTTAGAAATAGTAAAAATAGATCACTCATCTTTTGCACCAGGAAGGTTATTTATTGCAACTTATAACCAACCTATTGTAGTGGATGAGTAATCCATGTGAAATAGTAAAAATAGATAACTAATTTGTTACACCAGGTAGTTTATCTGATGCAACATATAACCTACCTGTTGTAATGAATGAGTAAGAATAGATCACTAATCTGTTGTACCAGGTAGTTTATCTGTTGCAACATATAACCAACCTATTGCAACGGATGAGTAATTCATTGGAAACATTAAAACAGATCACTGATCTGTTGCACCTGGAAGATTATCTGTTACAATATATAATCAACCTATTGCAACGAATGAGTAATCCGCTGGAACTAGTAAAACATATAACTAATCTATTATACCTGCCATATTATCTGTTCCAACATATAACCAACCTACTGCAACGAATGAGTAATTCATTGAAAATAATAAAATAGATTACTGATTTGTTGAAATATATCACTCATCTGTTCCAAAAATAAGTTATCTATTGGATCAATATTGTTTATATTTCTTCCAAACAGAAGATTTGTCTATTGCAACAGATGAATGATCTATTAGATTATTAATCTATTGCATCAGATTTTCATAGTTGCATCAGATTTGTATTTGTTGCATCAGATTTTTCATCTGTTGCATCAGATATTGTATCTGTTGCTACACCATTTTTTCTAAGACAAACAACAAATCAACCCAGCAACACCAACACATCACACACACACATACACTAAGAACATCAACGGTGACCAAAAATTACCAACAAATTTAAACCAACAGTTCGATAACAAGAAGAAGAAATTTCAGAAATTAGGATTTTATTCAGTCCACATTTTAAATTTAAGCAAGAAATATTAAAATTATTAACCAATACTAGAAGAGTAGTTGACTCAAGTTCCTCTGCTTCTTCATAATTTTTTACCTGTGGGAAAAATATGCAACAACCCTAAGTTGTTGTTGCCGGAGAAGTCTTCATGTCAATTGATGGTTGAAAGTCTAAAAGGAACTCGCTTGACTATTTGTTGCCGGAGATTGAAGGGAGAAATTTTGCAGAATAGTTGGTTGAGAGAGAGTTGAGAGAAGTCGTCAAGAGAGAGAGGAGAGAGACGGTTGATTTGGATAGAAGAGGGGTGTGAGTTGGGTTGATTTATATTTTTGAAAAGATTAAAAATTTTTGAAAATATTAATCAAGTTCAGAATTAACTTAATAAAGTTTTCGAATGATGTTTGACCATTTAAGTTAGTCAATGTCACTAATCCTCCATTCAAGACTTAAAAGACACCTTTCTTTCAATTTTCTCAAGAAAGTAGTATATTTGAAAATTTTTAAAAAGTCATGCTTTTGTATGTCAAAAAGAAATTTCTAACAAATTTTCCTTTTTTCACCTCTTATTATATATTTAAGGAATCTTTGTTTAGTTACACAAGGAAACAATAATCTATCAGCATTAATTCTCCATATCTTTTTTATCATATATTTTAGGACTCTTTAACTTTTAGAGATTATAGTTAATAGTACAAATATAATTAAATAATAATTTAATAAAAAAGGTGAAAAGAAGACACACATACATATGTGTGTGTGTTTTATGTTCTCTTATTATTTTACATTTGCTTATTGTTGTTTACATGATGGTGATATTTTTGCTTATTGTGTTGAAATAGATCTTTTGTACATGGACTACCTGACCACAATTTCAACATTACTACCTATTCTCTTACTAGAGCTGTAAGATTTCTCCTTCATTGGCTGTCTATATGACCTTAATTTTTTTGTGACTGTGCGTAGTTGTTATCATTGTTATTTACCTAAATATGAAATCACATTAAAATTAATTTTTTCTTCTTCTTATTTAATTTAAATAAATGGACAACTGTATTCATGGATAATTAAATTATTTCAATCATGACATGATCCTTGATAGGAAGATCCGTAGGTCAAGAATTAAATAAGAAGATAAACAGATGTAACTATCTACTACTCCTTGACTGAAAATATAATTCAAAGTCCAATCACAAACATTTGGGCAGCAATAACATTTGAAATCCATTTCCTAGCCAAACTTATTATGTACATCCTCAAAAGAAGCTTATCTTTCAATAAATTCCAAGTGAGAAAAGACATTTTAATGAGGATATAAGAGTGTGATACTATAACGCCCCGAGTCTGCACCCCAAATGTCACATAGTGCTCATAATTCCGAAGGTCCACAAGCTAATCCATGACTGGTACCTGTTGCAATCACTGAATAATATAAACTCTGTAATAATGTGAAAATTAGATTGAATCTGCCATAAGGTTCATAACTAAAATCAAACACTGAATACTAATAAATAGATACTAAAAATTAAACAACTTTCTAAAATAATCTAGTCTGAAGAGCCTCTAACTGAACTGTCTGAATATGGAGTTGATAGGACATGCCCTCAAGTAAATCTAACTACTAAAGTACTGATAACTGAAATAATATTGTCCTCGAACTATGAGGACTCACCACTAAATTTGCTGCTGATAATTTAGGCTGCTAGATATGGTCAGGAGCCCGCGTGTCTGAACCTATGATATAAGACATCATAGCGCAAAAGAAAGGTATACGTCAGCACTTTAAATGTACTAGTATGCCAGGTGAGCTAAGGCTGTATGCAGGGGTTCATATGCATGAACAGTAATTGGCTGTGAAATCATGAATATAATTGAATGCTAGTGCATGTATATTTGAAAATGCTGTAAAATGCTGATTATGCATTGTTATGCACATAACTACGTATAATGTAACTGAGATCACATTTATATTGGATAATGAGTTCTAAAAATTAAATGAATGATATCTAAGTTTAGTGATACAATATTACTATTAACTGAATAACTGTTTCTAACAGTCCTAACTAAATTCTATACTGAGTTGGGTGACTATATATGATAGTCCTAATTTTGAAACTGAACTGAGGTTTTATACTGAGTCTAAAACTAAAGCTATGGGAATGTTCATCTAACCGACATACCCGGATCACAAACTGAGTTGGAGTCCAACTTGTGACCCCAGTTGGAAGGGCGTTAGCACCTTGCCAAGGAATACTAATAATGGCTATGAGTTAACTCTCTCTGACAGGAAGCCCTTTCATCAACCCTCGTTGGCAGGAAAATTCATACGAGATGTATCAATGCTAGATTGGCAGGAAGACATCTCAACCTATACTGGCTACGTAGTTCTATAATGTAAGGATTGCTACTAAGGGTCAAACCCTTTACCGATAGAAAGGCCCTCATCCCTGGGTTCACTCGGTGCTGATTCCTACTCCCAACTGAATAGAAACTAAACTAATTTCTAGACTGTACTAGGCTTGACTAAACTTTTATTGATCATGATGTCTAACTGAACTGGATTGAGCCACTGATTTCTGATAACTGACTGAATACACTGAGTTCTGCTAACTGGCTAAATATACTGAGTTATGTTATCTGACTAAGTACTACTAGATGTGATATCACTGAGAATATCCTAAAACTACTATAAATCTTGGTAGCAGCTAGATTGTCGGGTATTAGATATCCCCCAGGACTCGATAGCATAGATAGTAAAAAAAACATAGCACAATCTTGAAAACATGATAACCAGTCACTTTGGCACAATTCATTCATTGGGGCATTTTAGCAAACACTTGCATGGCATGAACTTGTATACATGCTAACATGGTATGATTGCACTACTAAGTTCACATGAACATTTTATCAAACACTTGGGGGTATAGTTTATGCACATAATACTAGTCAACATACAAGCATCATGATCACAATTCCAAACTCACAAATTCAAGGGTTTTTTAACATAAATCCATATAACAACACACACATGCTATTTATTTCTCATGAAACTTGTAATTAATCATGGATTATAAACCCAACTAACATCATAATCATTAATATAATCAAATTCAACATGAAATTATTGAAAGAAATCAACTAGAAATTTAAAAAGGGTTCTTGAACTCCAAGGGTGGAAGGAAACCCTTGAATGAACACCTAACATACCTTGGTAAGTAAATTCGTGAAGATTGATGGTGTGTTCTTGAAGATTGGTCTTGAAATTTGAATTCCCTAGGGTTTGTTCTTGAGTAAATTTGAGAGAGAATTGAGAGATTTTGCCTTTAGAGTAGGTTAATCTTGTGCTTTTGGGGCTGATTAAGGGTGGAAAAATAATCCAAATACCCCTCTAGATGCAGAGTTTTAATGACTAAAAATGTGCCCTAGTGATGCAGTGAGAGGCGCGCCGTATTGATGGCATCAATGCGATGACCAACGCACTGCGTTGGTTCACTGGAATTGCACTGAAAGATGGGGAAAAATTATCCGTTGATGCGATGGGCGATGCGATGCATCGAGATTGCGTTCACCCACTATTTTGGCCACTTAAATATGATTCAAATGAGGTTTGAAATATACAAAACTCGTTCAAAGTAACCTATTACACAACTGATCACGATTCAATCAAAGGATCAATATTTTAAGGTCATTAGGGTCGTAAAATAAGATCTCCCAATTATGAAGGCTAAAATAAAATCATAGGTGTTAACACTTAGCTGAAATTTCTAAGTTTGGAACCTCTTTTTAATCTTTAAAGAACTGAGTTAAGCTTAGGATTTTGCGGGGTCTTACAATATTTCCCC
Organism: Capsicum annuum; assembly: GCF_002878395.1. NCBI lineage: Eukaryota > Viridiplantae > Streptophyta > Magnoliopsida > Solanales > Solanaceae > Capsicum > Capsicum annuum. The sequence goes on along the minus strand of NC_061117.1, from coordinate 195,667,895 downwards.
CTTGGGAACATTCATCCTCGAATGAGACTGACTAAGCTGAGAATACTGATAGATTGAATTTACATACTGATCATGCATAACTAAAGCATGATTTCATGACTGAGACTACTGATGTACTGAGTTTTTACACTGAACAAGCATAACTGATGCATGAATGAATTTTGAAGACATGACACATGACTGAACTATTTTCACGAAGGTATACATGACATGAGAATGCCATGCAGCTGAAACTATTACCAAGTTGGTAAAGAAAATCTGAGCATGGAATAGAGTAATTCAGGGGTGAATGCAATGAGCAAAACTAATTTCATACAGGACCTTAGAACATGCATGTTAAGAGCAAGTTGACTCACCAATAGCCTGGAATAAACTGAAATATCCTAAGGCATGAATGGAAAACATTCTCTGCTAAGATGGTGAATCTCTACACTTAGTTTCTGTAATAATTTACTTTAATAATATGAGTAGAACTGAAGATGGGATATGGTAAAATGTGGATACTGTATAAATATTGGGTCTAGAACTACGTGATGGAGATTGACATAACTTGAGGGTCTAAATATACAATCATACTGAGCACGAATGCTTAAATATACTAACTTATCTGATTGACTGAATGACTGATAGTGTGATATTAGTCATCCAAGACTGAACTATACTTAGTTAGATTAACTGGACTGAAACTGTAGAGTACTATGGATATGAGGTAAGGACTGACTGAGCAACATGAGATAACTGAGCATGATTGTATGTAATCTGTATTGTTGAAAAATGCAAGACCAAGCGTATAACATGATTCTGAATTAGCCTGTAAACTAAAATACTGAAATACTGATGACTGAATAGATGATAACTATACTCTATAGTCAAGCAAACTTGAAACTGAATCATTGAACTGATTACTAGCTTGAGACTATAACTGGGACTGAATACTAAACTGATTTTCATGAATACAAGCACTGACATAAGGATGATTGTATGGCTGAGATACAATAAGAGAGTTAACTTATGAGTAACTATTACTTCAAGCTATACCTAAGTTCATGAAGAAAGGATGAGAGATTTAGTACATGAAAAACTTGGGACGCTTACGAACTGAATCTTAATAGACTATCTGGGATTTGAAACATGACGCATGAACTGAACTGGACTCATAATTCTCATGGACACGAATAAACTATTCCTTGGAAGGGATATATTCATGAAGCTTCAGACGGTAGAACTAGATTGAAAGACGAAAACACTATAGGAACCTGTCTGTCTGACTGGCAATTTGAATCACTGGCTATACCGACTAACCCATACTAAAAACTCATGCTTAACTAGAGTATTTCTTTGATACTCTTTCTAAGAAGTTTTAATGACTTTTAGGGAGTAAGGAATACTCCTCGAATACTCTCTTAACTATACCTTCTACCTTAATATTGCACTTCACTTGAGACCACTGAAACTATTCACATAGGCATTGCTAAGTCTTCCTACTGAATTCTGAACTTGACTGAATTCTCTCACTATTTACAAGCCTACTTAAAGCTACGATATGCACACAATCACTGTAATACTTATACTAGTCTGAATTATAAATTTCCACACGCACTGTATTTTTTGCAACTCCTCATTTATAAGAGGCCCAAGGAGAAGAATAGAATATCAACACCATGGGTTCATCAAAAGACCTAAACTGAGGATATCCATGACCTAATCTAAATTTCCCTGATCATTTAGAGTGTGGTATGTATGCAGGAACTGAACATACTGTTGAGCATGAACACATGAGTCATGAGCTGCATGACCTGAGTCCTGGAATTTTTGAATTCATGGAACATAATTCACTCTGTTGAGCAAACTAGGACTCTTCATACTAGGGACTGGGATCATACATGATTCTATGGTAAGTTATAAATATGAGCTATAAGCATAGGGCTAATGCGTAAATGATGAGTAGATATCTTAATAATTGAAGTACAACACCTTGAACTGAATTATAGCTGGTTCGGGCATCTTCCTTCCCTCTACTGATATTCTACAGTACCCTACTTTACCACTAGAATCTGAGAGCTTGATGTGGTTACTTACTCTACCATCTCCCCCTTAGCTTAAAGTTGTCATTCTCAATTTGTGATCCACTTACTGAACCACTCTAATTCCATCATTGAAAATTATATAACCAAGGAAAGCTACTGACCTTAGCCAAAATTAACACTTACTGAATTTGGCGAACAACTGATGGGCTTTGAAGTTTGTAATACTATTCTAAGATAGTATGCATGATCATATTCACTGTGGGAGTAGACAAGATGTCATCAATGAAGACTATGACGAACATGTCCAAGAACTGCTTGAACACGCGGTTCATCAAGTCCATGAAGGCTGCTGGAGCATTGGTAAGACCAAATAACATGACTAGGAATTTGAAGTGACCATACTGAGTTCTGAAAGCTATTTTTGGAATGTCACATTCTCTGAATCTGAGCTGGTGATAGACTGATCTGAGGGCTATCTTAGAAAAGTAGCTAGCACCTTGAAGTTGGTCAAACAAGTCATCGATTCTAGAAAGTGGATACTTGTTCTTGACCGCTACTTTGTTTAGCTGATGGTAGTCTATACACATTCTAAGAGAACTATCTTTCTTATGCATGAATAGAACTGGTGCACCCCAAGGGGATACGCGGGGTCTGATGAATCCGTTATCTAGGAGATCCTTGAACTATTTCTTTAACTCTTTGAGTTTTGCTGGGGCTATGCTGTATGAAGGGATAGAGATAGGCTAAGTATCAGAAAAAAGGTCTATTTTGAAGTTAATTTCCAGCTCGAGAGGGAATCCACGAAGGTCTTCAAGAAATACATCTGGGAATTCACATACTAATGGAACTAACTCAAGATTAGGGGTGTCTGAACTGGAGTCTTTAACTTAAATAAGATGATAGACACACCCCCTAGATATTATTTTTCTCGCCCTTAGGTAGAAAATAAGCTGACATCTAAGTGCTGAAGTACTACCCATCCACTCAAGGACAGGTTCATTCGAAAACTGAAAATGGACAACTTTATTTCTGTAGTCAACTGAAGCATAGAATGAATGAATCTAATCCATGCCGAGAATGACATCAAAATCGATCATCTCTAATTCTACTAAGTCTGCTGAAGTGACTTTCTAAGATACCATAACCGGACAGTTCTTGTTTACCCGCCGGGCTATGATAGATTTACCCACTGGGGTAGAGACTGATAAGGACTCTACTAGGATTTTGGGATTGACCCCAAAGTCAACAGCTATATAAGGAGTTACAAAGGACAGAGAAGCTCCTGGATCTAGCAAGGCATAAACGTGTAAATGATAAACTTGTAATGTACCAGTGACCACATCAGGAGAACTTTCCTGATCCTGTTGGGACTGGAGTATATAAATTTTTTTTAGGCGTTTCCCACTAGTGGCACTAGAAGTGACACCCTGCTGAGACGGGTGACGGGACTAAGCTGGGGGACGATTATGCTGACTCTGTGAACCTGAATGAGGACAATCTCAGATCCTATGACCTGGCTTTCCACATCTGAAACATAAACCACTACCATCTCTACACACACCCTGAATATTCCTACCACGCTTCCCGCAGAGAGGGTTAGTATGACTATCCTTTCGTCTTGACGTTCTGGCCCTCTTATTCTTTTTTCCCTTTTCCCTATGCTTTTCCTCCCCACTCTGTGGAACATAAGCTATAAGCCTAGATAGGAAAATATCCAGATGGTTGTTCTAAGCAGCTACTAAATAATCTAAGGCAATGAAAGCATCCCTGAGTTGGGGGTGAGAGACATGCTCATTCAAGGGATCTGCCTGAATGGGTAGAGGTACTGGCTGGTTTCCAGTTCTTCTTTTGTTAGTATTTTTTGCAGGCATAGTAAATGTAAATGGAAGTAAGAAAAGGACTAGACTGGGATTTTAACTTGAGCTCATGCTCACTTGCACGGTAAGAATACTGAAAGAAGGGAAACTTTTCCTAAAACACTTCATAGCTTCTTATTCATAAGTGTGGCGCACTACACACCCATGCACAAGAGACTCTACTTAATGCGGCTTTTAGACTTCCTAGGACTCTAGTTAACTTTAGACTCTGATACCAAGTTTGTAACGCCTCGAGTCTACACCCTGAACGTCACATGGTGCTCATAATCCCGAAGGACCACAAGTTAATCCATGACTAGTATCTGCTGCAATCACTGAATAATAATAACTCTATAATAATGTAAAAATTAGGCTGAACCTTCCATAAGGTTCATAACTAAAATCAAACACTGAATACTGATAAATACATACCGAACAACTGTCTGAAATAATCTAGTCTGAAGAGCCTCTAACTAAACTTTCTGAATATAGAGTTGATGGGACATACCCCTAACTAACCCTGACTATTAAAGTACTGATAATTGAAATAATAATCTATCCTCAAACTATGAGGACTCTCCACTAAATTTGTTACTAATAATCTGGGCTACTAGGTACGGTCAGGAGCCCGTGCATCTGAACCTATGATATATGACATGATAACGCAAAAGAAAGGTATGCGTTAGTACTTTGAATATACTGGTATGCTAGGTGAGGTAAGGTTGAATGCAGGAGTTTATATGCATAAATAGTAACTAGCTGTGAAATCATGAGTATAACTGAATTCGAGTACATGTATATCTAAAACTATTGTAAAATACTAATTAAGCAATGTTATGCATATAACTACGTATACTTTAACTTATATCATATTTAATACTGGATAATGAGTTCTGAAAACTGAATGACTGATATTTGAATTTACTGATACTATATTACTGTTAACTGAGTGAATATTTCTGATAGTCCTGATTCTGTAGAACTGAACTAAGTTCTATACTGAGCTGGGTGACTTTATCTGACAGTCCTAATTCTGAAATTGAACTGAGCTTTTATACTGAGTCTGAAACTGAAACTGAAACTGAAACTGTGGGAGTGTTTATCTAACCGACATACCCCGATCATGAATTGAGTTGGGGTCCAACCTGTGACCCCAGTTGGAAGGGTGTTAGAACCTTGGCAAGGGATACTAACAATGGCTATGAGTTAACCCTCTTTAACAGAAAGCCCTTTCGTCAACCCTCGCTGGCAGGAAAAAACGTACAACATGTATCAACCTAGACTAGCATAAAGACATCTTAACCTATGCTGGCTACGTAGTTTGGTAATGCAGGGATTAATACTATGGGTCAAACCCTTTACTGACAGGAAGACCCCCATCCCTGGTTCACTCGGTGCTGATTTCTACTCCTAGCTGAATAGACAGTGAATTGATTTATAAACTGTACTAGGCTTGACTGAACTGTTACTGATCGTGCTTTTTAACTGAATTGGACTGAGCTCTCCGAGTTCTGATAACTGACTGAATACACTAAGTTCTGCTAACTGGCTAAATATACTGAGTTCTATTATCTGACTGAGTACTACTAGACGTGGTATCACTGAGACTATTCTGAAACTACTGTAAATCTAGGTAGCCGCTAGATTGTCGAGTATTAGATACCCCTAGGACTCGATAGAATAGATAGTAAAAAAAACATAGCACAATCTTGAAAACATGGTAACTATTCACTTTGGCACAATTCATTCATTGAGGCATTTTAACAAACATTTACATGGCATGAACTTGTATACATGCTAACATGGTATGATTGCACTACTAAGTTCACATGAACATTTTATCAAACACTTGGGGGCATAGTTTATGCACATAATAGTAGTCAACATGCAAGCATCATGATCACAATTCTAAACTCACAAATTCAAGGATTTTTCTAACATGAATCCATATAACAACACACATATGCTATTTATTTCTCATGAAACTTGTAATTAATTATGGATTATAAACCCAACTAACATCATAATCATGAATACAATCAAATTCAACATGAAAGTTGTGAAATAAATTAACTTGTAATTTAAAAAGGGTTCTTGAACCCCAAGGGTGGAAGAAAATCCTTGGATGAACACCTAACATACCTTGGTAATTAAATTCATAAAGATTGATGGTGTGGAAGATTAGTCTTGAAATTTGAATGCCCTAGGGTTTGTTCTTGAGTAAATTTGAGAGAGAATGAGAAATTTTGCCTTTAGAGTAGGTTAATCTCGTGCTTTTAGGGCTGATTAAGGGTGAGAAAATGACCCAAATACCCCTCTAGATGTAGAGTTTTAATGACTTAAAACGTGCCCAGTGACGCGGTGAGCGTCGCACCGTATCGATGGCATCAATGGGATGACCACCGCGCTGCTTCGGGTTCACGTTGGTTCACTGGAATTGCACTGAAATCTGGAGAAAATTATCCGTCAACTCGATGGGCGATGCGACGCGTCGAGATTGCGTCGACCCACTATTTTGGCCACTTGAATATGATTCAAATGAGGTTCGAAAAATTCAAAACTCACTTGAATTAACCTATTGACACACCTGATCATGATTCAATCCAAGGATCGACATTTTAAGGTCATCAAGGTCGTAAAATAAGATCGCCAAATTATGAAGGCTAAAATAAATTCTAGTTGTAAATACTTAGCTGAAATTTTTAAGTTTTGGACCTATTTTCAAGCTTTAACGGACTGAGTTAGGCTTAGAATTTTGTGGGGTCTTACGAATATCTTGTTAATTAGAGGATTAGTAGTCTTTTTCAACGGGTAAAACTAACTTTGCACTTTCTAAAACAAAGCTGAATAATTTCTGTTCCTCTACACCTTTGTCGATGTAAAGAAAATACTAATTTTTTCATATGAAATATTTTTTAAGTGTCAACTTAAGTATTTGTTCAACGTACTTTTGCATATGTCCCTCCATTTACTTTTACTTGTCACATTTTATTTTACAGAAGTCTAAGTGACTAATCTTTAGTAAGATAATAAAAAAAGGTAAAAGAGTAATATTAAAAAGTTAATCTAACATTGTCTTGAATATAAGAAGAAATATAAAATGAGCTTAGAATTGAACAACTAATATCATGTTAAGTCCCTCAACAATTTTTAGAAAAACATACTTATTCTATTCAAAAAAAATTATTTTTAGGATTCAAGAATTAATGTATCATTATCATTGAATAAAAATAATAAAAAAAGTAAAAAAAATATTTTGAAAAATTAATCTAACATTGTCACCGAATATAAAAAGAAAAGTAGCATAAGTTTAGAATTAATTCTATAATTAATAGTATCAGACTTCAATCCTACAATTAAAGAAAAATTATGCAATTTAACAAACAATATAATATTATTGTTGTTCTTTAAGATTATTAACATCAAATTAACATTTACTTTTTTCACTATTTTCCTTTTGAAATGTTAAGATGATTTAATATAAAGAATAAACATTTCTATTAAAAAAAAATTATCAATATCGGCATCTTTTATCGTAGATTTTTTTTGTTAGAACACTCGAGGAAATCCGCAATCTCTACCCTTAAAGTGAGTACTTTGTGATGGACACTTTGTGGTAATCTGCTCACTGAGTTAATAGCTTGCAAAACACAAAGGAGATGCAAACCGCACTAGGCAAACCCCATGCGATGAGCTCATAAACTTGTGATAGTATCTAATAATAGATATTCGTGTAGTTTTAGTAAACAATAAAAAATTTATAGGTTTTTTTTTTTGTATAATTCTTTTTAGTTCACAACTTTTTATATTGACATGAAACACACGTGCAACGCACGTACATTAATCTTATTGGCTAAATATGCATTATATTTTAAACTATCATTTATATTTTGTGGTGAAATTACATGCTTTTTTCCCCTCTCGTATCAAAATTGCGGGTGGAAAGGGAGCGAGAGCTTAGCTCACACGCTTCATATTTTCCGCCAGCTTTTTCTATAGTCAATGATTAGCTCATATACCTTTTTTTTTATGTGCATAGAAATTTCTGAGACATAAGTTAAGCATATAAGAATTTCTTATTCGTCGATCATTTACGCGATAAAAGGGAAATCACCCTCTAAGCCTAAGTATTCCTCAATTACGATGTAGGAGGGTGAGTTGGTTTGGAGGGGGGTGGGGGCAGAGGCGAAGCCAGGAATTAATGCTTAGGGGTTCTAAAATTTAAGACAGGACAATAATTTAAAGCTAATATATAATAATCGCAAACAAAGAATGAATATCAATATTTCAATATATTTAAAAATCAATTAATCATATAAATACTACAAAAAAGTTAATATTATTGTTATAACTACAGCTGATGACTTGTCATATTTTGAAATCAACCAATGATAGCATCATTAGGTATAGGTACACTTTCAAATACTTCACTCTATATACACAAATTAAACAATTATTTAAAAAGTCATCATTTATTTTACTTTGGACATAATTTTTGATAAATTTCATAGAAGAAAAAAATTCATTATTCTTCTATTTTCATTGTTATTAAAGCTTGGGGGTTTTGAAATTTAAGACAGGACAATAATTTAAAGCTAATATATAATAATCTCAAACAAAGAATGAGTATCGATATTTTAATATATTTAAAAATCAATAAATCATATAAATACTACAAAAAAAGTTAATATTATTGTTATAACTGCAGTTGATGACTGGTTATATTTTGAAATCAACCAATGATAGCATCATTAGGTATAGATACACTTTCAAATATTTCACTCTCTATAAACAAATTAAATAATTATTTATAAAGTCATCATTTATTTTACTTCGGACATCATTTTTGATAAATTTCGTAGAGGAAAAAAATCATTATTCTTCTATTTTTCATTGTTATTAAAGCTTGGGGGTTTTGAAATTTAAGACAGGATACTAATTTAAAGCTAATATATAATAATCGCAAACAAAGAATGAGAATCAATATTTCAATATATTTAAAAATCAATTAATCATATAATACTACAAAAAAAGTTAATATTATTGTTATTACTGTAGTTGATGGCTTGTCATATTTTGAAATCAACCAATGATAGCATCATTAGGTATAGGTACACTTTCAAATACTTCACTCTCTATAAATGAATTAAACAATTATTTAAAAAGTCATCGTTTATTTTACTTTGGACATAATTTTTGATAAATTTCATAGAGGAAAAAAAATCATTATTCTTCTATTTTTCATTGTTAACTCATATAAAACTTACTAAGTATGAAAAAGAAAAAACTTGCATTATAAAGAAAATCAAAAAATATGGAAGGAACCACAAAATTATCAGCTTGTCATTCTGATTTAAATTTTGAGGAATAGAACTACAAAAATTAATAAATATTATAATACAATATAAGATATCCTTAGAATCAAAGATTAAGAATTAATTTCGAATATATATCCATTCTACATTATAATAGGCAAAGAAATTAAAAATAAAAAGTGAAGGAGAGGAGAAGAGTTCACTGACTGAACATATTAGTAATAGAGGTTCACACTTTAGCAAAAGAATACGTGGCAGGCAGACTAAATACTTTGTAGCCTTAATTTTTTTTTTTTTTTTAAAAAAGATCAGATACATTTTAGATCGTTTATAGAAATTTATTTTGAATATAATAATTGAAAAACACGGGAAGAGTCTCTCTCTCTTTTTTTTTTTTTTTTTTTTTAATTTTTAGATCCATATAAGAGAGAGGAAGAATGTGTAATGAGTGAAAACCGTGTTCTTGATAATAGAGTTTTTTCTTTAAAAAAAAAACAAAGAAATCATCTGCGTATGTAGCTGTTTTTTCTTTTTAATTATTTGAAGAAATTTGCTCAAATATCCCTTCCCCAGCGAAAAAGAATTATCAATGCTAAAAAGTTGGGTTAGAACCCCAACTTCAGGGGTGGAAAACCTTAAGGTCTCCCTGTTTACCATTGGGCCGAAAGTCAACATTGTTATGTGGGTTAGCACATTAATTTTTTATATAAATATACTGAATTTTCTAATACAAATACATAATCTACACAAAAGCTACTGGTTCGTCCGAACTCCCGTAGTACACTGGGGCAGGGCTATTGAGCGTCAGCTTTATTCTCTCTTTGTAGGTGTGCAGAATAGCAGATATCGAATCACTACTCTTTTAGGTGATGAGGTGAACGATTCCTTGCTCTAACTTCAAAATTGCATCTCTTTGGCACACAACTTCCTTGTTGAAGTTCCCACATAGATGGTTAAAGATAATGTGGTCTCTTTATTTGTTGTCTAACAATATGAATAACTGAAATTTGTTACATATTTATTTGGAAAGGTTGCAATGAAAACTATTTTCTTTAATAATGACTCTGCAAGAAAATGGTATTGTCTCCATATATGGAGATGCACATGAACAAATTTAGCCAGAAAGAGAAGCATTGAAAAGGATCAAAGATGTGGAGGTGGGGAATTGGGCTCGTATAGGGCCTGACAATTCTTGACCCAATCCACTATTTGGGCCCAAATGAGAAAGCAGCTCAATCGAAAGAGGCCTAGATGCCTCGCACTTCTTTGGTGGTTCTTCTTAACGGGTTTTTCCTACAAACTAATCTAGGAAATTACATGTCATAGATCCAAATATGGGTGACTTTAGATTTTTGATTCCAACAAGAAAAGTCTTTGAAAACTAGTCTTCCTTCTCTTTTAAGTGTTGTACAAGTATAATTTTGCCTCTCTACACCTCAAATATATTTTTAAACTTTTCAAACTTATTTGTCTCTTAAATTCTACTATTTTTTATTATTTTCACTTTTTTTTATTTTTTTCTTTAATTTTATTTTTATGTTTTAATTCATTTGTCTCAACATTTATTTTTTCTCTCTTTTGTTTTCGCAAGCATTATCTATTTCTTTATTTTTTTTAATTCATTTGTCTTTAACCCTTATTTTTTGTTTTTATTATTTCTCTTTTTTTTCTTGATTTTTTTCAAATACCCCCTCAACACCTCAAATATTTTTAAACTTTTCATACTCATTTGTCTCTCAATGTTCTATTTTTTTAATTATTTTTACTTTTTTATTTTTTCCTTTAATTTTATTTTCATGTTTTAATTTATTGTCTCAACCTTTATTTTTTCCTCTTTTTTCTCAAGTATTATCTATTTCTTCCTTTTTAGCATAGTACAAGTACAATTTTGTCTTGTACACCTCAAATATTTTTTAACTTTTCATACTCATTTGTCTCTCAAATTCTACTTTTATTTTTATTATTTTCACTTTTTTATTTTTTTCTTTAATTTTATTTTCAAGCTTTAATTCATTTGTCTCAACATTTATTTTTTTCTCTTTTTTTTTCTCAAACATTATCTATTTCTTCATTTTAAAAAAAAATTATTTGTCTCAATCTTTATTTTTATTTTATTTTTGGTTTTTATTATTTCTCCTTTTTCCCCTGATTTTTCTCAAACTTTATTTTTATTTCTTCCTCTCATTTTTATTTTTATGAATTTTTTGAATTCTTTACTTTTTTTCTTAATATTTATTCTATCTTGCCTTTTTTTCTCAATTTTTTTTATTTCTCTATTTTGTTTGATCATTTTTTTCTTTTTTCTCAACTTCTATTTTATTTTGCTAATAAATAAAAAATTGGATAATCTGCAAAGGTGTCTTTTTTTTTTTTTGACATAAAAGCAAATTTAAGGGCATGAAAATATAATGTGCATGGTAGAGTCAACTCTTGGCCGTAGGGCATAATTTGTTGTTTGAAAGTCCTTGAGCTATGTCTTGCCTCTAAGGCAATAGTTGTAGAACATCTCATAAATGAAAACATAATATGATAGAGTTAACTCTTGCCCGTGGGATATTATTTGTAGTTTGAAAGTCCTTGAGCTAAGTCTTGCCTCTAAGACAATAGTTGTAGCTCATAAATGAAAACATAATGTGGTAGAGTCAACTTTTTCTCGTGGGAGCATAATTTGTTGTTTGAAAGTCCTTGAGCTAAGTCTTGCTTCTAAGACAATAGTTGTAGAACGTCTCATAAATAAAAATATAACGTAGTAGAGTCAACTCTTACTCGTGGGGCATAATTTATTTTTTTTGAAAGTCCTTGAGTGATAAACGCTCAAATTACACTCTTGAATGGATGTAAGCGATCGTTGTCAATATAATAAACTAACTTAGGTTGAAGTCGAATCCACAAGGAGTGAAAGCATGGAATTCAAAACTCAAGAGTATTGATAGTCTACTAAAAGATGACCCGTAGTGTGAATAAAGCAAGAATAAATGTAAAATGGGGGATTTAGTTTGAATGTATGTATAAATGACAACTACTTCAATTTTAGTGCACTAGCTTGACGTTGAAAAATGCTAAGAGTGAATTCAATTGAGAATAAATTTTGGGGTTATGCAATTATAGGTGTGGGATCATGCATGGGTGCTTGGTCATTTATTCAACTTTTAGCTAAAAGTCATGTGTAGGCTAGATGTCAATGTATTGGTGTCAATCTCTCATTTACAACACCAAATTTTACAAATGGGTTCTTTTGAACACCTCACAAGTGTGACAGTTTTCCACATCTATTGCCTCAATTGACATCCTTATGTCTAAGAGATATCATTAAATGAAATAAATCAAGTTATTGATTTCATTTATTCCTCACCCATGTCCCCTCTTTCAAGAATGGCATGGGTTCTAAGGTGGTTGGAGTTTGTAACCCCCAACTCTTAGTTAATTCATAAAATTAATGCAACACTCATCACAACTAACTAACTAAAAAAATAATTAGCTAAAACCCATGCACTACCAGTACCTAAGAAAGCATAACCCCAAGATTGGAAATTATCTACTCATAGATAAAAGGGATGAGAATATACCAAAGTTATCATTAACTTCATCTATGAAAAATAGAGACAATGTAGTTCCACACTTACGGTTTCAATAATTCTTCAATGAAAAATCACTAACATATATTTTTAATTCAAGCTTAGTAAAAAATTCTTAAAAGATGAAAAGATAGATGCTAAAAGAGAAGAGAGGAGCTAAAAGCTAAGAGAGATTCTATGTTCAAAAGATGGAGGCTATGTTTCTAAGATGAAAACTAGGGCTTGAGAAAAAGAGCTAAAACCCTCTTTTTAAACTCCACTCTACATTTGATGAAAATTACAAAACTGCCACTTTGTTCTTGATCTGCTTCAGCGGATCCAAAGCGGATGGGGAGCAGATGGCTAGCAGCTCCAAAGCAGATGCAAAAAGGATGACTCTTTTCCTTCACATTTGGCTTCTTAATGACTTTTTCATCTTCCCTTTTCACTTTAACCTACATGAATGAGCATTAAGTGAGAGAGTACCATCAAATCAATGAAAAAATATGATAATTTAGGCTTAAAAAGTTCTAGCAAGTCGTCAAATTGACGACTTATCATTGAGCTAAATCTTGTCTCTAAGGCAATAGTTGTAGAACATCTCATAAATGAAAACATAACGTGGTAGAGTCAACTCTTGCCCGTGGGGCATAATTTAATTTTTGAAAGTCCTTGAGCTAAGTCTTGCCTCTAAGACAATAGTTGTAGAATATCTCATAAATGAAAACATAACAAGGTAGAATCAACTCTTGCCCGTAGGGTAAAATTTGTTGTTTGAAAGTCCCTGAGCTAAGTCTTGCCTCTATGGTAAGAGTTATAAAACATTCGTAAATCAAAATACAATGCGTTAGTGTCAACTATTGCCCATGAAACATAACTTGTTGTTTGAAAGTCATAAGTCTTGCCTCTACAATGTAGTAGTGTCAACTCTTGCCCATGAAACGTAGCTT